>NC_060061.1:2674009-3004578 GCF_020283565.1 Trifolium pratense | reverse complement strand
GGGACAAGACCTGCTATGGAGTATTTCCTCACGGATCGTGGCTGATATGTGGCTCAAAACCATGAGAAATCCAGATGTCAAGCTTGTAAATTGATTAATTATGTTATGCCAAGAAAACAGTCTTTCATTCATGTATCATAAAATGTTACACTCATGTATCATAGAAAGTGTCCAGTTGAGGAAACACTTCTTTTCAGCCTGTCGGTTCATATTTGTTGATTTGGTTTGATTAACTATATAAATAAAAGTGTGTATTTTTTGCATTGTGAATACATAAATGGCATATAGAACAAAAATAATAGAGATAATTTACCTAGTCCTACACATACGTGACTATTGCTTATAGAGAAATTTGTTACACCATACCCAAGATAAGAACCAGCTTCATTATCATTGATCAACATAACAAAAAGATGCCAGTGAACATTTCACTTAAGATGCATAAATCCAGAAACCATGATTCAGTGTAATAAATAAATCAGAGTTGCTAGATTCGTCAGAGATGCAACTGACATATTATCATATTGTTGATCATAGACTTCACGCTAGATTTCCTTTTCTGCTCCTCCAAAAAGGGAAGTTCCTCTTGATACAAATCTATTCAGAATTTATCAAAAGATACAAAGAAACATTTTGAAAGACAAATATTATGCATCAAGTTGGCTTATGGAGTTGCATCATTATTTTAAGTCATTTGATTTTACTTATTAAAAAAATAAGGTTCGAAAGAACACCTGTCAACTGTTTCTCTACATTCGTTTAGTATGTGTTATTTTGAGAAAAATCCTATCACCTACATTGTAGGAAACTGAATAGCAGACATAAAAGCCTAATAGAAAGTAAGTTCAATGAAAATGTTTTGATAAGATAGGATTAGAAATGTAGATGTGCGGAAAAGACTATCATGAGTACTGGTAAGAGAAAAGATCGTGAAGGAAGACAGAAATTTAAATCAAATTATTAAGAGATATTTGGTTTGAGCAAGCAAGAAATCCAAAATCCACAAGATTTGCAATATCCAGTACTCATTGTTATATCTTCTAGAGTAACTATTCAAATAACAAGATGCCATAATATTTAAGCCGCGAGAATATCACTAACAGCCAAATTCACAAGAACACAGAACGTGTAGTAAATATAACTTTGACAACAAAATTGTGTAAAATTACATTCAATTGAACACATTCTGAAACATACAATTCAGATTGACTTGTTCAATATATAACTAACAGGACCTGGTGGAGAATATTCTTCGCTTCCTATTCTTATACTACTTTATGAACCCTCTTTACTTTAATTGCTGTGTAATTCTTTCTCATAAATGGCCCCACCCGAATTTCTACAGAACAGAAGGGGCATGGCATATCATCATTAAAATATCATGAAACAAAAACTTTAATTCAAAGTATCTATATACATTTCAGTTTCCTGGATTATATGCATACAATACCCAAGTACAAATAAATAACTCACCTGAATGACTTCAACTGCATCAAATTATCTACATGAATCTTTTTTTTATAAGGAAGGTAAAAAGCATCAAATTTCTATCCGACTACACCGACACCAAAATGCAGTACCTCCACTCCGGCCTCGAGCAACAGCTATTTCCTCATCAACATAAAACCAGATGAAAAACGGATCCTTGGTACTTGGTTCTCGGTCTTCCTTTTGCCCAAGGCTGATTTGTAGCGGGTTTAAGGGTCCAACTTTTATTTTAAGATTCTCAAAAATGAAAGACAGTATTCTGTTTTTCCACGAAAGCCTGCCTTCAAATGTTAATTGTCCAATAGGTCCAAGAAATACACCATTTTCAATCCTCTTTGCCTAACAATTCACCAATATAACATTATAACTTAGTACGAAGCAATCCGATGAATAACCGAGCCTTTTTCTGAAGATATTTTAGATATAGTTGGATGATTTGGTATATGCAACATTTACAATTAATGAAACTGTTACATAAATTTGTGTGGGGTGGGGTTGCTACAACAAAGAATAGAGATGAAGTAGATAATTGCACAATTACTACAAATTGTGTGTGAATGCTTTCAAAACAACCTTTATTCTTTAGCACCTTTTTCTTAACGCTCGTCAAATGTTTAAAACTCAACAACACAGAAGGGTGTAAACTTCTCATTGTGCAGATGAAGGTTTTTTTTTTATTAAAAAAAAATCACTCTAAAGTCTAAATGGACTCTTATGTATCAAGAATGAAATATAGATATTAATAGAGACTTACAGCGGCATCAAATCTCTGAACAGCTGTGAGAGGAAAATAACTGCCACCATCTAATTTTTTCTGAAATTCAGCACAAGATTACAGTAAGTATAAATTGCTAAAGATAGTTTAAATTTCATCATAGGAAACAATAGAAATATGTTAACCTTTGCAGTAAAAATTAGCATCCAGGTTCTCCCAGGGGATTCCTTTCCTCCAAGGGTGTCAAGAAAACCAGAAGGATCAACTTTTGCTTTCTCAATGGAAGCCAATGCAGAAAGAATCTCCTCTGCTGGTACCTTTCTTGTCTTAGCTGCATTTTTTAGCACTTTCACATTTTCCTCTAATTCCTAAGTAAAGATAGAAATAAAAAATTAAATTAAGGCCTGTTTGGATAAAATAAAATCAGAGTATTTTCATATAAGCTATTAGTTATTTCATAATCTATCATGAAGAGCTTATAAAAATAAGCTAAAAAACAGCTTATGGACATGTTATAAGTTGTTGTTTCCATAAGCTATCCAAAACAGTCTTATAAGTGTTTATTTTAGTAGATAAATTCAAATAAACAAATTCAAACAAGCCCTAAATTGAATTGGAAAACAAAACAGAAACCCCATGAAAAAAATTCAAACTTTGAGCTCAGATCATCCCCACCTTACAAAATTGACGAGTTTTCATAGTAAATGATGGAAAGGGTTCACTAAAGATTCAAATTTTAGCATCTTAACCTCTTCAATTTGGTAAGAAACTAAACAAAGCTTTGAAAACATTAATGGTAAATGAAAATGAATGCAAAGAAAAAGAGCATATGAGCATACCCTTTTGGGTTTATCGTCCTCAACAAGAAGTGGGGTTGAGGAAAGTTCATCTTTTTCAATGTCATCAAGGGTTGCTCTTGTTCTTGTTCTTTCTCTGTGATATTTAACAAGGTTATGTTTTGTTGTTATTGTTGTTCTTATAGGAGTGGAATTCAGAGACTTTGATGATAGTTTAAAAGATGGCAATGAAGCTGAATTTGGGAAGCAGGTTGTGAACAATGAGATGTTTAACATATGAATTGGTGCTATGTATGAATTTATTGCCATTTTGCAAATGTAGTTATGATGATGATGATGATGATGATGATGATGATGATGATGATACAGTACCTTTCACTTTTGGGGCATATACGTTTCTGTGTTTCATTTGTTCTGTATTTATGTGGTTCTGAAATTTCTATTATCGTTATGATTAATATTAACACCAAAAATATTCGGCGGGGAAGGAAAAACATTATTTTAACGACTTTGTGTCAATTAGATTAAGGTACGAATGTATTGAAATTACACAAGTTTTCAATGCAAAAATTTCTCCTTATAATATTCTTAACCAGTGCCCTAATTAGCATGACTTTTTTTTCTATTATACCTGAACTACTTGTGCTTCGTTTGGATTAACTTATTTTTTAGCTTATGCAATATAAATTAGATTTTATGTTATCTTATGAGTTCATACTGGTGAAAATTATATTTTTATAAGGTATTTTATCATAAACTACTTTGACAAACTTATAATAATACATAAAAATTGCATAAGTTGGTTGCATAAGCTCAAAAATAAGTTAATCCAAACAAGCCCTTATTACTTTATCTTTTTTTAATTCTTCAATTTATCTTTCGTATACCATTAATGAAAGACAATTTTGTAAATTAACTCATAATTTTTCTTTTTTATACTGCACTAATTATATTTTAAATTTGTGTAATATGGTTAAAAAAATTAATAGAGACAGAAACCTCATTAAAATAATCATAACATTTGGGCTTTGCCCTCTTCCTTTACCAAAAAAAAAATATTATAAAATTAAAGACTTATTTAAAAGTGTTACTCGTATTTATAGATGTGCTTGCATATTATTACTATGTCAATCTAAATCTATAAACTGTTTATCTCAAACAAACAAACAAAAAAAATACACAATCTCGCTAAAATAGTTATACATCATCGTTGATGCTTTAAATGTTTACTTCAAAAACTTAAAGATCTTTTACACATCGGAAGGTGTAAAATGTTTTATTTCAAAAAAAATATATATAATTATTTTACACATTAAAATCGGTCAATTTGGAAAAATATCATTTGGATTGGTTAATCAAGAGAGGGTCAAAATTGACAATAAGAAAAGTTGAAGACTTTTAAGAACCATATAGGTGGAGATAGAAAAAGGGAAGGAAAAAGGTATTTTTGGTGAATATTTGTATCCCAGCAGCATCACGACTAGAGACTTTTGTATTGCATTTAAGTCTCTAATATATATCAAACCACACATGTATTTAGACAAAGGAAAGATCTAACGGTGAAATTGGATTTGCGACAAATAGCAAAGTTCAAAATGCAGATTATATGGTGCGATGTCAATTTATAAATAATTATGTATTTCATGATCAATATCTTCATCCTAAAAGGATCGATTCAGTAATACTCATGGCATACTAGTTCATTCTCAAAATACACATGACGCTGAATCCGACTTGCAAATTTCCATCAGGTATACTCACTAATAACATAGTAAAAGAGAAATCATTTATCAGCATCAAATAAAATATGCCCCATTCAACTGTGACTAGAAAAAATTTGTCCCATTGCTGTTATTCAAAAATATGCATAGGCACCAGATACCACAGCTAATCAGGTGGATCGATTCAAAACCATCCATTTCAATTATATATCACATGTAGTATGGTTGGAAGCTGCTGGGCAATATAACACTGAAGCAACCAGGCCTTGTACGGCCGACCGCGTACAAGTACATGGGCACCAGCTGCAACAAATAACTCTTCACTGAATAATACCCCATAAAGCAAAAGAAATTCCGAAATGAAATGGATATATGTCATCCATCCTATACACGATTAGTCTAGTTAATTTGAAAATACAAAGTCAAGAACCAAAAATTAAAACTGACTGTTCCCATGCAAGTGACCAAGTGGTATTAGCAAATTAATTTCCTAGTCTATTCACGTAAAATCATTTGATTTGACCAATAAACATAGAACACCAGAAAAATCTATAGACACGACGATCGGAATATAATATGCAAAACAAAATATTTGATATTTTAGGCTCAACCATTTGTAAGTCCATTTCCAAATCAAACAATATATCTAGATACAAAAGAGAAAGTTCCTCTAATTAACTTCAAAATTAACAAAAAGAAAAGTAAATACTAGGATTATCAAACCATGGAAAACCAGATGAACAGCCTTACAAAGTTGACCATTAAAAGCAAGAACATGTCAACAATGCATATGAAAGATTTTGTACCTCATGTCAAAAAATTTACAAACTTAGATAGCAGTGATTTTCCCCACGGCAACAGTTTTTCCTGTAGAACATAGTATGTCATACAGCTTGAACATATATAAATAAATATCATCATAAATACATTTGCAAGTTGAACAATCATCTTAATCCTTACCTTCAGTGCGAAGAGTGAACCTCCCTAGTTGTGGAAAATCAGAGAACTTCTCAACACATATCACGTTATTAACCTGCAAGCACATCACAAAAACAAGATGAAAATAAGCTCTTAGAAATAAATGAATAAATAAATAAACAAATAAACAAATAAATAAAAGAAATGTTAACGAGTACCATTGAGGGTGGTACTGGTTAAGGGTTAAAAAATGAAAAGTATTGAATGAAAAATAAGAACTTTTTAAGGCTGACGACATATCAAGTACCATACTATTCATTAAATAATGTGTATCTTTAGGTTTCTCAACAAATACCCTCGGGCACTAATTAGCAAGGCCCATATGAAGAAGAAAGAGGGAAAAAAAACTAGGTTTAACGATGAAAGCATTTCTCTCTAAGACAACAGAACTATTATGCACATTCTAGATGAAGTAGAAGTCTTATCATAGCCCTGGGAAGCCCAACTACAGCAAGTCAGCAATGTAATAGTAAAAAGGGAAACTTGGGGTGACAAATAGCACAGGTTCAAGGAAAGGGTCAAAAGTAAAACCACCGAGTTCATGGCAGACAGCCTTGTGGTAGATGAAAGTGGTAGATGAAAGTGGTGACTGTAACCATGGAGCAACAGTTGGTCTTGTTTCTCACAATTTGTGTATAACAGGTTGATGCAACCTACATCGTATTCATATGATAGAAATCGCATAGGAATGGCTTGATTCGCGACAAAACGGTGGACAGTGTGTCCCTTCAGAGCATGTTCAACCTGTTTCCAAGCCAAGAATATCTTGTCATCCAACTTTTCGAAGATGACAATTCACAAAGGAGGTGATTGGCACAGATTGTGACAGAAAAGAGAGCAGGGGTGGTCGGCTCACAATTGTCAGCAACTAAGGCAACACTTGCCCCACAAGCTAGCATATCGGGTTGAATTAGACCAAAACTCAAATCCTAAGATGGTAATATAGCCTATCATGGATCCATTGGGCCACCAGCAAATGTCCAGTCCTGAGCGCAAGAGTCCCACATTAGATAGTGATATGACCTAAATAGAGGTTATAAGTGGGAGCAACCTTCACCCCCCATGAGCTAGCTTATGGGGTCTAGCTGAAACCCAAATACTACGAGGAATTATTTCACTGAATCAATATTAGAGGTACAATATGTTTATATTAGTTACACAATATTCTAGAGTAACAGAAGAATACTAACTAACAACTGATTCCGCTAACAGAATATAACAGCTATCTGCATAACATTAGGGTAATGTGACTGTGACATTGCATCTTTAAATATTGTCCACCAATTTCCAGTCAAACAAAAGATTGTCCACCAATAAAAAAAAAATATACAAATTAGCTTCCAGATTTGTGATGTAAAAAATGTACCTGAACACGGCATAATACAATAGCGCCATTCTTTACAAAGAGAACTTTCTTTTTTATAGGCTTCCTTGTCTTTGGATCAATTTGTTCCAATAGCTCAACAATCTCACATTCCTCAACTACAGAGTGGACATGCAGAACAGCTTTGTATCCAGCAGTAAAAATAGCCTGCAGAATTCATATGATGTTAATTGTGTTGACCATACATAGAAACTACTGCTAACTTCCAAATGCAAAAAAGAGAGGATACACACATTGTCCAGTAATTCAAGGATCTGCAACTGAGCAACAAACTCAGTAACTGTTGATATTGGATTTGCTGCAAAAAGGGGAAAACAAAAAGTCAAAAACCGCGCAAGAACCACCATACAGCACATGGATCTCAACATAAATGACATAGGTCTCAATATTTAATTGAGTAGTACTTGAAGACGTTTATGGTAGGAAAAGGTCCTTCAGTCACCAAGTGGAATCATTATGATCAAACAAATTTTTTAAACGCATTATAAATTTATGGATAATTTTCAAATCCAAACAAAACAATACAATTTGAATTTGGAATGGGAACTGAGGTCATAGTATATTAATTAGGCTAAATGTCATGGCATACTAGGAGGCTTAACTTTTCATATCAGAAGAAGAAATGAAATACTTCCAAAAAAAACTAGCTTTTACACATTGCATCAAAATTGTTTTTTAATTATGCTTTCTATAACATTTTTGTACCAAAAGATGAAGGGAAAAAAATGTTGTCCCAAAAGTTGTTCCAAAATTTGTTGTACAAATAACGCTACTCTTTTCAATAAAACTTCTCCAGTAATTTCTAAAATGTACTATTGTTGGGATGCATCTTTCAAGTGCGGCAAAATTAGTAAGAGGTAGAAAAAACTCCTTACCAGCACTAGACAGGACGAACCCAGACAATAAGTCTTCTTCTTCAATGCCAGATAATCGAACCCGTAAATTTTCACCAGGTCCAGCGATGTTAACCCGCTTTTCATCGATATATATAGCAACAACTTTTACATGATCCTGCAAAATAATGTACCGTTGTCACCTAGTTCAACAAATACGAAAAAGCAAAAGAAAGAACGGAAGGACAAAACCCACAACACCCTAAAAAGATTACCTTATTTGGCATGATCAAAAGGGAATCTCCATCCTTAATAGTACCAGATTCAACTTTGCCCATAACAACAGTTCCCATGTCTTTGAATTTGTCAATTATAGGCATCCTGCAAATATGAGAAGTTCAATCGCAAAAAAACAAAAGTTGAACTTTAAAAATATAGAATTATAAAGGACCTCTAGGAGGGAAAAGGAAGCAACATAATGTTTAAAAGGCAGTACCTGAAAGGACTTTGGGGATCTCCCATAGGAACTTCAATACTATCAAGGGATTCAAATAAGCAAGGTCCATCCCACCATGAACAATGACTTTTATCCAATCTTGTTTTTATGTTTAAACCCATGAGCCCCGATATTGGTAAAAATGAGACATCTGTTAAATAAAACAATTACTAAAATAAGTCTATTTGCATAATCCGTTAAACCAGGAAAAGGCGTGCACAAAATATGAAATTATTGGTAGCAAATGATTTTTAAAAAAGACACTTCAGAATCCTTTTATAATCTTTTCAAATCCCACACAATAACTTGCAGGGTGGGAAAAGAATAGCCTTTGCACGACCTAAATACTATCAGATCACAATCCTTACTTTCCTAAAAGCAAAGAGAGCTTCTTTTCATTCCAATTTAATATAGAAGGTTTGCATCATGTATCCATCCCTTGAAAATTTAATACACGCATCTCAGTGCACAAAGAAACTATCAACCTTTCAGCAATCTTCAACATGTCCCAAGCTCTGGAGCATCCAGTAACACAACATTCCCCACCCCTCTAGACGAGAATAAGAAATTTTTAGGAGTGAACTACGGTAGACAGTTTACCATCCCCGTCATGCTCCCAGTGTTAAAGCAACATAACCCACCCACAATTTATAACGCATTTGCACCAACATCTAAAACGAATAAACAGACAAGCAAAATAATAAGTTCCCATACTCTTCAGCATATAAAAGGCAGAAGATACCTTTCTTTACATTGTATCCTGATTGCTTTAGAAATGGAACCATCTTTGACTCAATTTCATCATACCTAATAGAACACCACCAGTAAGATATCTCTTTACAATTCCAGATAAGCTCATAAAGGCAGAGAGAGAGCTCTAACCTTTCTTTTGACCAGTTTACTGTAGGATCATCCATTTTATTGACAACCACAAGCAGCTTAGTCACACCCAATGTTTTTGCAAGCTGGACATGTTCACGAGTTTGTCCACCTCTCTCATATCCAGTTTCAAACTCTCCCTTCCGAGCAGAAATTACCTGATTGATGAGCATAGATCACGGAAAGGAAAAGACAAACATATTATCAAATGCTTCTGAAGAGTCATATACTGAAAATCAAGAAACAGAATGAGTGTCACATATCAACTTACCAACACTCCAATATCAGCTTGAGATGCACCACTGATCATATTAGGAACATAGCTCTTGTGGCCCTGCATAAACAATATAATTTAATATTAAATGTTTGCTACATTAGCATAAAATGATGCTGTTTAAAATCAAAGATACTATGATAGACTTTTAGACAGAAAGTTAGCAATAATCAATCAAAAACAGGAAACTTTTATTACGCAACAGAATATGCATTCCGAGACACAGAAAACTGATCTGAGGAGAATCACGAAATACATATACTCACAGGTGCATCCAAAATGGTGAACCTTGTAGTGTCTGTCTCAAAATGTGCTCTTCCAACTTCAACAGTCTTTCCCTGTAATTATCACAACTTCACTCTCATTATGAGTCCAAATAAAATTCAAGTGGTTAAGCAAAGTGGAGATCTACATTAAATGGTATAAACCAATTAAATGTTATCCGCAAATGTATTCATACCTTAACTCTCTCCTCCTCGTTTGTGTCCATAATATAGGCCATGTACCTGGCATATAAATTTCAAATCATTAACTTGATATATGTATCAAGTATATTAACTACTAAAAGGTTCCATCCCCTCTCCCAACAAGATTTGGCTCCGCTAAAGTGAGTTGAGACTAAATTAAGTAATCTAAAACAGGTTGATATTACTTAATTTACACTCTAAAGCAAAGTGTCCTTAGAAGAGTTCAATCCCCCTAACAAAAAGAGGAAAAAACTACTCTATTATATATATATATATATATAAATTTAAAACCAAATTGGCGGCATCCCACATTTTCATAGTTTGTGCACCTCAACTGCACTGTTTAAGTGAAATATACAAAATACATACAACAAAGAAGCTAAGATATATTGACACAAAGGTGAACACCTTTCGGAGTTTGTATGTTACTGTCCTATGATGGCATGACACCTTTGTACCAAAGGTAGAAAACTATTGGACATTCTAATCAACATGTATCATCCCATTAAAATTGATTGAAGGTGAACCAACTTAAAAACTGTTCAAGATGCTACAAAAAGAAAAGTATTCACATGAAATTATTAGATTATACTCGGTAATTATCAAAAGTCCAATACAAATTCTACGACTTTCTAAATTGTGATAATTCAACCCGGTCAGTACAGTACCCTGCCAACTACAATAAATTAAGTCCCTAAGTTGCAGCAAAGAAATGATGATGCAGAAAGCAGAATTTGGATAATATAACAATCGCGATACAAAGTACTAACCAGCTTTCTCTACTTTTGTCCTTAGCTTCTTTCTCATATTTTTGGATAGTTCGATCATCAACCTGACCACTGAGGAAAAGTATCTGACCTCCAGTTGTAGATTTGCCAGCATCTAGAGCAAGAAGAATAAAAAAAAAATCACCTCTAGAACAACATTATACTGAAAGAACACAGGAACACATGCGAGAAAGGTCGCTTTTAAAATCTGTTAAAGACCCATACTACTTGAATAGCCAATTAATTGTAGATTAATCCTGAAAAAAATGAATCGCCATATGAAAAACGAAAGTAACAGGAACTGAGTCCTTATTCTTATATTAGACAAATGGGAGATGGGAGAATAGCTCCTTACAACTTACACAATCCTCATCCCCAACACCTCTTCTTTATGCAGTTCTCCTTGCTGTCCTCCCTCAGCCCTCTTTTAAGCTTTTTTTTTAAAAAAACTGAATTCACACCTCCCTGACTTGTCTCCCGTGCTGCCACATATCCAGGCAATTACAACAAATCCCCCACGCATATTCCCTTCCACCTCACCTCTCTTACTACCATAAGTCTTTTATTTTTCCTCACGTGTTTAATAATATGTGCATACCTATTCAAAGCAACTTTAGTCTGTGTTTGTGGTTGGCTTAGTTTATTTCCGAAACATCATAAAAAATTGATTATCCTCCCAAACTAATCAAACCAAACACGTTACTAGACATATACAGATTATAGGTGAACTGCCGCATGAATAACAAGTGAGGAGTGAAAACCCACCATCCAGGTCAAGAATACATTAATTCATCAACTTACCAACATGCCCAATAAACACAACATTCAAGTGCCTTTTCTTCATGTGCTCATCTTCTTCATCTTGAACGGGAGGAATTTCCTTATCTTTCGCTACAAATCAAAGTCATGGAGTGAGGACATGAAAATAGATGTTGATATCTTAATTGGTATTGAGTAGTCTAACTTCAAAACAACAATCTAAATGTGCAATACATGCGATATGACATACTAGAAAACCAAAAACATTTCAATACCTTTTGGCTCGGCCTCAACAGACTGAGCCTGAACCTCCTGCTTTGGATCTGAAACAGTCAAATTGAAATCTCTCATATAATGGACAGTAAAGAATAATGAAGTACCATGATACCTTTCTTTTCATTATAAAAACAACAATGTCCCACTTTTGATGCTAATGAGATTTTCTTTCACAGAAAATATAAACATGAAAATGGAAGGCACGAAAAAAAACACAGAACCAACCATTTCCTGACAACAAACCTTCATCCTCCATCTTATCAAAATTATCAACATCTGGCTTTTCATCCTCTGGATTTACCACCCCATTAATGTCTTCTGCTTTATCACAATCAAGATTGGATAGAAAAATTAAAAAAATCATACACAGACACAAATACATAGTAAAAATAAATAAAAACACAAAAAAAATACTTAGCCTATGGATTACCTGCTGAGTCAAGCTGTAAAGAACGAATGTCCTCCTCGAGATCTACCATCGAAACAAAACAAAACAAAAAAACATTCCTTAAAACCTTAAAGAGAATGGTTTTGATTGAATTAACGAAAAGCAATAAACTTGTTTTATTTTCTCTGAGTATGATGGAATCAAAAGGAACCAACATAACATGCAACTCACAATAAGGTAATAAAATAGAACTAGAAGTTGAGTAATAATATAACAAAAAACACAGTATAACACTTTGAGTGAATAGAACAGACTCGTGCAAAGTGAAAATCACATGCCCAATTATTATTATATGAGTAAAAAAGTTCAATCCATAACACACGCACAAGGAATTACAATCAATCACTAGAAATCAAGCAGAAAATAATAATAAAGCTAGGATCAAAAAAAGATTATGAAAAATTGGAAACGTGCAAATCTAAGTAATCTATCTATCTATATCTATAACGGATTAAAATGAAACATGAAATTAATAAAGTTAATTGCAGAAAAGAGGATAATAAATCGGAGAAAACGCACCCATGGTAGAGAAGAAACGATTGACCAGAATCTGAAGAGAAGAGAATGATACTGCTGCTGCCGCTGCAAGGGTTTCGTGGAGCACGCACGCAGTTAAACACCAAACACAAGGTTTATGTAACAATATTCCAATTTCTTATTATAAAGTATATCATTTTCTAATATAATGACATGGTAAATTGATTTATAAGCTATTTTATCATAAATCATTTTATCATAAACTACTTTGATAAATTTATAATAATATATAAAAATTGTATAAGTTGTTTGAATAAGAGGAAAAAAAGTTAGGCCAACTATCTACTATATAAGAAAAAAAGGTACATATGAAATTCCTAATTTGCCCTTTTTTCATTTTTTGACACATAATCAATTCAGGATTATTTTGTGTCTTTATTAAAAAAAGTTTGTAGAAAAATGCTAAAAAAAATTTTAGTAGGAATCGAACTCTTAACCTTTTAGTTACACTTTTTATTAGATTTACCACTAAGCCATATGAATTAATTTGTTATATTTTTGGAACCAACATATAATCAACATGAGTTAAGTTAAAAGAAGAAAGGGGAAGTGTTTATTTATTTTTTCTTTTTTATAATAAGAGAGTAAAATTCATTACAAATAAAAGGAGAGATTCAATGAAATTCTTTATTTCAACGTCATAAGTGCATTATACCAAATAAGACAACAAATGTATGGTTTATTTTTTTTACAATATAGAGGTACATGATGTTGTTTCCATTTATTTATGATATTTTATTTGAGTCCAACCCTTTCTTTAGTGTAATTTTATCATTTATTGTTTATGTTTCGTTATTTTAGATTCACTCAACTTGATTTATGGACTTCAAACCAATATTTAATTAAGTTAATTTTCAATTTGTAGTTCAACTCAATAAATTTAATTAATTTAATACAAGAATATGGTGGGAAAAAACTGAAAAACTCCCGTAAAAAATGGTGAGACAAAAACAATAAAAATTGTCAGTTACCTCAAGAGGATTATTCTCTACAGTTGCGCGTGAATGATACATTTAGTTATAAAAAAACAGTAAAAATTAAATACAAAGTTGAAAATAGTTGAAAAATAAATGACATTTTTTAGAAGTTTTTTTTTTTTAAAGATTTTTTGTTTTTGATATAAGGACTAATATTTTTTTTAACAAACCAAAATGAGATATATTAACATAGAAAACCTCTCCAACACAAGATGTACCGAGGTAGACTACAAAAGTTTACAAAGAGTCAGAGAAACAAAACCATAAACAAATCACACAAGAAAGATATAATAAGAAAGATATGACTTTCGTTCTTATGAGATTTTTCTATGCGGAAGGAAATTATTGGAGAAAAAAAAGGACTAAAATATTATGTTGCCTATTTTTTTTAATAATTTTATGGGTTATATTCAAATTAATACGGGAACCTAATTTTTATGGATATATCTACGGGTCTTATATTTTTACTCATATATTAGTAAAGTTGTTTATTTTTTTTATAATTTTACGAGTTATAGTCATATATTAATATGGGGACATAATCTTTCGTGTGAATCCTACGGGACCTATGTTTTTCTTTTTTTTTTAGACTAACAACAAACAATATTCATTTATTCAAGTAAGTAGAGTACGTGTGAATCTGCACTGAATCTGAATCGGAGCAAATCTGCAAATCTGAACAAAACAAACATTGTACTACAACGGAATTAAACCGGACACCGTACCAAGACGCGAACTCAAGACAAAAAACCTCTGCACTAAGACGGGATTAAAACAACATCAGACAAGAACAACAAAAGAAAACTCAAATGAAACATAAGAATGTGTGAAAAATCACTTATTTAAATAAAAAAAATATATAAAACAATCAAAAAGGGGTGATTTTAGATCAAAATTGATCCAAAATCACCCCTCTTTAAAAGATGAACAAGAATAAAAAGCAAAAAGTAGGGTTTACTATGTTGTTGTTGTGGGGCGGCTATGAAAAAGCAAAAAGTGGCATATGTTTTTCCTCTTATTAATAAGATTTCATGTTCTTTAATAATTTTTGTAGGACTATATATTTATACTCATCAATTAATAAGATAACCTTTTTTTTTTATTTGTACGAGACTTATAATTTTAATCATATATTAATAAAGTTGTTTATTTTTTTAATAATTTTATGGGTTATACTAGATCAAATATTAATACAAGGACCTAATTATTTTGTTCATTTTTACGAGCCATATATTTTTTTTTATTAATATATTAATAAGGTTGCTCATTCTTGACATATATTTATACTCATGCATTAACAGAAGGATATAATCTTTTGTGTGATTTCTGCGGTGCCTGTGTATTTTTTTTTAACAAACTAAAATGAATTTTATTATTAATAATGAGTCCTGATTGGCACAAGGTGTGCCAAACAAAACAACAACAGTTTATATCATACACGTACGCAGGGCCTATGTTTTTACTCTTATTAATAAAATTTACAGTTTTTAACTATTTTTTGTGAACTTATATTTATACTCATATATTAATATACGATAACCTGATCTTCTGTGTGGTTTATGCGGGACCTATATTTTTTACTCATATTAATACGATTAATACGTTTGTCCATTCTTTTATAACATATACGGAACCTATAAAATACTCATATATTAATATGAAAACTTTTTTTTTGTGATTTCTACGGAGCTTATACTTTTATTTATATATTAATTAAGTTGCCTATTTTGTTTTACAATTTTACGGGTTATACTCATATTTAATACGGTGACCTAATTATTTTGATGATTTTTGTGAGACCTATATTTTCACTAACATATTAACAAGGTTACCTATTTTTTAATAATTTTAAAAGGATATATTTATACTCATATATTTAATACAAGGACCTAATTTTTTGGTGGTTTTTACAAGGTCTATGTTTTTACTAATATATTAATAAGGTAACCTATTTTTCCATAATTTCTACAATATCATTTATATTCAAATATTAATACGGAGACATAAGGTTTTTTTGTGATAGTTTTACCATTGTTCTTTTTCTATTTTTTTACCAAATATTATTATATCTTTCTATTTTTTTAATCTTTTAATCTACTTCCCAATAAATTACTATTTTATGTTATCAAGTGAAGTTTTCAATTTTTTACTATTTTTTTTAGTCCTATATTTATAATTATATATTAATACGAGATCCTAATCTTTTGTGTGATTTATGGGGACCTATGTGTTTTTTTTTTGGTACATGTGGACCTATGTGTTTTACTCATATTAATAAGTTTGCCCATTCTTTTATAACATCTGCGGGACCTATATTTAAACTCATATATTAATATGAAAACTTTTTTGTTTGTGTGGTTTCTACGAGACTTATACTTTTAATTATATATTAATTAAGTTGTTTGAAACAAAAATAAAATAAAAATTAAGTTGTCTATTTTTTTTTTACAATTTTTCTGGTTATACTCATATTTAATACGATGACCTAATTATTTTGATGACTGTTGCGAGACTTATCCTATATTTTCACTAACATTTTAATATGATTGCCTATTTTTTAACAATTTTTACGGGACTATATTTATACTTATATATTAATACATGGACATAAGTTTTTTTTTGTGATTTTTCAACACCTATGTTTTTACTAATATATTAATAAGGTAGCCTATTTTTTTTCTTCATAATTTCTACATTATCTATATTTATATTTCTAAATTAATACGAAGACCTAAAGTTTTTTTGTGATGGTTTTACCATTGTTCTTTTTCTATTTTTTTTTACCAAATATTATATCCTTTCATCTTACCAAGTGAGGAGCGGCAACGCCGCGACTCCCGTGCGGACGCACGGGTGTCCTGCTAGTACCTTAGTATAGCAAAATGAAAATGATTAGAAGATTTTCATCAAATAAAATATTGAGAAGGATTTAAATCCACTTTCAACACAATTTTTTTAAATTTCTCCATATATTGATATAATGGCTTAAATACAGTTTTGCCCCACTGTTTTGATTAAATCGGAATTTTACCCTCGTGTTTTAAAATGCGGACTTTTACCTCCTATTTTGTAATTTTTTGGATTTTACTCCCCTAAAATTCTGCTTTCGAGTCACAACTTCAAAGTTTCGCACACAACTCAATTTGGATCAATAATTCACCAAACGGATATCGAAATGACCGTAATCGAGTTATCTTTCCACATAATCAAACCCACTAAATTTGGAGTTACAAAAAGAGATTAATTACAGTTTTAGTGAAGGTATGTCCCCCAAAATTCTGCACAAAATCTGTTTTCGAGTCACAACTTCAAAGCTTCGCACACAACTCAATTTGAATCAATAATTCACCAAAAGGATACTGAAATGACCATAATCGGGTTATCTTTACACAGAATCAAACCCTACTAAATTTGGAGTTACAAAGAGGGATTAATTACCGTTTTAGTGAAGGTCTGTCCAATTACTAATTTTGTAGAAATCTACTTATGACCTTCAAATTCAACATCGTCTACCAAACACATCGTAACTCCAAATTTGAAGAAATTTAAATGACAACAAGGGGTAATTTCGTTAGCTTTCCGGATATGTATATACTATTGAAAAATGAGCTACATGGTAAGAGACATGACAAAAATATCGGTAGTAGTTTCATACAATAATTGATTTGGACAGACCTTCACTAAAATGATAATTAATCTCTCTTTGTAACTCCAAATTTAGTGGAGTTTGATTCTGTGGAAAACTAACTTTATTGCAGTCATTCCGGTACCCGTTTGGTGAATTATGGATCCAAATGGAATTATGTGCAGAGTTTTGAAGCTGTGACTCGAAAGCAGATTTTGTGCAGAATTTTGGGGGACATACCTTCACTAAAACGGTAATTAGTCTCTCTTTGTAACTCCAAATTTAGTGAGATTTGATTATGTGGAAAGATAACTCGATTATGGTCATTTCGGTATACGTTTGGTGAATTGTTGATCCAAATTTAGTTGTGTGTGACGCTTTGAAGTTGTGACTCGAAAGCAGAATTTTAGGGGGGGCAAAATCCAAAAAATTATAAAATAGAGGGGGTAAAAGTCCGCGTTTTAAAACAGGGGGTAAAATTCCGATTTAATCAAAACAGAAGAATAAAACTGCATTTAAGCCTAATATAATTTGGTATTATCAAGAAAACAAAAAATTCATTCACTTCCTTGCAATTCTCTTTCCTCAATTTTCTTCAAAATCTCCCCCTTCTAAATTTTCAAACCGGTGGTTTCAGCACTCGCAATTGCGGGGATCGAATTGTGGTCCTCTTTACCAAGTCTAGCGTCAATCAACATTAAACCAACTGACTATTGATAACACTTCGATCATTTTTATTTTTTTTTACAAGTAACACTTCATCATTTAGAGACAAGCCAATGTTTTCTTAAATGTTTGTAAAGTCTTTGCTTTCATTACAAAATTTTAAGATAAGTTTCATTAAAAGATGGTATTGGCTTGAGACCCGAGAATGTGTTCATCCTTTAATTTGAATGGGTTACTTCTTAAAAAAAAAAAATTCATTAAAAATATCTCAACAATGTTGCTCACTTTTTAATTAGAGCGTAATTGTGGTTTATTAGTCACCAATTATTTATTACATCATCTTATATTATATTAACTATGTTGATGAATAAAATGAGTTAAGTTGATTTGTGTAAAAAAAAAAAATAATCATTTATAGTTTTGACACAATTTTTTTAAAAAGAAAATGTATAAGCCAGAATATCTCAAAATACTTAAAAGAAAATATATAAGAAATCGTGTATTTAACTATCGACTTGTGCTTGTTATACAAAGCAAAAAAATGACATTTTCACCATCCCTGTGTTATTTCAAAAATAAACCAAAATAACCAAATCATGTTTTGTTACCAACAAATTAGGTTTCAACCTGTTTTATATTTTGACATTTAGGTGGGGAATATTTTCATGATATAAATAAACTAAATATCAATAGGTACAATACAATTAAAGTCAAAATTACAGATCCAAAACTAGATAAGCAGATACAAATCTCATGATTCCGAATTCGCCAATTGCCCATTTTCAGTGATAGCATCTAAGTTCCAGCCTCTGGAGAACAAAAAAGGAGGAAAAAAAATTAATTAAACACCAAAACTAGATTAAATCAGCCAAGAAAAACAAAATATAAGCAGCTGAGTCACCTTTCTGCTGCTTCTCTTCTCAGTTCATTTAGGTGAGTTTCAACTGAAGCACACGCAACTTTGATGTCTATATTTTTCTGACAAAGCTCGTTCCATTGCATGGACAAAGCATTAAGCTCATATGCAGTGTTTTGCTGACAATAGTAGTTATAAAAAAGAAAAGCGACTTTAAGAAAACTCAATAAGGATGTTAACAAATAACAGTGACAAGGACAGATAGGAAAGTCATATTCACCTGATGATATTTCCTTTCACGGTTAACTTTTTCAATCTTATCATTTTGTTCCTGAGCTAATTTCTGCATTCTGAAAATGAATAACACAACTATAACCAATGCTATACACATAAAGCGATACATAAGTGACAAAACAGAATACTAGTTCCTTGAAATTAAAATGGATGAAAGAAAAATGATAAAATGCAATGAAATACAGTCCTTAAAACTAGCAAGTTTTGAGAGCTTGGGTTATGCCTAATGATCCAAAGGAGTAACCTTTATGTGAAGAAGATGGAGTTGCATAGACTGCAATTAGGGTTAACTATAAGATGCCTGTCCCCTAATTCTTTGTTTACTGATAATGGGATTCCATTTCTGTTCTTAGAATGATATGGGATGATGTGTTAAAGAGTTGAGAAGAGAACTCTTTGCTAAGGATTAACATCACTTTTGGGATTCCTTATTGCATTGGGATTTTATAAAAGTAAATATACTTTGATATCTGTTTGTTGGTTTAACTATACTGCCTTATTTACAATCAAACAATCTTGGGTCATTTATCAAACAAACCTTCACAAGAACAGTTATTAACTATTGTCACTTCATTATATGTACAAGGTCACGAGTTCTGTGAAGTGCTGAACTATGAAATGCTTTAAACAAGAGATTTATAGAATCTGCAATTATTTTCTTTAGTGAAACACTCCAGTAAGCCTCACTCAAGCAACCAACCAACTGACCGGGGGGGAAAATAAAGTCAGATCTGAATACTTGTTAATTAGAAACTTAAGGGAAAATGCCTCGAGCACATCTGCTGGTGTCAACCTCAAGTACCATATTTACTATGAAACATTCCTTTATCCGAAGAGTCACTCTCTCTCAAGAACCAATTAAACAAAAAAGCTTAATCCGATTGCTCTATGTAAAAAATTTAAAACCGAAAGGAACAAGTATAATCAATCATATAGAAGCAATGCAGGTATTCCTTTTGCTAACATATCTATTGTGTGTTTGGTATCATGGTGGATATGTCAGAATCAGAGTGATCCACCTGTAAAATGCCGGGTAGATCACAGCTATTGTGGCATAGTCACTGTGAAACCAAACATATGCGAAATAAGCAAAATTTGCACAGAAAGAAGCGCATAGTGTAGGATTGTACCTTGACAAGTAAACTTCCAATCGTTGGTTATGTTGTTTCCAAGCATGAGGACCATATTTCAACAACAAATCCAAATTTTCCATCCTCAAAGTTTGATATTGAAGTAGACGTTGAGCAGTTTGAAGAGATAGTTTCCAAGCAGTTTCATCGTTCATTTTATTCGGCGGAGGTAATTGTAATTCATATCTCCCCCTGTCAATCGAATGAGGCTTACCAGCAGCTCTTACACGCTCATACTCTCTACCAATCATAGGGTACTCCTGTATGTATGTGATAACAAAATTGAGAGAAAAAGACGAAACCCTAAAACGTATCGTATAGGTAAGAAGGGAGAAAGAGTGGTTGGTTACCTCGAAATTGAAAGTGGGAAGAGGAGGAAAATCTTTGAGGAAATCAGAAGGTTTTTTGGAGCTGCGGCGCATCTCTTCCTCAACGAGACGGTCGACTTCTTTCTTGACACTCTCGTGACTGTAGTCGTCATCGATGTAAGGCAATGCGTCGATTATTTCGGCATCGGAATTGCTTGACCTACCGTAAGAAGGCGGAGCTTCCAGCATCAGAACATCACCGTTGCTGCTGCTGCTGCTGCTTCCATCTCCCATGGTTGTTACTTGTTGCTTCGCAGAGAAAGAGAGAAGGGTTTTCCACTCTCTGAAGTGTGTGTGTGAAGATGAAAGTCGTATAGTTCCGGCAAACGAGAAGGTGGGTGAATGTGTGGAGATCTTGGGCGGCCTATTTTGCCATCTGCATCCTTCAGGCCCAAGCCCAATAACTCATATTTTTGCGGCAAAAAAATTGATTTTAACAGAATTAAGGTTGTAAAATTGATTCCAATTTAAATTAAGTTGAAAAGTGATTTATTTATTTATTTATTTATTTTGACAAGTAGTCTAGTGGTCACAATTTTTGCCTTTTAAGGTAAATAAGTGGAATATCTGATTTCGAATTCCGACCCATGTATATATAATATAATGTTTCTACCAATTGAGCTAACTCATGGAGACGAAAGTAAAGTGATTTATATTTGAAAAAATTCATAAAAAATTGAGTTTAACAATAAAATTTACTTCAACAACCAACATCTCCTCCACAACTGATCTTCCACATCAGTCCTCACCACCACTACCACGCAGAGAGATCCAGTAGAGAGAGGGATGACGACTGGAGAAGAGAGTGTGAAGGGAAGAGAGGGCTACTGGAGAAGAGAGAGGGTGGTCGGAGAAATAATATTCGGTAGAGAGAAACACCGGCGGTGGTAGAACGCCGGTGAGAGATGAAGATGGCCGGAGAATTGTTCTCTGTTGTGAAGAAATAGAAAACATAAATTAAAATAGCATATGTGAATAGGATTCTACGGTTGTGTGGAAACTTTTAAGTCTATTAAAAGTAAAATTTCTCCCACTAACTCACAGGGTGTTAGTGTGTTACACAGAGAATACATATTTGGACACCTCTAGCAATATTTACTATTTGTATAACACCTTGTGAATAATCAGGGGAGTATCTAATCATACACATGCATCGTCTCATACCATATTTTTTTTTTCTTTTCTTATTTTAGTTCCTAAAACATCTCTATTGATGTCTAATAAGGTATGATTGAATACATGTGTAAAGTGCATTCTTTAAACTTATATTTTTTTACTATATACTACCTTGTCTTATCCATGTTCCCAAAAAGTGAAATGAAAAATATTGGACAAACTCAATAGAACAGATATTTGCTCACAGAGTTCTTTAAACTGCAGTTTTAGAACATTTGAAAGGCCAATTCAACAAGCATTGCAGGAACATAAGTTATGGAAGAGATGATAAAAAAAAAAGAAGTCATTTTCCCTTTCCAGCTGCGAACAAAGCAAAGTAAAGTCCTAACTGACCCACCTCCTCCAAATGCCAAGTTAGAGACAATGGGGGAGGGAGCATTATGAGACAATAACTATTGAATAGTGATTACAACCAAAGGTAATTATCATAATCAAAAGATGAAGGCTAACAATTTACCTATTACTATCTCTTTCGAACCTCGATTAAATTTTTGTACATTGTCTTGCGCCTTTTGTGCAATGAATTTGAACTATTTGGTTTCTTTCATGTGAAACATAAAATTACTCATCATCACTATGCACTTGGCATATTTGCATAGAGGAAAGTGAGAAAAAGTTCAACATCTGGTATATTTTTAATGATTTTGATGAACTGATTTTTACTGGGTTCTTCAAGGAGCAAAGGACACATCTGTGCAACTTGGGGCAATGCTCTCGCCAGCGGCACACTTGTAGTTCCCATGAGCTCGGCCAGTGTATCCACCACAGCTTTCAGAGATATCTCTACAACGCTCCCAAATTCAGCACTGCAGAGAAAGAGAAATAGTTATTTGAGATGTCATCTTCTGATGTCAAAGTGTTAAAAGCCTCAAAAAAGGAATGCTAGTATGCTATATATAATATATATAGAAAACTTTTGTACATAACATAATTACTCTGTATATTAGTGAAATGAAGGCAAGCATAACAAATTAACAATACATCAAAGCTTAAATGCAATTTTGGTCCCTCTCTATTTTGTCTCATTCACAATTTCAGCCCCATTATTTTTAAATCCACAATTTCAGTCAATGGCTGACTTTTTCCCTACATACATTGTGAGGCCGAATTTCATGATGTGGCAAAGTAAGATGCTTGGGGTGACGACTCAATTGATGACATGACACTATCTAAGTGGGTTCTTGCTTTACAACTAATTTCCATTTCTTTAAAATATACATTAATCTATATTACAAAATCAACCAAATTTGATGTAAAATACACTATAAGTGGATTCTCACTTAATAACTCATTTCAATATCATCACCACACATTTGTCATAAAAGTATCTCGCTTGTCACTCAAATGGATAGCTGGAAAAAATGCCAAATATTTTAAAAAAATGGGACACCAAATTAGTATATTTAAAAAATGGAGGGACCAAAATCACAAATGAGATAATATAGGAGGGTCAAGACTACATTTAAGTCTACATCAAAACAACATTGGTAACAACCTGTGCCGGATACCTCATTAGGTGTCTAATTTAAAGTTTAAACGTATATTTTTTACTCTAACATCGATGAGAGACAATTCAGGATTTTATCTAATTATAATATATTTGTGTCCTACATTTTGGACATTAGTAGTGTCTATGCTTCAAAATTGCTTAGAAATGCAACAGTCGTCAGTCACAATACAAGTACAGTTCATGCACATAGTTCATTGAGTTCCTAGGTTAGTTGTAATTAACCAATGCATCCCAAACAAAAAAATACCTTGATATTACTGCCTGTGCTTCCATCATGAGTTGTTCGAATTCAGTCATATCAGATGTAACTGCCTCATTACTGCCGGAGGTCGTGGAATGTAATTTAGCATCCTCGGGTATCATATATTTTACCCAGAAATGTGGGCTCCCTCTGCTCATGAAAGTGTTCAGTATCTTAGTGATGGTTTCATGAAACGTTGTATTGTTGAAGAGACTAGTCAACTGCTTTCTGCACAATGAAATTGTACATAGCCAATTTAAATTGAGTCTTAATTATCAATCTAAAACATATAACTATTCTAAGAAAAGAAGTAAGAATCTTCCAAGTCTCGACTCTGATTAGAACGCATTGCCGATTGCCCCTCTCTATATGTGCACATGTTTACAAATGTGTGTGTGTGTGTGTGTGTGTGTGAGCAGAGAGGGGAACTAATTACTCAAAGAGTAACTCTTGTAGATATTAAACTTCACCAATTCAACCGTAAAGACTAAAAGTTCTTATTAATAACTCTTGTAGATATTAACTATATGTGTGTTTGTGCAAACACACGAAGCCAAGTGAGGCACCATTTTTGGTGTACTTATTAATTGTAGACTAGCTGCAAACTTTTAAAAGATTTGGAAGCTATCTTAGGTCTCTCAAATTCAGATACTTAATCAAGAACAGATTTAAGATTGGCAAGTTTCAAAACACAGACATTGCTACAGACAATTTTATGCACATTGGTACTTGGTAGACAAACAAAATACTACAGCCTAAACTATTAACAATTAAGATCCAAGACAACTCTTCATGGAAAACGTTAAAAGAAAATTCTTTATATATCTGAGACAACATTTTTAATGATTGATAGATTCAATTCACAAATTGTTAACATTCAAATAAGAAAAGAAACATCACCCTTTGAGAACTTCTTTTGTTGCTGCCTCCATGTCAGAAATTAAGGCAGGCATACCATGCTGAGAGAGAAAATCAACACTTCCCAGAAATTTCTGTTGGTCCTCCCCATCAACCACATCTCCACTTTCCTGCAGATAAAGCAACACAGAAGGAAAAAAATTTACTTTTAGGCTCTGTTCGGGAGTTTAGAGGAGATGGAAGGGCGAGAGGAGAGGAGAGGAAAATAGAGAGAAATGTTACACCTTGTTTGAGCGAGCATTTTTGTAAAGAATGATAAATGAATGCTTATGAATAATATATTTTAAATTTTAAGAGTATTACAACAACATAGATTGGATTTGAAGAATTTATCTAAACCCTCCAAAATCCTCAAAGCCCCCCTCTCCTCCTAAACTACGAACAGACCCTGAGGATGTGTTTGCGAGTTGGTTTTTGGAGGGCAGGGCTTTGAAGGGCTAAGTCTATATTTGATATTTTCAAAATAAATTAAAAGAACATGATATTATATGCTCGTGTATCATGTTGTTCTTTCAAAAAAATTAAAATGTCAAATATATATTAAAATATAGTCATAGCCCTCCAAAGTCTTCCACTCCAAAATCCAACTTGCAAACACACCCTTAAGGTTCAATGCGGTGTGTCATATGTGAATTTGGTGGAAAGTATTCACATTAAAGTTGAACAAGTATGGTTCAGTTGCAGTGGTTAAAAGTTAATCATCGGAAGACAGTGGATACATGCCCTGAAGGAGCTTGATCGAAAAGCGTTGAATTCTGTTTTACAACCAATTGAGTAGCAAAAGCATCAATTTTAACTACACAACCTAGTTCCAAATCCCCCAACCTGGAACAAAGTTCAACGTGCAAATGCAACCTCAAGATAACAAAAGAAAACCTACAGTACACAAACAATAAATGACAACAGAAAATTGTAATGTAGAGTGTGTAAAATCATACCATATTGAAAGAAAATTCTAATACATCAATAGAAGAACATAAACCTTTAAGGATACGCACTTCCTCCTTGTAATCAATATCATTAGTGTTAATCATTTTATCAAACAATTTATGATCCCAACCACTAGGGGGAAATGTTAAAATTAAATCTTTCAAAATATTCACCAATAATTAGTTTCAATATCTCTGCTGTAATAATTTTATATCTCAATCACTTAAGTGTGATCGATCATCCAAACCACAGGTTTTTGTAAAGAGCAATTAGAACATTTACCTTAAATTCGCAAAGTGTCATTAAAGGGCATTTGCTCAAAAATTTTGCGTACTCATTCTACTAAATACTAATAGACAGACATACATCAATTCTTCTGTACGAAACCTCTTTGTAGATCCAAAATGTTCCAAACTGAGGCCTTCCACTTGCCTACTACCAGTATTCAATAAGACTAATACTAACAAACATTGCGATGGTAGATATTCATACTCATGAAAGGTAGTGTTATCAAATATTTACTTGTTTTTTCTCTAGTGCAGAAATAGCTACATGTGTGTTGGTTAAGTACAGATTTTTGTGTGGGACTTCTATGCTACTTGTGATAAGAGTTCCTTGATACTAATTGTATACTCAAAGTATCTGGATCCTAAATCCTAATCATCACTGAGCTTTGGTAAGAGACGTAAATAAAAAAAACTCATAACACCACAAAACAAAAGAAAAATTATGTCACATTGAATGATCATAAGAAGAAGAAAGACAATTGTTCTTACTGTTAATAAATTAGAGCTTTCAAATCTTCGTGCAGTATCAATGTATAGATGCCTTCCTAGTATATTGACTTGAACTTTTGTATATAAGCTAAGCATCACTGTTGCCCAAACAGACAATGCCATTCTTGTGAAACCTGGGGGGAGAAAATTACACAAAAGTATGCTTATTTTTAACCTTCATTGATTATAAAAGTATAATAAATATGAGACATAAAACCAGATTCATACTTAGAATTTTGAGCCTGCCCCATAACTCTAGTTTCTCTGATTGTGTTAATCTGTTGGGCTGACCCTTTCCTTGTATTAGCCTCTCAAGAAGGTGAGAAAGATCCAAGTCTTCTGCTATCCGGCAACTTAAGTTGTGCATAGAATGAGGTAATGTTGTTGCATCAGAAATTCTCTGAATATTCTCAAAGTGAGCTTGCATCCTATCATATTCAATTGACAAAAATAAAAACAAAAACATGCCATCAACATTTGTTGTTTTTTTTTTCAATTAGTGGTAACATAAAATATAGCTACCTATCTATGAATCTAGTAATATTTAGCCTAATATTTATAAACAAGTACTAGACAAGAAGCGGTGAAATTGGTTAAACGACTTAACTGAGACTTGATAAGGTCTTCAGCTTCCCTCTGAAGTTGGAGCTCTCTCTCGAGTGCGCCGAGTCTTTGCCTATGAGCACCATAAAGCTTATACAAACAATAGCCACCTCCTAAAACACCAGCAGAGAGGAAAATCTTCCTCCTATGCCGCCTCCAAAAATCCCTAACACATTTTTCAAATGAGAAACAACCATTTTAATCATCATAAACAAATATAATTGAAGCAACCCATGTTCTAAAAGAGATAAAAGTTTGCAATTTTAGTAACAACGATCGAATTCAATAAAATTGCATTTGAGACATTGAGAAATGAGATTAAAAAAAGAAAAGGTAAATGATGCAATAAAAAAGCTGGAGAGTTAACCTGACAGAGAACATTATTATTGTTTTTGTTGTTTATGAAAGTGTGTATTACTATGTATGTATATATGTATATTGGGATTGAGAAGGGAGAAATAATAGTAAGAAAAGAGTGAGTGGTTGGGGAGATGAATGAGAAGAGAGGAGCTTTGGAAAAGACGCCGGAAGAAGGATAAACAAGTGGGGTTGTTGTTGTTGAAGTGGTAGTGTAGTGTAGGTGAGTGGAGATGAACCAAATCGATAAAAGGGTCGTCGGAGGAAGGAAGTGCGTTGGGTTGATTGAGCTTTTCAGAATCAATCAATCGAATCTCAGAATACTCTGTATTGTGTTGTGTTGTGTTCTTCGATTTAGAACAACAAGAAGCTAAGAAAAGAATCTAAACAAATAAATAAATAAAATATCAGATGTTACGATTTTTTTATTATTTTCTCAAATATATATGGAAAATCGGAACCTAAATAAAGGTTAACAAAATCAATAAATTTAATTGTTAAAAAAAAAAGAAGTCAATAATTTAAATAAATAAGTGTTAGGCTCTATTTGGGAAAATAAAGTTATAAGTCTTCATAAAAAAAAATGTTAGGTTCGATTAGGCTTTGTTGGGTGCTTGAGAGAATGAGAGGGGAAGGTTTTGAAGAGAAGGAAGTGGATAAAAAATAGTTATAAAAAATAAATGAAGTAGAATAAAAAACAGAGAAATATTTTACATCTTTTATATAAAAATAAAAATATTTTACATTTTGGAGGAGTAGTAGTATTTATGATTAATATATTTAAATTTTTTTACCTTTAATTTAATACAATTGTTTAGTTCCACTAAATTACAATATTGGTGTGTTATGAAGAGGAAAAACACCTTCAAATTCTTTGTTTCGTTAAGATTCACACACATGAAGTGAAAGGAGCGGTATTTGAACTCCGATCATAGTGTCTGATCAAATAATTTTGACATTTTTTATAGTCGAATCATAATTTACGGCTCTTACATATGAGTGCATATGATACAGATAGAATCAACGTGTTAATCCGCCTGCAGTATAGATTTCCAAACAATTTGTTATTTATTTTCTTCAGGACGATCCAGCAATAAGCTACTAGAGAACATCCATACATTGAATACTTTCATTGCTTATGAATTGCAAAATTGAACAGTATGACCACAAACATGAGAGCAAGTCTTGTATAGGCACAAGCCTAAATAAAATGTCTTTAGGCACACACATAAAATCAAAAAATTAAAAGTAAAATAATATAGTCATATCAATCAATATCAATTTAATTCTTTTTCATTTAATTTATTTTGTTTATATGAGTGTGTCTAACACCTATCATTTATATATGCACCTATACTAGCATTTCTCCGGACGTCAATAGATTAAACATAGGATGTCCCTAACCAATCAAGCACAACATTATACATAGTAACAAAAGACTCGCAATCAATATACAAATAATTAGTAGTTTCGTCTATGCTGCATCTATCATAACATATCAAATAAGTTGTTTTAAAAATACCGCGCAGGTGCAAATATCATTTGTTGAAAGTTTATTGTTGATAAGTTTCCACACAAGGAAAAAAACTTCCATAGGAGCAAGCTTATTCCAAATAATATTCACGTGTGCCTGAATAGCCACAAAAATAAACAATTTGATTCAATGTAATGTAGATGGAACTTGAAACAAATGCTTAAAAGCATCTTTAATGATGAACTCTATACAAAGGTATTTTGTAAGTCTCGTTATAGACTCACCACCTTGAAGCAATTTGCTCATTTTATAGTCTAGTAATGGTGCAAATCTAAAGTACTTACACTTAAATCATACAATTTTACATCACATATTAATATTTTATTCATACTTAATTTTAGTATGCAACTTAAAATACCAACTGCCTTAAAAGAAAATAGTCTCAATCTTAAGAGAAGAAAAAATTTAACTTTTATTCATATAACTCTCCTATTTTCTCAATAAAGAGTTAGTCACTTTATTTTCCTTAAATTTATTTATTTATTTTTTGTTTGTAAAATTTTAAAACATCTTGTTATTACACTTCACTCCTCCTCCCGCAACACCAATCAATCCAAAATAGAAGGAAATGAATTATTTTGGCTGATGGGCCTATAAAAAATGGTTGGTATAATTGGGCCGAACCGAAAGAAGAAGAAACCAAAACCCTAATTGACACTACTATATAAATCTACGTTAAACCTAACAACTCTCACAAAGCCTCTCAAAAACCTAGCAGCAACACTTTTCATTCATTCCACACAGAAAATGGCTGAGACCCTCGTTCTTCGCGGCACCTTACGTGCTCACACAGATGTTGTAACCGCCATTGCAACCCCAATCGACAACTCCGACATGATTGTCACTGCTTCACGTGACAAATCCATCATCCTCTGGCACCTTACCAAGGAGGACAAGACCTACGGTGTTCCCCGCCGCCGTCTCACCGGTCATTCTCACTTTGTCCAGGATGTTGTTCTCTCATCCGACGGTCAGTTTGCTCTCTCCGGTTCATGGGACGGTGAACTCCGTCTTTGGGATCTGAACGCTGGAACCTCCGCACGCAGATTCGTTGGTCACACGAAAGATGTTCTCTCTGTTGCTTTCTCGATCGACAACCGTCAGATCGTGTCTGCATCTCGTGACCGGACGATTAAGCTGTGGAACACTCTTGGTGAATGCAAATACACTATTCAAGATGGTGATGCTCATTCTGATTGGGTTAGCTGTGTTCGATTCAGCCCTAGCACTCTTCAGCCAACAATTGTTTCTGCTTCTTGGGATCGTACTGTTAAGGTTTGGAATCTGACTAATTGTAAGCTGAGAAACACTCTTGCTGGACATTCTGGTTATGTGAACACTGTTGCTGTTTCACCTGATGGTTCTCTTTGTGCTTCTGGTGGCAAAGATGGTCTTATTCTTTTGTGGGATTTGGCTGAGGGAAAGAGACTTTATTCTCTTGATGCTGGTTCTATTATTCATGCTTTGTGTTTCAGTCCTAATAGGTACTGGCTATGTGCTGCAACTGAGTCCAGCATCAAGATCTGGGATTTGGAGAGCAAGAGCATTGTTGAGGATTTGAAGATTGACCTTAAGAGTGAAGCTGATGCTAACTCTGGTGCTGGTGGTACCACTACTACCAAGAAGAAGGTAATTTCTTTTTTTATTTATTATTCTTAAATATATATGTTTCTGTTAATTATGTTAATATATTATGTCTAGGTTTTTAAATGTGTATGTTTGTTTTGTTTGGATAATAGTTTTCTGGCTAATTATATGAGTGATTCTTATTTGTTTAATACAGCTTTGATAAGTTTTATTAAATACTAATGTTTTTGCAGAATTGTTTTGTGTGATTTTGAATTGACTTAATCATTTTGTCATTTGATTATCCTTGTTTAAATACTGTAGAATTGAATTAAGTTGTTATTAGTGATGTATAGGATCAAATGCTAGATATACTTGCTTCTTGTATTCATTTCATTTGATATATTGGCTTTTGGTTGGATTATTCCTATAGACATTTCCAAATTTTGCCACATGAATGTTGTTTATAATTTGCTGTTTGACTTGTTTTGTTTGCACACTATAAATGTAATGTTATTAATTCGTATATTTGTTTGCTTTGTTCTTACAATATAAATGTAGGTTATCTACTGTACTAGCTTGAACTGGAGTGCAGATGGAAGCACCTTGTTCAGTGGATATACGGATGGTGTCGTCAGAGTTTGGGGTATCGGCCGTTTTTAGTTAATCTGCAGTAATCTATGTGTTAATCACATTTGAACTTTTGTTTTTGATTTTCGAGACAAATTTAGTTACCGCATTACCGTAGAAACAATTTTAATTTTGAAGACAATGGCTTTGTGGCCTGTTTTATTTTAATGTTTGCTTTTGTTTCTTTCTCCAAGTAACAAGTATAATCTTTCTTTATTTTGGAATATGTATGAAGTTTAGTTGTTGTTGCATCACGACAGCGTCTTCCCATAAAATGTTTCATATTGACTTGCTATATAGCAAGTAACAGTATGGATTTCAGTTTTTATAAAACCTGTTTGTATGATGCTGCAATGTCAAACATTTCTTGATGTAGCTAGAAAGAGAAAGTTTGTAGAAAGTTTAGAGTGTGAGCCAAACCTAGCTACACGAACCACCATTTGATTGGTAATTGCACCATTGTCTTTTTACTGCATATTATTGCCGCCCCTTGTTGAATCTGATACTACGATTTAGAAGTGTCGAATGCTGGAATATTGGATAAGTGAATAATACTAGAGTATATTCGATTCATTCCAATGCCTCATTTGAGGTGTTTAAAGGACTCCATTGTACTTCTATGGTAATGGTGGTTCCAAGTTTTCTCTCACTAATCTTTCTAGCGTTATTTATGAAACATTTTAGGCATAAACACAACAAAACATTGTCTTAAAGCATCAAGTTGTAGAATCTTTTTTATGAATTAGCTTAGTTGGTTTTTTTTTTCCTGTTAAAGATGATCAAACCAAGTTCATAGCCGAAGAATCCCCTTGTTTGGCTAACCAATTAGCATTACAATTTGAAAGTTATTTATATAACTTAGTTTTATTAAATACATCAAATGGTTTATATGCGATGAATTCTTTATCACATGGCTAGTACTTAATAGAGCATTTTATTTTTGGATATTAACTTTTTTCGTCAAACATTCATGCTGGCTTCAAGCCTGATTAGCCTCGTTCATTTAACTTTGTTTGAGAATTTGGTGGGGAGGATTTTGGAAGGAGGTAGGTAGAGAAAAATAGATATTTTTTTTCTCCACTTTTTTGATGTATTTTTAAATTGAATAGAATGATAAATAAATGTCTATGATTAATATATAAACAGTACAATTTTTATTCAATACATTTTTTGAGTTCAATCAATTAGAAGGTTTCTCTTTTATGAAAAAAAAAACTGTTCTCTTTCCAAACTCTTCTATTTCTCCCACTTGTTTTAGTCACCTAGCTCCTGGCTCCAGCCAAGGAAATTTCCTAACCAACTATGATTCCAAAGTTCTATTGGCACGTTTGTTTAAACATTTTGACGGGAATCGATGTTTGATATACATTTTTTTATTAATTAATTATTTTCAATAACTTACTAAAATAACCTGAAACATGTTCTTAGTATAATATAATTTTTTTTAGGCTTAATTAGTAAAATGACCTTTAAAAATATTTTTGGTTTTACATTGATCCCTTAAAAAAAAAATGTCAGGTTCCTTAAAAAAACCGTGAGAGAAAATAATCCATTAATAAAACAACATAAAATAAAAATATAACTCATATCTTATAAAAAAAAATATAGCTCATATGGAATTAACGTCAATTATGTCTTTTTTTTGTCGATAATTGTTGATTTTTTTTTTATAGTTTTAAGTATTGATCTACGACATACCATTTATGGAAGTGATCCACCGGAGCACTAACTCAAAAAATATGCAAGCACGAGAGTTTAATGAGTCAAAGATGTTTTTTTTTTTTATTGTTCGTTAAGCCAACTGTTAAGGGTAATTTTGATGTACATAATAGGAAATAGACATAATAGAATAAGAAGTTGGATAACATGACACGAATTATGATAAATATTTATCGTATCATGTATTTGGTGCACACAAAATATGAAATATGATAACATTATTTACTATTATTTTTATTTTACGATGGAATCAGTGATGATTAAACCAAAAACTTTTTTTTTTGGATACAAAAAAAAACTTTATATATGTAACATTTTTGTTTTTAACCATGAATGGATAAGACATCATTAAAATGACAAGATTATCATATTGTGAAACAAGTACATTACATGTATCTTTTTGAAATTAATTTTAATATTTTGAAATTTTAAAAAGTAGCAAAAAAAAAGCTAAAAATTAAATAAGTAATTGAATAATATAGATAATTTTTTTTAAAAAACTCCATTGACACTACTAAATAAACAATTTAAATTTTATTTTTCAAATCATAGTCAAACAAATAATTTTATTATATATTTTAGAGCGAAGGTCCACTTTAATCCCTCACAATTTTCTGACAACCCAATTTAATTCTAACAAAATAAAATTCTCATTAATCCATAATATTTTTATACTAAAGAATTTAATCTTAAATATTTTCGCAGTTAATCTAAATATTTTCAATATCTCACAATAGATATTTTTTTTTTTGAAGAAGCTAAATTAGCCCACCCAAATTAACGTCAGAGAGAATCGAACCTCAGACCTCAAGAGGAGCACACTCTCAGGTCCCAAGCCAATACCAATGCACCAACCCAAGTAGGTTCACAATAGATATTTTTACATTTTTTTTGCCGACAATAACAGATATTTTTACATAATAACCAATGATTGGATTTTTTAATAGGCCAAATGGTTGATGTTTTTTTAACAAGAGATTTAAATATCTACTATGTTTGCAGTTTGCACCATATATAATCTTTTTTTTTTGGTACATTGCACCATATATAATCTATCATTTAAAATAATTGAATTCACAATGGCTATTTAAAGTAATTTTGTATTTTGTATTTTTTTTTTTTTTTTTTTTTTGGTTACATGGTAATTTTGTATTTTTATTCGTACAAATTAATTTACATAACTTTATGTTTAAGATATTATATTCAAATATTAAATACTATATCTGAAACTCAGGTTGATCTAAAATTAATTATTTCAACAAAAATGCTGTTCAATATAAATTTTACCAATTTGGCAATTTTGTTTTTTAATAGTTTTTCTTAAAGAGTTTAATTGATATGCATCGACGGTGTAAAATAGTTTTACACGATCGTCCAATAAACAACCACCATTTTGCCATGTCATATCAAGAAAGTGGGGTGAAGTGAGGTGATGTGACGGAAAACATTAAATCCTTTTCTTATCATGTCAACCAATTAGTGGCACCGATTGAATTGAATGATAGATAAAGATACCGTTTGAAATAATGTTATGATTCAGAGACTCAAAAACCACTATAAATTAATCATTTTGGTGAATAAATGATGAAAAAGACAAAACAATAAAAGCACCTTAAAAACATTGTCTTACAATTGATCACACACAAGTGTTGGAACTGAGACAAAAATCTTCCCAAACACCAACCATGGCACCCTTCATTCATCCTGATCTTCAACCTCTTGTGGCCAAAATGACTCTCTTTGACACCATACTCTTCTATGTTAGTACCACCACACTTCTCTTTCTCTTTAATTATATATGCGTGTTTACAATTTTTTAGTTCAACAAAATTTTATTTATGTTTCAAGCTAATAAATTAGTTTTTAATCCGTCAAAAAATTAGTTTTTAATCGTAAAGTAATATAAAAGTATATAGTTTATAGATTATATTTTTTTTATCAATAGTTTTATAGGCTTTATAGAGGTTATAGTGATTAGTGGTTTGAGTTAATTTTACGTGTATTAATTAATATTATTATTGTGATGATAATGTTTGATTTATGTAGATGATACATTTTGTGGACAAGGTTGTGTTATGGCATAGGCTTCCAGTGTTGTTTGGGGCAATATACTTAGGAATTAGGAGACGTTTACACAATCGTTACAATTTGTTGCATGTTGGAGGAGTGAGTGGCCACAACTATGATAAAAAAGACTATGCATATCGGACTCCCGCAGGTACATGCAACCACCCTGACGATCACTTGGTCGGTAGTCAGGGAACTATCTTTGGCCGTAATATGCCTCCAACCACCTCAAATTATGGGGTAATTAATTTATTTTGTTAATTATCCATTATTTATTTTATTTTGATGCATGTCTTCATAATCTTATATGTGTGTGTATTTGCAGCTGCTAGAGCCTCACCCTGCTGTGGTGGCCTCAAAGCTTCTAGCAAGAAAGAGTTTCATAGACTCAGGGAAGCAATTTAACATGATAGCTTGTTCATGGATACAGTTCATGATTCATGATTGGATTGATCATTTGGAGGACACAGAACAGGTCTAATATTTATTAATTATATATGGCTGCCACAAACTATATTAAATGGAATACAAGAAAATATTACTTCTAAATTTTTTGTACTTTGGATCTTAGGCCAGTGCTTTTCTTGCATAATTTTTGGAACAGGTGGAAATCAGTGCTCCTGATGGTTATTCAAGTGGCTGTCCTCTGAAGACTTTCAAGTTTTTCAAGACTAAGAAATTCCAAACTGGCTCTTCAGAGATGAAGTTTGGCTTCCAAAACACCAGGACTCCTTGGTGGTAAGTACGACAACGACACTCAATCTAATATCTTAAGAGTTTAATTGGTATGCACCAACGGAGTGAAACAATTTGACATGCATCTGATTTATATCTCACCACGTAGATATTTGTGGAGATATTTCAGGAACTAATATAGCAAAGTGACATAGATTGGATGCACGAATAAAACTTTTTACACTGACATGACGATGTGGATCAATTAACATAGCTTTTTTGCTGATAGAATAGAAGATCTGGTTCAACAAAAACAGGATTCTTTGGAAGTACATCCTCAATTGATGAGCTTACTATTGTTTTTCTTATGAGTGAATTATTAGGGATGGAAGTGTGATATATGGGAACAATGAGAAGGGGATGGGAAGAGTGAGGACATTCAAAGAGGGAAAGCTGAGAATCTCAGAAGATGGACTTCTTGAGCATGATGAGAAAGGTATTCCTGTGTCCGGAGATGTTCGAAATACATGGGCTGGTTATTCACTTCTTCAAGCCTTGTTTGTCAAAGAGCACAATGCAGTATGTGACATGCTCAAAGTAAGTCAAATTATTTTCACCAGTTGCATAGCTTTGCTTCATTTGCACTCATTTTTTGCCTCGGAAAATAATGTGCGGCATTCTTTTTTTGTTTATAGGAGCACTATCCTGATTTTGATGATGAACAACTCTATAGGTATGCAAGATTGGTGACATCAGCAGTCATTGCAAAAATCCATACAATTGATTGGACTGTGGAACTCTTAAAAACTGATACTCTTCTGGCAGCTATGAGGATCAACTGGTAAGTCTAAATAGCATTGCAGAAGGAGAAGATACAGTTTTCAATGCAGTTATAATGAAACTTTTTATTTTCTTCTGGCAGGTATGGATTTCTGGGAAAGAAATTTAAAGATTTATTTGGAAACATTTTCGGACCTGAACTTAGTGGATTAGTTGGTCTTAAGGAGCCAAGAGATCATGGAGTTCCCTATTCACTTACTGAAGAATTCGTCAGTGTTTACAGAATGCATGCACTGTTACCTGAGGAGATGGTCCTTCGAAACATCAAGCCTACAAAAGGAGAAGACAAATGCCCTCCAATACTTGAAAAGTACACTCATTTTACTGCATTTTCTCTTTAAAGTTTCCTGCATCGCGCATAAGACAAATACAGGAACTCATTTTTTCAAAGTGTGTGGTTTTGTAATGAGAAGGGTAACAATTAAGTACAATTGCATATATGTTATGTAGGGTGCCAATGGAAGCATTGATAGGAAAACAAGGAGGAAAAAGGCTTTCAAAAATAGGAATGGAACAAATGTTGGTATCCATGGGTCATCAATCATGTGGTGCAGTTGCTTTATGGAACTTTCCAACATGGCTAAGGAACCTCGTTGCACATGATATTGATGGAGAAGATAGACCTGATCCAGTTGACATGGCTACTATGGAAGGTAGGTACTAGGTACTATATAGTGCAGTACCTTTTGCAAACATGCTTTTGTAATTTTATATGATCAACTTGTTCTAAAATGATGAATCTTCTATCTACTAGTTTATAGAGATAGAGAAAGAGGCATCGCGAGGTATAATGAATTCAGAAGAAACATGCTAATGATTCCAATTAGCAAATGGGAAGATTTAACAGATGATGAAGAGGTTATTGAAGGTCTCAAAGAGGTATATGGAGATGATGTTGAGAAGCTGGACTTAATTGTGGGTCTCCATGCAGAGAAGAAGATAAAAGGGTTTGCTATAAGTGAGACTGCTTTCTTTATCTTTGTGATCATGGCTTCAAGGTAAGTTTTCAGCACTAAATAGTATATATGCAACTAAAATTTGATCATTTTGATAGTCTTATGCTTTTATGTGGTTACTTTGATTCTTAGGAGGCTAGAAGCGGACCGTTTTTTCACGACGAATTTCAACTCCAAAACATACACAGATGAAGGGCTGGAATGGGTAAACAACACAGAGACTTTGAAGGATGTGATTGACAGGCACTTCCCTGAAATGACTGAAAAATGGATGACAAGCTCAAGTGCATTCTCTGTGTGGGGTTCAATGCCATATCCTAAGAAATACTTGCCTCTATATTTGAGATAAGCCAAAAAAAAATTATGCATGATTTAGAACCACTTGAACAACTATATAGTCACAGTTTTGATCCTGTACTCATATATGAAGCCTTTCAGAATAATTTCTTAGTCACTGCTCCTGTACTCATATATGTCTTTCAACTTGAGCATAGTCACTGCTCTGTATTTGTATTAGCATTTTAATAATGTAAACTTTCAATTTAGTCTCTTACTAGTTTAGTCTCTAAACTATTAAAATTAAATTATTCTATCATTCAACTATTTAGTCTCTAAACTATACAAATCAACTAAAAGCAGTGGCTTTTAGTATGGTGAAGGCAAAAATGTAAACTATCATCTCATCCAATTATTTAGTCTGTCGATTAACACTCATGTTAAATTAATCGTTAGTAGTCCTTAAACTAGGAAAATACATCAATTTAACTATGAGATTTTTAATGGAAAGATTATGTAGTAAAAAGGAAAATAGATACTTAAAATTAGAAGATACATAATGAGAAATATGACATCAAATAAGAGGTCATCGAGTGAATATGTTAGTTTGTGGATAAATTTAAACATCACACATATGTAGGCATGGCAACAAAACTTTGACAGAAAAACTCAAATCGATCAGGTTTGAGTTTTTCTTGATTTCAAAAGGGGACATGATGGGTAAATGAGACATTGATATCTATCCCGAATCTACCATGTTGTATAAAATATATATATTTTTTTTATCTCTTTTAACTTTGAAAATTGAAACCCTTCAATAAACTCTTAAAATTGCTTTCATCTATCTATTTTCTTTTTGTTGAAATGATGTAGTTTTGGACTTTTACTATTTTTTAATAAAAAATACCAAAATACAATACAAGTTCACGTGTGGATGGGACAAACATACCTAAACTCAATTGAGTATGAGTGTGAGATCAGGGCAGCTATGGGAGTACCCAAATCTCATCAGGTTTGGGGACATGGAACACAAAATCCATCCCGACCCCATTACCATGCCTAAATATTTGTCACGTTTTGAACATTTAGAAACTAAACGAAGGACTAAATAGTTGGATGAGATGATAGTTTAATAATTTTTTGGTTGATTTTCATGGGTTAAGGACTAAATAGTTGAATGAGAGAATAATTTAAGGATCTTTTAATCGATTTTAATAGATTAGGGGCTAAATTGAGTGTTTATTTCAAAATATAGATCTGACCTACTCTTTGAAGCTTAAGCATTGTGATATACGACATAACTGTGAAAACATACAGACACCTACAAAATTTATCCTTAGTTTTGTCTGTAATCATGATTCAATAAATTAACAAACAACAAACATGCACAACTGCAGATCAACTGCAAACAAACAGTAGTATCAATCTGGCGACAAACATGAGGAGCCGATTGAGTAATATCATCTAAACAGAAAACCAACGAGGTCATCACTCATCAGGGATTTGAGTGAGGGTACTCATATTGGTTCCCAGTAATGTACTCAGCAAAATTCTTTCGACAACTCTGGTACATAAATAGAATGATATACAGCAGCACCATAATAGTCTACATTTTGAAACACACAAACTACCAACACAACAAGAAAAATGGCCTTCATACTGCAAAATTAAGAGTGAATACCAAACCGAAGCTTTGCAAATCGCAAAAGTCGTCTTGTGATATAAACAAACAATAAAAAAAAAAGCTCATTTGTCTTTTAGGAGGCCTCTACTCTCCAACTTGTGGTGATAAGCACAACCCTCTTCATCAGTTTTGAATTTGGAAGCCTTGTATAGGAACAATAAATTTGAAATCCAACAAATGTTTTCCACTTTCTGTTTACAACCTTGATCTTCAGGGAGGGGTTATCTTCCAGACACGGATAAAAGCATCCTCACCTGAGCTAACCAAACTATAGTCATCAGTGAATACTAACCCATAAACTCCACCTAAATGAACACCCTTTATGGTATTTCTACTAGACGCAGGTTGGTCAATTGCATATATAATAACACATGTGTCAAGTGATCCTGTAGCAATCCTACTGCTATCAGGGGACCAAGCAAGACAGTTTATCCGTGCATTATGGTACAACATGTTCTTGAGCTTCACCTGCGCAATAACATATAAATAGAAAAGGGTTTACATTTAAAAGCACAATAACATAATACTTAGGTTATTTACAGGTCAGCTTGTTTTTGTAAAAAATGTTTCTTTTTCATTTTTGGTTTTCATTTTAATTGCATAACCGGTCCGTGTTTTCACTTTGTTTCTGTTTCTAATATTTGAAAGCAGAGAACAAAGTGAAACAACGGAAAAGTGTGCCATTAAAAGTGAAAACAAGAGATGGAAGAAAAAAAAATGTTCTTAAACCAAACCGGCTCAAAAGTAGTACTCACATCTCGGGAGGCACGGTCCCAAACAACAGCTTCTCGATTGACATCCCCTGATGCAAACATTGAAAAATCTGGAGAATACCGTATCACACTAATGGCACCCCTATGTTTCTCAAGGACAGCCTCTTCAACAAGTGTATCACCAGAAATAGAATATATGTGCAGTTTACCATCCTGCCCACCAATAATGGCTTCACTTCCATCAGGAGATACAACAGATGCTGAAACCGTAAATCCAAGATTAACGGTCGACACAATTTTTGTGCCACGCAGCACGACAACTCCCGAATCAATTGAAACTAGAACAAGTTCAGGAGACGAAAGTGCAACACTAAAATCCTTTGGTTGACTTCCTATATCAATGGCTTCAATATCTCCACACTGATCGCCGTGTAAGGAAACCCGCCGTATCTGGTTGTCAGGAGAGAGAGGAAACAAAGGAGTAAGAGGAATAAACAATTTATCCCCACGAGTTTCAAATATGCAATACCTTGAAATTTGGCCCACACCACTAATTTGCCCATATCTAATCATAAAAATTGCTTCCGATTGAAATCTATGTCACATTTATTGAACAATTTCAAATATCACAAACAAGAACAAAGGTATATAAGTATCTGTCCGGGAACAATAAGGTACAAAATAGAAACTGATCAGTGAAAACAAACATCACTATTATCAAGACATACATGAAGACATCAATTGTCAAATTATAAAATCTCCGAACAAAGAAGTTAGTTGTTAATTTGACACTTAGTGAGCTCAATAGAACCAGTAGGGGTGAGAAAATGTTTCTTACATCATTAATTAGTCAAAGGAAATAAATATATTGGGTATAAAAGGTGAAGCCACAACAAAATTAGTTTTTGGACCAAACTTAGTCAAACTAAGTTTAATATATGTTAGTGTAAAACTTTTTACCATCAACAACTCAGGAGTCATCTTATGTGTGATTTTCAAGCAATTATTATGATTAGAGCCAAATATTTTTAATGGTCTGAAAATTTATGATTGATTGACAGTGTAAAAAATATTTATACTAACAGTGCATATCAGTTAAATCTATAAGTATCTTATTTATTTATTTTTTTTCAAAAAAATACTATACTTCTGTTTATACAATGGGGTCTACAAATCAAGATGTTTAGCCAAGTGCCTCATGGAAATTTCTATGAAAATTTACGACCAATATACTTAAATAATAACACAGTGTAAATGATTTATTTCATCACATAAAAAGAACAGTGCCACTTCAATGCAAATGACAAGCAATGTTGATTTGTTTCTTGTCCAAATCAAATTGGAGGGAGTGGAAATTGAAAAAAACATAATGTAATGATTATCACTAATATACATTAAAGAGTATGAGCAAAACAGTTACCTTATTATCAAACCCAGATGTAACGATTTCTTCATCTGCAGCTGCTAAGGATTTGATTTGAGAATTCTCCTTCCGTTGTAATTTACCACTATATCCAATCCCCTGAATCCACTTAACTATTAAGCCATCATAACTACAAGACAGGAGTACTCTGGGGTTACTTCTAAGAATGGTTAAGGAGGAAACATTTTTCATGTGTCCTGAAAATGATGTTGGGGCTTTATCAAGATCACTTGCTATATAAATAGATATCGTCCCGCCAAGAGAAACAGTAACAAGATAATCGTTCAACCATAGGCACCCTACTAGCATGTCTTCAACTCCACCAGATCCAGAACAAAGCAATGATTTCTTCACCTTCCCAATGTTATCCTCAGATATGTCCCATACTTTTGCAGACTTGTCAGCAGATACAGTCAGCACCTAAAGATAACATTATAAATGAAGATCAGATGTCTTACCTGGAAGAAAGTAAAGAGACTTGCACAAAAATGACAAGAAGCAGAGCCAAGGGGGGAATACAACATTTTACAGCAAACTCAAAAGTTATCGATAGGAATTTCCTATCGACTGAATAACTAAATTGAACGGAAACAGCAATAAAAGAAATTAAGAAAGAATTCTATCTCCTCCCAAGCCCATAGACAATACTCTGAAACATCCAATTACAAGATTAATATTCTCACATAACCCCCCTACTCGTGTTAACCTCCTCTAATTATAACCTTTTCATAACTAATTAATAACCCACTACTCTTAGGCTAACCGCACCTCACTAGATACGGGTAACCTCCCCATTACTTCTACTTATTGGTCTTGAGTCTACGTGAGTAGAATTGAAGCGGTTTTCTATCAGTTAACTTGCCCAAGAACTTTGCTAATTAAACTGTGCAAACTACATCTAACATTTAGACTGCTATACCAAACAAATCGGGAAATTAGAAATCAAAACATGCATGTTCAGAAAGTAAAATTGCAAATATCTATTGCTTTTAAACTCTCAAATAGATCTAAAACCAATATTTACAAATACACCAGATACCAAACAAATCATAGCTTACGAGTTAAAATACATGCACACATGGCTAACTTTGAGAGCAATATAATGGAAAAGTAAATATATGCCCGGCTAGCAAGAGAACTAAAACTAAAAAAATTATTTTAAAATTTCCATTCCTTTGCTCTAACTAACAACTTGTATGCATTATAATTTGTCTCGAAGTTTTACTGCAGTAAAGCATTTAAAGTTATTAGTTATTATAGCATGCCTTTTATTTTATCACATTTTTCTTAGTATTTTTAGGCAACTCACATTTTTCTTAGTTTATTGCGGTATGTTAACTTCGAAAAGATAAATGGGATTGGTACATGATGAAACCTGCCACAATCAATAAAAAAGTACTGGTAATTTAGCTTACTTGTTTTCCATCAGGACTCCAGCTAACAGCATAAATACTGCCAGTATGGCCACCTTCAGAAGACAACTCACCGATCTTCTCTCCAGTTTTTCCATCAAATATGATACCCTTTTTGTCAGAACTAACAGTTACAAATTTACTGCCATCTGGAGAGTATCTTACACAATTGACAAAATTTGAATGATCCCTATACATATAAACAAATTATTGTGATATCAGTTGTTTATTAAGACTAATTTTTGAAGAACCATCACTTAAGATTTTTTTCTTTATGTTAGAATGATAAAACATAGATTTTTAATGACAACTTGCAAAATTTTGGGTTCCACTACTTTGGATTGGAAGCATACTTTCATTGGCATGAAAAGGAATGACTTTCTTTGAATTATCTCAAAAGATCAATTTTCATATCATACACAAATACACGTAGATAAAGTTTCTCATATAGGTCAGTAGAAATCAAGTACTATTATTATTATTATTATTATTATTATTATTATTATCTAAAGAGAGCAGAAAACAAACGATGATACTACCTGTGAGATTGCTTAAATCTAAATGGCGGCCCTTCATAAAAATTGACCAGAAAATCTTCTCCACAGGTGACAATGCGAAAAGGCCTGGTAGGCTTATATGCACAACTCAAAACCCGCCTCGAGTGTCCATCAAATTCACCAACATTAGTCCCAGAATCCCACCTATCCTCCATATAAAAAATTGATGACAGAGTAAATAAATAATATCATGAACTAAAGAACTACCTACTGTGCCATCATCGAGAAATGATCAACAACAATATTAACGGAAACAAACATCATAAAAAACATATAGAAGTGCAAGTGTAATGTAAGAGATGAATCCTTACTTACTTAATAATTATAGTAAAATGAAGTCAAATAGAGTCAAAATTGATTGAAGAAAAAAGCATTGCATTTGGATATATATATATATATATATATATATATATATATATACTAGTAATTGAGAAGAAAAGAAAGGAAAAATAAATACATAAAAGCGCGAACAAAAGAGTTTCCTTTAGCTTCGCCGCAAGCTACGATTCTGATGCCATCAGGGGACCATTGAAGATCATCGATCCGACCAGATAGAACACGAAACTCCTTCTTCAAAACGAAGTCGTTGCGAGTTCCCCAGATCCTGACGGTACCTGACACGTCAGCCGATGCGACCCATTCACCGTTGGGGGAAAATCGAGCGACGGTAGCAGGGTAAGCGTGTTCACCGTAGACGGAGACTTGAAGAGGGTTTTGGAGGTTGAGCATGACAACCGATCTGGCATTGGTGTAGGTGATGGTGTTGGAGTTGGGGTCGCCGGAGATGAGAATTCCTCGGCCACGCTCGGTTGACGGCGTGCAGGCGTAAGTTTCCGATAGCTCCACAGCGGTCATTGTTGAGAATTGGTTTGTTTCCGGTGGCAGAAAGAAAGAATGAAATATAAAGATGGATCGACTCGGTGAGTGAAAAATAAAAAGAGTGACTGTGACTCGACTCAAACAAACATGGTAAGCTTTAGCTTTTTGTTCAAACAACGTAACGTAACGCCTGTGTAAGTGTCACATCTTTCACAATTATTAATTCCTATCTCCCAAAATAAATGAGTTAATTTTGATTTAATGTATTAGTTTTAGGAGATATTTATTTGATTTGTTTCAATCAATATTTTTAAAATATATAATTTTTATAAGAAGAATGTTAATCAATATTATAAAAAGGGTATTGTTAAGAATATTACTACCCGTGATACGAACCATGACCTTATCTTTTATATTATAAGCTTGTATACACAAGCAAACCCTAAACCCTAATTTGTTTTCCCTTTATTTTATCTTGCAATTTTTATTAAAAAATAATACAATTTTGTCTTTACTAAGATTCGAACCCACAACCCTTCAGTGCAAGGCAATATTTCCAACCACTCTGGCAAGTATACCAATTGTGATTAAAATTATGTGCAATAATTGATAAGCACCATCAATTTTAAAAGTATATCATATCAAAATTATTGTTGACTATATTATTCATCACAAAATATTTTTATGTCTTTCCTGATCAATGATTTTTTTTTCTACCGGATCATAAATTTAGAGAATAATTATCATGTGAGATTTGAAAAGTTATTATCACGTGTGATTTAGAAAGTTATTATCAAACTCAATCTGCTAAATCAATTTTTTTTGCAATACAACCAAACACAACCATAGTCATGTCACTAATCACATTCATTATTTTGATTTTAACATTGCAGATTTAATATTAACCGATGATCAATTAATACAATATGCACTAGCAGATATTGAGATGATGTTACGTAGTTGTGGGAAGAGTTTAAAAGATTATCCTCCAATGCCTAGAGCAGACACATTATTAGTTCCTGATATACAAAATAGTTTAATACACGACGAATTGAATTATAACAGACAATCATTAGCTGAGGAACATGTTAGATTGATGTCAACTATGATTTCAGAGCAACGTAAAGTATATGACACAATCATGACAAGAGTTAACAAAAACAAACCTGTTGTGTTTTTTCTTTATGGTTATGGCGGTACAGGGAGGACATTTATCTGGAGGGCCATGTCAGCCGCATTACGCTCAAAAGGTGAGATAGTTTTAACAGTTGCCTCAAGTGGGATCGCTGCATTGCTTATACCTGGCGGTAGAACAACACATTCAAGGTTTTGTATTCCTCTAAATGTTGACGAGTTTTCAACATGTACCATAGTTCCTAAAAGCCCTTTGGCGTTATTAATACAAAAAGCAAAGCTATATGAGATGAAGCACAAATGATGCACAAACACTATTTCGAAGCTGTTGATCGAACTCTAAAATATATTCTCAAGTTTGTTGATGAAAAAAATAAACACATTCCCTTCGGTGGAAATGTTGTTGTTTTTGGCGGAGATTTTAGACAAATTCTACCAGTAATACCCAAAGATACAAGGCCAGAAGTTGTTCATGCTACTATTAATTCTTCGGTTCCTTGGAATTTTTGTGAAGTTTTAACATTGAGTAAAAACATGAGGATTCTCGGTGGTGCTTCGAGTGCAGACGTTGAACAAAGAATATTGTTTTATGAATGGGTTTTGGGTGTTGGCGATGGAGAAATTGGAGATGACAACGACGATGATTTTTTTTTTTTTTTGAAACAAATCAACTTAACTTTTCTCATTAATCAACAAGGAATCAATACAAGAAGGACTCATATCCAATACATGGTGACTAGCCCAAGAAATGGCTGCCCTCACAAGTGAGTGAGCAACCATATTCGCTTGACAACAACGATGATTTAGAACTTGACATTCCATCATATTTATTGATTTCAAATTCAGGTGATCCTCTTGCTTCTATCGTTGAACACGGTTTCTACATCGGGACTTCCAAATCACAAGTTTAGACTTAAAGTTGTACTTCCAGTTATACTATTAAGGAATTTGAATAAAAAATTAGGATTATGCAATGGAACAAAACTTATTATTATGAGATTGGAAAAACGTGCTCTTGAAGGAAAAATTATTTCAGGAAGTAATATTGGTGATCAGGTTTTCATACCTAGATTTTCTCTAACACCATCTGACGTGAGAATTCCTTTTAAATTTCAACGGAGACAATTTTCTATAATGATTTCTTTTGTGATGACTATTAATAAGAGTCAGGGACAATCTTTAAAGCATATTGGGATATATCTTCCGTCGCCAATGTTTTCACATGGTCAGTTGTATGTTGCAATTTCAAGAGTTACTTCTAGAAAAGGATTAAAAATATTGATCATCGATGACGACGGTGAAGATACGACTAAGACTTCAAATGCGGTCTATAAGGAAGTCTTCCGTAATATAACATAATTTTCTTTGTATGAATATTTTTCCAAAATAATTGTTGAACTATCGTTTAATGTTACTCAACTTTTTTCATATATCTTACATTATTGGAATTATCATATCTTATTTAATCATTATATAACTTACAACTAATCAGACCCGTGCACCGCACGGGTCGATGTTCTAGTAATAAATAACTTGTTAGGAATTATAAAAAGGGTATTGTTAACATGTGCATATAGGGCACATGTTAAGGTATCTTAATATAGAAATTTAACTTTTAATGATACAAAAATTTAATGATTAAAAAGTTAAAATTTAATGCTTTATCATTTAATACTTTCTATTTTTGCTTCTTTAACATGTGCTTTTGATGCATATGTTAACATTCTCCTTATAAAAATTATATATTTTAAAAATATTGATTGAAACGAATCAAATAAAGGGTCATGTTAACATGTGCCCTAAGGGCACATGATAAGATACTTAAATATAGAAATTTAGCATTTAATGATATAAAATATTAAATGTTAAAAGAGTTGATTACACGATTTTCAAGAACATATTTCCACATTTATCTCATTAAAATGTGCTTTAAGGGCACAAGTTAACATTTTCCTTTATTATATACGGCAAAAGTTGAATGAGAGTTTTTGAGAATTGAGAGCCACTATGGAGACTATGTGTGATTCCCTATAAAGATCGTAAACAATGCATGTCCACTGTGACTAATTTCTCTATACTCATTAACAATATTTCTAAAACATAAAGTGCTTGTTTGGATCTGCGTTGAGAATCCCCAAACGCACGTTTACAGCTTCAAACGTGATTTTAAGTTATTTGGAGGATGTTTGGCACAAAGCTAGGAACGCGATTCTTCGTTTTAGAATCAATTTCAGTCGAAGCTGGAATGTGTAGCTTCTGCGTCCACTAAAATCAATTCTGTGGAACTCACATAATAATTTCCAGCTTTACCCTTCACCTTCCTGCTACGTTTTTACTGTTCATGTTAAAGTTCTCTTATCTTCAGGTTGGGGAATGAGGATAGGCATGACCGCATGAGCTTTGTCAGTTTATACAGATGGCTTCTAATGGGCTTTTATTGCCTATCACAATACATTCAATTTATTTTCAATTTTTTTGGCACATATGGCATTATGAATTTTATTCAATACTTTAGTGTAAAAAATTAAAGGAATTTTGTTTTTATGAATTGGCGTTATATTTTTGCTTTACATGTTTGTATTTATTTTTTAAAAAATTATGATGTAATTTTCTATAAAAAAAAATTAGAAAGAAAAAAATTCTTAAAAAAATTTAAATTAGTTTAACACAAATAAACTAAAATTCATTTTAGTAATTATACATCCAAAATCAATTTTGATTCAAACCATCCAAACAACATAAAATGTTGAAAATTACTTTTACATTAAAGTATCCAAACATAAATCAATTCTATTCAACTCACTTTTAACTAAAATCAATTTTATCAAATTCAATTATGTCATAATCAATTCTTTCTACCACTAAACCAAACACATACAAAATCCTTAGAGAAGACTCAAACGGGAACCCTCTCACTCCATACGTGTTATCATATACTAGTATGATGTATCTCTCAGGCTCATGATGAAAATCTCATTCATGGGGTCAAGATTTCTAATGGGGGAATCAAAAGTTAATTTGCTGATGATAGTTTATTATTTTTCAGGGCTATACTATTCAGGAAGTTAGTGCCATCAATAATATTATCAATATCTATTAGAAGTCAGAACGCTTCTGATCTGATCAACTAGCTAATTAACCTTAACAAATTTGAGATAATTTTCGGTAAGTATGTCCTCCACAAGAAAAAAGGGGTATCCATTACGGTATATTTTACATATGGAGATTTTTTCAACATATTTCCAAATAATTAGGCATGCCTACCCATATGTTTGAAGAGAAAAAATTCATTACGAGTAGCTTCCTTCTATCTAAGGGACTTTGTGAGCACATGAAAAAAAAATGGTCTTAAGTTCGTGTGAGCTATAGGTTAAATGAATCGGCCCGGGGACCTTGGTTCGTATCACGGGTAGTAATATTTTGACCAAAAGTGTAATTTCTTTATTCTTACATCCGAGTGGGGCTTACATTTTACTAGCTACTAGTTTCCAACAAATTCAATACTAATAGATTATTGATTATTAATCTCTACGAATTTTATAGTAGGAAGAAGGGGTACACCAAACCAAACCAAAACAATTAAGAAAACTTGAATAGAAACTCAAAGTAATGAAGTATGGTAGCTGGGACGTACTACGTGGTTTCCGTTGGTTTACTCTTCAACGTATTGAAATTTTTTTACCCGATCTAGTATGCATCTATCTACCACCTCTTTCTTCTCCTCTCTCTCCCCCCCTCCCCCACACACACAATATTATTGGCACATATAAACTTTGATCAATTCGTTGTTTATTAATTACTAGTAGTTGTTATAAGGACATATACCTTAAAGTCAAGGTTGTTTGCTTGCTGGTTAGTCTTGTGTTGTGCATGATGATACTAAGCAAAGCTAGATTAATTGATTATAATAGTACTATATATACGTCAACCACATGGCATATATCTAATTGCAATTTCCATATATATATCTACCAACCAAGTACTAATATTCGACTCTTTTGTACTCGGTTGGTTGAGAGACATGACATGATCATGCTGAAGCTGTATGATCATGATTTCTTTGCTTTCCTTTGTTAACTGAACATTCTCTTGCTCCATTATTCTTTATCTCATTGTCTGTTCGACCTTGATATGTATATATATGTTTTTCTTAATTTAAAAACTAACCAATCAAATGCTAGCTATTATATATGTTCTTTTTATTTATTTTAGAAAGGTGATGACAACTTTTTTATTCAAGAGTTTTCTTTGGTCTAGCACTTTTATATATTTAATTTTTAGTTAATATTTGTCTTATGGGAATCAATTAATATCAAAGTTATTTTGTAAGAGTAACAAATAATTCTCCTTTTAGAAATAAATTAAATAAATTTAATAAACAAGTATAATAGTGAATTAACATTTTGCCACCTCTCTCTAGACTAGAGGGTCTATTAATTATATTGTCAAGGTCGAAAAGACAACGAAATAGAGTTTTCTGCAAAAAAGGTTTGATTCACAAAGTTTAGCATGGAAATCTATCATACTCAGATTCATGTATTAATTAAGTATCTTGTTTTAATGGCAATTGGCAAACAATATATATTAAATTAAAGTAGAAAAGGGTATAAAGACTCAAATACAAAAAAGGTAAACCAAGTGTCATCCGTGTATTAATTAAAGTATACTTTTTGTATAATTTTTTTTGTATGTAGTGTATTTTTATTAAACGAACAACAGAAATATAGTCAAAAAGAAAATAAAACTAATGATTTCAATCATATAAAAAAATAAAATCGTAATCCAAAAAATAAAGTGGTTACTTTTAATAGGGTTTTCTAACTTAGACCCTAGTTAGGTCTAAGTTAGCAAGGTGCACCTTTTGAGTTGGACAAAAATACCCATTTTTTTTTTTTGAAACAATAGAGCAACTGGGGCATGTATGTAATTTGCATCATAAAAATACCTTTTTTTTTTTTTTTGAAACAATAGAACAACTATTACATTTTTTAAATTTCTTCCAAATTTCGACCTCATTTTACGTGCGAATCGAACGCCGATTTCAAAAACTAATACCGGAAACCTTTGTAAAATTAAAAAACGATCAAAATCCATATAAGGAACGTCGAGTTTCGTTGAGTATTGAGGGAGATCGAATCGGGTCAAAAACCGGGTCGCACGACCCGTTTCTGCATAAAACGGGTGGGAGGGACGATGAACAGTGCGCGTCGCCCACGCCCACTCTCACCGGCGGCGCGTGGGAGCGCGTACGGCCTCAAGGACGCTCTATTTTTTTTTATTTTTTCATAATAAAATAGTAGATAATATTCTGGAAATTTTGGTATATTTTATGAAATTTTTGGAGACCCGAAACTATTTTTAGTTAATTAAATGAGTAAAAAGGTAATTAAAAATATTATAATTCCATAAAAAATTTCCAAAATTTTATGTAAAGTACTATGAATTATTTAGAACCCTCTTGTGTACCTCACTCTCCCTAGTTCAAGTCATGAAATTATTTTCACAAATTCCGCTGATTATTTAAAACCATTTAACAAATAATAATAATAATTTCATAGATTTGTACTCTGAAACCAATTGTGTTTTTATTTGTTTCTAATAAAATATTAGATAATATTCTGGAACTTTTGGTATATTTTATGAAATTTTTTGAGACCTGAAACTATTTTTCATTAATTAAATGAGATAAAACGGTAATTAAAAACTATTGTTTGCTTCTGAAACCATTTAGCTGGAAGAATGGTTTCAGAGAGTTATACTGTGAAACCATTCTAGCAGTAAAATGGTTTCAGAAGCAAACAATTAAAAATCAACTCCCCTGAAACCATTCTATCAGTGAAATGGTTTCAAAGTACAACGCTCTGAAACCATTATACCAGCTAAATGGTTTCAGAATGGTTTCAGAAGCAAACAATTAAGAAATTACTCACTGAAACCATTCTACCAGTAAAATGGTTTCAGAGAGTTATAATGTGAAACCATTCTACCAGCTAAATGGTTTCACAGTATTATATAAAGATAATTAAAGGTAGTGAAAAATTGAGTTTTTTTTTTGTGTCCAAATCAAACGAACCAAGTCTCTATTTGTAGACAAAAAAAAAATTATGAATTTTGGTATAAAAATAAAAAAATAAAAAATTAATTTACAACGAAATAATTGAGTTTAAAGTATTAAATGAAAAAAAAAACACGCCAACCACCCAGCAGTTGACACGTGTCCTGCTTTTTTAAAATGAAATTTTCTCTCTCCAGGCGCAGATCTAGTGTGGTGCACGCGCTGGCTTATCATGGAGACGGATGATCTGGACTGTCTGATTGATCCGACAGCCATGATAAGATCATCTCTTGGCCGTCTGATGGAAATCAACGGTCTGTAACGGTGGTCTTGCGGTAGGCGCGCGACGTTGGATCAGCGCCAATATGTTTTTTTTTTTTTTTTTTTTTAAAAATGAAAGGGTATTTTTGTCCAACTCAAAAGGTGCACCTTGCTAATTTAGACCCAACTGGGTCTAAATGAGCAGCCCCCATTTTTAAAATTTCAAGAGGTGGGTGAGAAAAGCAGGGGGACAAAATGGAACACTTTGAGTTGATACCTTAGAACTAGGCTCAAGCCACCAAGTTAAGCCCACACTTGGTAAATCATTTGATGATGTTTTCTCTCCCGACCCCCCTCATTTCTTTTATATCTCCCAAAAATCTAATTTTGCCCCTTGCCATTTCGGTAACTGCGAACCGAACATTAGCGTTTTCGGTACACAAAAAGCGAACGTCAGCTTGTTCGGTACCTGCGAACCGAAATGTCATAGATTTCGGTACGTTGGTCGCTTGAATTAGGCCATTTTCGGTAGCAGTTTACCGAAATAATTGTTTCGGTACCTGCGAACCGAAATGTCCCAGATTTCGGTAAGTGGCTTCCGAAATTTATCAGCATGTCATATTATTTCGGTTCGTATAAACCGCAGTACCCCTAAGGACAAAAACGAAAATTCAAGGGGTAGAAAAAAATTGAGGGGGGTTAGGAGAGAAAACATCTGATTTGATTTTGAACTTTGGATTTGGACGACCAAGCCCATTAAGAGTGGGCTTTCGATCTAATTATGAGATTAAAAATCTTCTAACACAAAATTATGATAGTCCTTTCTTCCCTCAAGCTATTTATTTTGAATTTAATTTATATGCACCGTCGGTGTAAAGTTATTTTGCACATGCATCCAATAATATACCGACACATCATGTATGGTAATTAAAAACACATGATGTGTCACAATCATTAAATGATGTGGCAACGTGTTATTGGATGCATGTGTAAAAAAATGTTACACTGACGGTGCACAGCAATTAAACTCATTTATTTTTACACTCAAGATTTATATTTGATTTGATATCAACACTATTAGATTGTGAAAAATAATCACGTTCGAGATCCTGATATTAGATCAAATAGTCGTTTTCAAGTCCCTTTTGTACCCTAATTTCAATGCTTATTCACACCAAAAGAGAGGGCATAAAAAATGACCATGAAGAAAAAGCTTATTGTATGGCAAACAAAAATCGAGGCAATAAACCATATTCTTCAAGTCATGGTAAGTCTCCGGTTTTATAATCTTTATATATATATATATATATATATATATATATATATTAAAAATAAAAAGTTATTTGAAAAAGATAATAGGGTAAAACACTTGATTTTGAACTTTGGATTTGGTTACTTTATTTCCCTTCAGAGAATTACAGAATGAGATAAGCATACAACATCTGGGACCCATTATTCCAACATAACTCCAGACAAGTGTCATGATATCAATCTCAGCATAAAGAATGTTTGTCAACACCGTCATGATCTCAACATAAAGAATGTTTGTATGCAGAGATGCAGAGATAGAGATAGAGATGGAGATGGAGATGGAGATGCAGAGATAGAGATGCAGAGATAGAGAGATGCAGAGATGCAGAGATAGAGATAGAGATGCAGATAATAGGGTAAAACACTTTTTGATTTTGAACTTTGGATTTGGTTACTTTATTTCCCTTCAAACATCCAAACATATATCGCCTAAGAGACTAAAAATTGACTCATGAGTTTTGATCTAGTTATGAGATTAAAATTCTTCTAACACAAAATTGTGATAATCCTCTCTCCCCTCAAGATATATTTATACATTCAAGATTCATATTTGATATCAATATACTCTTGGCTTGTGAAAAATGAAATAATGTTCTCTATTTAAGTCAGAATCGTCATTTTTAAGTCCCTTTTTTAACCTAATTGTAATGCTTATTCACACCAAAAGTGAGGACATCCAAGACATGAAGGAAAGCTTATAATCGTTAGATCTTCTAAATTAGATATGAAATTCACTAAATCTTGTTTATAATATAATATATTTCTCATTATACATATATATATATAGTTGTCTGCACTAATTTTATCCCAAATAATCGCTAAGAAGTTACAAGATGATCCGAATAAATTATGTCTTTAAAGTAGAGGCAATCTAATCAATTTTGTAGGTTGAATTAAACCCAACATTCGATTATAAGAATAATAGCATTGTTTTGTAAAAAAAAAAGAAAGAATAATAGCATTGTAGATTTTGAAATAGCGTATATTTCAATTGAATCCTTATAATTCCTTAATTTCTTCAATGCATCATAATTATTATTTAATCTAATTGCAGGGTTATAGTCTTGTTGGTAATTTACTTGTCTCTCAAGGGCATGTTTGCGAGTTTTAGAGGAAAAATGAAAAGTTTTTGGAGGATGCGAGGTAAAGTGATGATATTCTCTCCAATAAAAATAAGAAATCTTTGAATATAATTTGAGACATTATATAAATTTTTCAATTTCCAAATAGATGAAGCAATGTCAATAATTAGTTAATAAGCTAAGTTTTAAACTCGTTGGGGGGACTTGGCCATTCAGAATGAATCAGGACGGCTACCAAATCCTGATCCCAAACAAATAAAACTCTCCTCTACCTAAGCTATCAATCCTAAGCTCTCATGTTTCCGACTATCAATCAACGTTGATTAATTCATTCGAAACATAAGAGCCTATGATATTACTATTAGTTAGCCCATACATATCACCTTCACCACTCCTCAGACATTAATCATATTAGAATCTTAATTATTATATTTTTGATGCATATATCAATATTAGCACACAAGACAAATAGCTAGCTAGCTAGCACATTAATTAATATATAATAATATATTTTTATAAATTACCAAAGGAGAAGCATATATTATATATATAGGAAATAGATAAGTTCATCATCCTTCCGAGCCACAACAAGCTAGCACATTGTTCTTATGACTGAGACTATAATATAACTATATATATATAAACACACCCTCCTCGGCCCCATTATTCATTCATTCATATTATTGATGCGGCATGAATGCAGCAAAACTATTTATTAATTAGTTCAACGCCTCTTAGACCGAGGCTCTTTCTGTGAATTGAAATACACAGTGGCTACTGGGAGACCAAGGTCTAACTGACTTGCAAAATAACGAGTGTTGAAGCTAACTCGAGTTGTTGGTTGCTCCATCATACCGATCGGTCCCTTCTGCTCAAACAGTACCATTATGTATCTGTGAATCCCAATTGGTGGCTTTGGTCCTATGTATGGCAAAATCTCCTTTCCTGCATGTATGCAACCGCAATTAACAACAACATTATTACTACTTAATAAGGTTATTTTATAATTTTATTCTACCATATTATCATGCACTAAATAAATAAATAAATAAGTGTGGTTTCATATACTCTTCTCTTTGAACCAAGTGGAACTCTTCATGTTTGACACATTGACCATGAAATTCAAGCACCCACTTTTGTCACATGCAAGCAAGCTATGCGCCACGTGTGATGATCTCAAGGAAAAATACATGTCATCTAACAGGGCAGGTGGAGGATGGAAGGCAGCATTGGATCCAGATTCAATATATAAATTAAAGAAGCATGCATGTGTGGAAAGATGATTTGTTATTTAGATTGAAATTAAAGAGTGTGGAAACTGGATGGATGTGATGTAATGTATGCCTGAAATTCTGTGATATTTTTCAGAAAGAGAGAGACCTCAAAACAAAACATATATGAAAAGCCAAACAACATGCATGCATTGTCCATTATTTTTTATCTTGTGATAGAAACGGAACAAACAAACATTTCTGAAATCAACAGTTGGCATATTATATATATATATATATGCAGCTGGAAGAAACATAAATAAGAAAGGCGCATAAATTAAGCTTTCATTTTTCTTTTCAAATGTTTGCTAACAACACACTATATATGCATATGCATATGCATATGCATGCCATCTCAAAACATCATTCATGAACATGAAATTTGTCAAAGTAGAAGAATTATTATATAAATAAAAGTACTCATGCATATATATGCATGCAACATGAAACAAGCTGTCATGATAATAAGAAAAATAAAATAGTGTGAAGCATGCAGATGGTTTCTTTTCATTTATACCTCTCTTCGGGTTTGTCCCCCCTGGGATATCAACCACAATCCTGAAAAATGAAAACATGAAGGAAGATCTTTATATAAATATAAAAAAGAAGTGTAGATCGAGTTGATCAAAAAGAAAGAAAATAAAAATGACTGACCAGTGTAACAGCTCCCGCATGCTGGGCTCACTCGGACTAGGCGCGTCCGGATCAGTCATAACCTGCATGCACAAACAAAATCGTTAAAGCAAAACCGATCATATATATATATGCATGCAATATAAAAAATAATATTAAGATGATTATATGTAGTTAAGTGACTAACAAGAGTGTAGAGATTATCCATCTTTCCGGTGAGAGTGATCTTAGGAGGGTTGATAGCCATGGATGGCTTAATGTCACAACCATTAGTGACATGTTTAGGACCAAAGTAAACAGACATGCCAACAGATGGGATGAACATGTCAACAACATCTCCGATCACACGACCAACAACCAAAGGATCAACTGAGGTAGCCAGCATCATAAAAGCAATGAACAAAATTGGAATCAAGTTGTTTTTGAAAGATAAAGGCATAAAAGAAGAAAGGAAAAAAGAAGACAAGCGCTTAGGATGATGGACGAGATGGTGTGTGTGGTTTACAATTGTGCTCAGGAACACCCTTTATATACTAGTTGCTACTACCTTCTGTTATAAATATGCTTATAAAAAACTTTCAATAAATATAAAAAATAAAATTGGTCAATAAATTTGATAAATTTGATTCAATTTTTTATATTTAAAACTAAAAAGAATAATCTAACTTTTTTGTTGTGAATTCGTGATAAATCACATCAATATAATACTTGATGTGTGGAGCAAAAGAATGAGAATGAAAATTAAGCGGTAACAATAATAACAAGTGATAAAAAGGAGAAAAGAAAAAACACGTGATATTGATTATTCAGTTCGGTCCAACGAACATAGGTCATCTTTGTACCAAACTGAGTAAACAAGAGGAATGCTAGAAACACACTCTTTAACAAACACACTCTAATACACTTTTTTCTATTGGTTAAAATTTATATGAGTCTCATAAAAGTTATATGGGTCCACATTTTTTTTATGGGACCCATGTGAATTTCAACCAACAAAAGAGAGTGTGTTGGAGTGTGTTTGTTAAAGAGTGTGTTGCTAGTATTATTCGAGTAAACAATATTTTGTGTTTTTCTCTTGTTTTCTTTTTCTCCTTCGCTTGTTTTTTTGTTGGTGATTATCTGTTTGATATTGGTTGCTTGGTTAATTTGTTTCACATATCAAGTATTAATGCTCATGTTGAATTTATATAGTCATCAATCTATTTGTCTTGCGTTTTTAATTCGAATTATTGTCGTATTCGATCATTTTACATAAATTTTTTAAAAAATATATAAAAAAAATTTGTTTTAATTTGATGATATTATCAAATTGTCTATTTTGACTATTATTTATTTGAATTTTAAAGTTACAATTTTTTTGTACAAATGTGATTATTATTATTATTATTATTGACAAGATTATTATTATTATTATTATTGGACAGTTATTTTGTACAGTATTTTATTTCAATTTTTAGTTTCATCTTTTTGTGTCAAATGAAACCGTGGCATATCTTTCTTTCATGCATAGGGCCATTAGAGAATCAGCAGCAGAGAGCAGAGAGTGGATGACATCTGTCCCGTCTGTTGTAACTTTGTTACACGTGGCTTTTGTGTCACCGTTGATTGAAATTACTAGCACATAATGGCGATGATGATTAAAAACAAAAACCCACGTTTAGGTTCCTTTGGATTAGAACGAAGGACAACGTTAAATCCGTTTGGTGCAGCCCACAAGGAAATATGAGTAACAAATATAGAGAAGTTAGTTTCATCTTTTTTGGTTATAAGAGAGAAAAAAGAGAAAAACAAAATAAAAGTGACTACTCCCTAATAAAAATCACACACCAGTTTTGTCAGCATCAAGAAGGTTGAACAACTCGGTTGGGAGAACCGTTGACAACACTAGAGGAGAATTCGGCGAAGCTCCCAATTTAGCCAAAAGGTCTGCCTGCACACTTGTTGCCTTCCTAAAGAGTATGGTCAATCAGAGAATTAGAGAATCAGAGAATCAGAGAATCAGAGAATCAGAGAATCAGAGAATCAGAGAATCAGAGAATCAGAGAATCAGAGAATCAGAGAATTAGAGAATCAGAGAATCAGAGAATCAGAGAATTAGAGAATTACAGAATGAGATAAGCATACAACATCTGAGACCCATTATTCCAGCATAACTCCAGACAAGTGTCATGATATCAATCTCAGCATAAAGAATGTTTGTCAACGATAAGCATAGAGATGCAGAGATAGAGATGCAGAGATAGAGATGCAGAGATGCAGAGATGCAGAGAATCAGAGATGCAGAGAATCAGAGAATTACAGAATGAGATAAGCATACAACATCTGGGACCCATTATTCCAGCATAAATCCAGACAAGTGTAATGATATCAATCTCAGCATAAAGAATGTTTGTCAACACCGTCATGATCTCAACATAAAGAATGTTTGTATGCAGAGATGCAGAGAATTACAGAATTACAGAATTACAGAATTACAGAATTACAGAATTACAGAATTACAGAATTACAGAATTACAGAATTACAGAATTACAGAATTACAGAATTACAGAATTACAGAATTACAGAATTACAGAATTACAGAATTACAGAATTACAGAATTACAGAATTACAGAATTACAGAATTACAGAATTACAGAATTACAGAATTACAGAATTACAGAATTACAGAATTACAGAATTACAGAATTACAGAATTACAGAATTACAGAATTACAGAATTACAGAATTACAGAATTACAGAATCAGATAAGCATACAACATCTGGGACCCATTATTCCAGCATAACTCCAGACAAGTGTCATGATATCAATCTCAGCATAAAGAATGTTTGTCAACACCGTCATGATCTCAACATAAAGAATGTTTGTCTGTAGAATGCAGAGAATGCAGAGAATGCAGAGAATGCAGAGAATGCAGAGAATGCAGAGAATGCAGAGAATGCAGAGAATGCAGAGAATGCAGAGAATGCAGAGAATGCAGAGAATGCAGAGAATGCAGAGAATGCAGAGAATGCAGAGAATGCAGAGAATGCAGAGAAGCATACAACATCTGGGACTCATTATTCCAGCATCCAGACAAGTGTCATGATATCAATCTCAGCACAAAGAATGTATGTCAACACGTCATGATCTCAGCATAAAGAATGTTTGTCAGCCCCACCAAAATCGGCAGTTTCATCTGGTGGTAACAGAGTTTTCTGCAAAAATTATATGTTTGAAATTCTAAATATGAGTGACAAATGTAGAGAAGTCAATTTCATCCAGTAAGAGTTTTCTGAAAAAAATTGTTTGTTTGAAATTTTAAATATGAGTGACAAATGTAGAGAAGTCAATTTTATCAGGTAATAGAGTTTTCTGCAAAAGTTGTATGTTTGACATTCTAAATATGAGTGACAAACTTAGAGAAGTCAATTTCATCTGGTAACAGTTTTATGTACAAATCATTTGTTTGAAATTCTAAATATGTGATAATTGTAGAGAAGTCAATTTCATCTGGTTTTGAAATTCTAAATATGAGTGACAAATGTAGAGAAATCAATTTCACTAGTTTTCTGCAAAAATTATCTGTTCAATTGAAGTTTGAAATTCTAAATATGAGTGACAAATATAGAGATGTCAATTTGCATATGGAGTTTTCTGTAAAAATTAGGTGTTCAACTGAAGTTTGATGCAGGAACTAGGATGGAGGAAAAAAGTTCGCCAGAGACATTTCGAGGCAGAGTTCCGGGAAGGATCCTCCGCCATAATCTTTGAGTTTTGATTCTCTATTTTAATCTGAATCTGAGTTTATTTGATCCTCTCTATTCAAGTGTAGAAATCAATAGATTTACCAAAATTGTATTTATTATTTTATTTATTTAGGACGAGTGTTATGAATGACCTCAAATTAAAGTTTTTTCATTGACAATTAATTTTTTAAGTCTTTCTTTGTCTATATTCGATAAATATGAAATCTTAGTTTCAGAGTTGAAATCAGAATCAATTATAACATCAAATTCAATTATATTAGAGAACATCTAAACATACGAAGAAAGTGTACAATATAAAATTTTTATTATGGCTTATTGTGGACATTCATAATCTAAGGGTGAAAATAAGTGTTTCACGGTGGGAGACCTATTCCACTTTACCACCTTATGAACTAAGTCTTTTGAATTCTTCCAAAAAGAGATATAAAAGAATCCTAAAAAGATAATTAGGTTAGTTGTATCATGCTTTAACTTCAAAATGGTCATTGCAAATCTGCAATGTGTATTAGTTCATATATATATCAACTAACTAAGGTCTAATTAAACACAAATGGTAAGAGTATAACTTTCATCGACAAGGACAACATTTTCAATTTTCATAGTCAACAAACAAGGTCTTATTAATTATTGTTGTAGAACTCATGCTTTTTTCTGTCCATGAAAATTACCTAACTAGTTTTTTAATCTGATTTTCCACATTTGCATGCCATGTTTTAATTTCATGTTGAACTTGTATTGTGATACGTCCTTATCCTAGATTAATTAAGATAGCAAACCACATTAATTGTGTTGACAAAGAATATATATATGACTATGAGCATTGTAGTGAAGAAAAGTTAGCTTAAACTATAAATGATAACTAGCTAGCCCGTGAAGCACACAACTGTCTCTAAAATAATGAAACCAAACTAGTCATAGTACATCCAATTTTTTGTCCCACCAAAACAATGCACTAGTCACTATAAGCACATGGTATGGTAGTGCTAAGTGCTCTAGTTCAGGCCTACCAAAATTATATTATAAAACTTTATGAATCTTGTGTCAAAGATTTCAACCCAGATATTAAAAAATGTGATTGAGAGGAGAGACTTCACTTCACTTCACTAGAGGTGATAAACCATGCATCATGTTATACATAAGAGATTAATCATCGGCAAAATCGGTCGATTAATAAAAAACATGTCACCCCAATTTCAATTTCAATTTCAATTAATAACTAAGAAAAATTACACCCCTAGTAACTATAGGCACCAAAGCTAAGATTGAAATTTACAAATGCCAAGATAGAGAGAGGATGAATCATTTTGTTCTCATTTGAGTTAATAAGTGGATAATAATAGAATGAAATGCATAACTATAACTAGTAAAAGAAATATTGGAGCATGAAATTTGATTGATGAAGATTGATCATACAATTCAGAGGAATCAACAGCAAGAGGCATTCCATCACTATTGAGGGTGCATGATTGTGGATCAGAACCATCAGGATTCAACATCAATGCACGAAGAACCAAAGTAACCGTGTGAATGTAAGCGTTCCTGTTCTTAGCTAGAAGCCATGTCAATCCCATTAGTTCACAATCTTTGTTATGTATCTTGGTTGTTCTATCTCCTGATTTGCTTGAATTTGAACTCTTCTTTCTAAGCTGTATATATAAGCACCATTATTATTTCAATTGGATAACCACATTAATTATTCTGCATAATAAATAGGTTTGGTTTGGTGTAACATCCTTTCAATGAAAAATAGTCAAAACTGCACATGATCAATATTGAATATTATGTTATGCTATGATTAATTTATTTTTTCTCAAGTAATACACTAAGTCGTATCTTCAAATGCAATAAAAAACAACAACTCAAGTTCAAGTTTTTTTAATAATAACTTTGGATTCTGAAACAGTGCATGGATTTTATACACAAGCAAGGGACACTGGGACAGCGTTTTTGTAAATTACTACAAACTATAAATCAGAAACAGGAACGATAAATCCAAATGTGGCTACAGAGATGTTGTCATCTAATGCCAGTAACTTATTCCTTAAGTAGGAAATGTGAATCAAAGGAATGGACGGTAATATTTCACTTTTACTCATTAGCAGTCAAGAAAAAGATCGTCCCCGTGAAAATAACTCAATTGGTATGGACATTGCATTTTATATTTAGGGATGGAGGTTCGAACCCTGATACTTCCACTTATCCAAATGTGGCTACAGATGTTGTCATCTAATGTCAGTAACTACGAATTAAAATTGACAGTTTGGAATCACTTTGAAATTGAATTTGAAAAAATCACATTGACACCATAATTTTTTATGAATCCACAGTGTAACTTTTTTCAAAATTACGGTGGTTGTCCACCATAAACAACCACCATAATTTCATCAAACTCACCACCAATCCAAATATGTAAAGAGCTGCTTTAAAATTGATTATGATGTCTTTTCATTTAAGATACAAAACTCTTCTTTTAAGCAATAGCTTGTTTTGCACATTGGATACTATTTAAGTCATCAAATTTTGTGATGCAATCTTTACAAGAGGTTAACAAAATAGATAAAAAAAAAAAAAAATGACATCAACAATCTAAAAAACTTCCATTTATTCTGAAGACTCAGATAGTGACATTGCATGTTTCAATCTATTAATAGGCACATCAGATTCAAATACCCTCATTCATTTATTTAACTATGGTCTATTTCTTCTGTTAATTAATTAAGGTTCTTTAACTAAAATTATAGTGTGAAAAGACAGACATTTCCCCCAATTACCAAGCATGAAGCTTGAAAGTTTCAAATGAAGATGAAACCTTGTTGAATTTTGAATAAGATCCAAGTAAAAACAAGTGCATAAGAAAGGTAAAAAGAGCAAAACAATTTAACAAAATCAGTATTTTTCACATAAAAGTTACTTACCGAATAGAGACTATGCAAGCACTTAGAACAACCTCCTAGACCAGGAAATCCATTTGTACTACTACTACTCAAGCAATTTGTCTCTAATCTCTTGACACTTTCATCTCCAACAAGATTTCCACTATGAGTAAGTTTAAATGATTCAGGACAAGTCAAAGGGTGAAGCCTAATACCACAATAACAATAAACCAAATCACAAGTCTCATTTGGTTGAAAAAGTTGAATTCCTCTAAGTTTCAAAGCCTTTCCCAAATCACTCTCACATGTTTCAGAATCATCTGGTAACAAAGGCATATCATAAGAAGAGGTGTGTCCATGTTCCAATCCTCCACCAAGAGCAGTTGCTGAATAAGCAGAATAGAGCCAGGCAGCAAGAACAGGACAACATCGACTACTACGGTGGAGTTGATTGTAATGATCAGAATCAGAAGAAGCATGATGTTTGTTGGATTTAGAAGAGCATGCGTTTTTGATTCCATTGAAATGTTCATCTGAGAGACTTAATGGACATCTTGCAACATCAGCTTGTTCTGGGAAGGCAGGGATTGTTAATCCTTGTGAAGATGATGAAGATGGATTTTGTTTGAGAGGTTGAATTGTTGCTGCATCAGGTATAGGGACAGGGAGAGATAGATTGGAAGGAATTATGAAGAGAGTGAACAAGATGAGAAGTGTCAGTGTCATCATCATTTTCATGGTGTGTGTGAGTGAAGTGAATGAGAATTCAAGAAAAGAAAGAAGAGAATATTTTTGGTGAGGTATGGGTTTGGTTGGGTTGGGACAGACTCACAAGCAAAGGGAAGGGAAAGGAGAAAATAATAAAGAGGGTGTGTGGTGTGGGGTTCAGCTAATTGCTATTGCTGTTGCTATTACTAACTCAGTAAAGGAAAGTTACTGGTACTAGGGAAGGGATTACTGGGATGGAAGAAAAGAAGTTGATTGAGATTGATGATGATGATGTATTCTTTTTCAGAATTTTTACTGTCTAATTTTATGTTCTTTATCTCTTTTTCTTGTCACTTTTCAAAACTGTTATTGTTGTCACATAATTAAGTAGCCTAATTCGAGTATATTACATGACATTTGTGTTTGAAAAGTAGCCTAAAATCAACAACTCTACATAATATATATGGTGGCAAAGAACAGAACTTGTACTTGAAAATATATGTAACTTGAAAATGGTAACAATTTTGGCTAACCTGCCGGATCAACTAAGTTAAGCAATTTTATTGAACTTTGAAAAGAATTCTATTAATTAATATACTTGAGTTGAGTAGATATGTCCTTGCTAATTTAATCATGAATTAGTAGCATGAAATCCGGAAATTTTCCAATATATATTCATGAAGCTGTAATGTTATGTTAGATTCAAAGGCTCAGTTTACAAAGTAATTTATGGTTACTTATTAGTTGATGACTTGGTTAATTCTATAGTTCCAATTTAGTTAGTACTAGAACTAGAATACATTATTCGCCTGGTCTGTAGGGATGGCAGAAAAACCCAAACCCGTGAGACCCACCCGAACCCAAACCCAAGTCAACGGGCGAAACCCGAATTGACTGGGTTTGGGTTTGGGTTTGGGTGACACCCGAAAATATGGGTGTGGGTTTGGTATCACTCAAACCCACACCCGAAACCCATACACCCACCCGAAACATGTTAAAATTACCTAAATACCCCCACATATATATATAAGTGTAAAAGTAAAATTAGGTTTTTCACAAACCACAAACCAAAATTGTGTTTGAATTTTGCTTGAAAGTTGGAAGAACTTAATTTTGGTTTAGTTGTAATTTAATTTTTTGAAAGACTATTTTGTAATTTTAAATTCCCTTGTAATTTTAAACTTATGTTTTTGCTAAGTGATTGACAATATGTTTAAATTCCATTGTTTTTGCTTAAATTTACCTTGTTTTGCTTAAATTTGCAACGTAGTACAAAATGCGTTGTGGGTTTGGGTTTGGGTGTAAAAAACCCGAACCCAATGGGTGTGGGCGTGGGTGTGGTTTTGCCACCCGAACAGATTTGGGTTTGGGTTTGGGTTTGGGTGTTGATTTCGGGTGTGGGTTTGGTATCACTCAAACCCGCACCCGTGGGCGCCCGTTGCCATCCCTACTGGTCTGCAACCAATATTTTATGCTTTTGAGCGTCTCATATGCATAATTGTGTCCCCACTCCCCACCCACAACCTGTGAAATATATATACTATTTAAAAAGAGTGCAAACAAGAGACATAAAGATCGGATAACAGAGTTAAATATGTGATAAAAATAAGCTAATTAACCACGTCATAAAAAGGATAATCAAAATTAACACATAGATTATTGTAAAAAATTATGTTTGTAAGTTTACTAAGATAAAAAAGTCTTTTTCTTTAACTCAAAAAATAAAATCCATTCTAAACATAGGCTTAATGTATTTTTGACAGCTATATCTTGTTGAGTAAAATCCATTTCACCTTTGATGTTGAATGAATAAAAATGTACTTTTTCTTCTCAATAATATAATCACTATCCTAAATTCTAAACCTAATTGGTGCCCAGCCAAAAAGTAACAAAAAGAAAAGCCAGCTGTTGCCAATGTCATTTGATTATTATATGATATATATATCCAACACCCCATGATGGGCTAGCCTTAAGCTTTTTGTTTTTTCTTTGCTTTACGTTCACTATTTACTCCTCTCTCTATATTAGTATGTTAAAAGTTTTTTTTCCTTCGAAATCGAATCGATCATTTATGTTACATTCTATTTGCACGGTTAATCTTTAAGGTAATGTTAAGTTACATTTGTAACTCTTTTTAAGTTTGACTGTTTTCCTTCATTACTACAATGCGATGTTTAAGATTGAATATAAGCTATTTTGCTACTAAAGAAGGTTAACTGACACGTGGATAAATCTTAATTATCAGATTTTCAGAAATTGTACCTGTGCTTTAATAGTTGTAGAGATTGTAAACAAACTTAGGGGTTTGATGGATGATTTTTAAAGGGTTATTGATGGACCAAATTCTTGTAGACCTGGACAAACATTCCAATACTTCAAATACTTCCAAATGTAACAAAATATCAATTCATCATGGAATACAAAGTATATGTTTGTATTCATACATACATACATACACATACGGCTAAAAATAGACCAGGGGCAGCTAGACGATATACATCGATGATGGGTGGGCCGCGTTCAAGGGATGAAGAAGGCATAGGGACGGACACAAGGTGGAATGAATAAGGATTTAGAATGGTAGCAATCAAAATTGCATTTTCAAGATGTATAATGTATTTTTACATGTTAAACTTTAAACTGAATTTATGATGTCGATAACTAACTAATTATCTATGTAGTATATTTGTGTTTGTTTTACCTTGTCTCTATTGTTGGAGGAGTGGCACGCTTTGCTTTGCAGTCTAATAAAGCTGCTTAAGAAGGCTTAAAGGTAGCAAAAGCCCGACTCTTTTTCAATTATGAAACTTTAGTTTCATCAACCCCTTTAATTATTTTTTTGACTGTTTAGTTTCATCAACATGTTAAGTCGTTTGTCATGTGAACCCATTTACTCTAGTCTAGTCTATAGTTATTGCATCAACATGATACTTTTCCTTTTATGTACGTTAAAGTTACTTTTCTTTTTTGGTTCAAGTTGGGGAGGGGTGTATCACTATAAAAGGATTCAGATTTATATATAGTCACAAAAAAAGGGCAAATGAATGTTCAACAAATTCGGATTCTCTACCGTTGAGGTCGAGATTGGCCAAAGAGTCAAACACTCAAGCTTGACCTTTATTCTCGCATCCTCACGTTAAAGTTAGTGGGTTTCGAGAATGTAGAGAATAAATTTTCATAAATACATATTAGTTATAGATGCGTTACTAACTCAAGTTAGCCGAGATGAAGATTTCATATCATATCTTTCTTGATTTAGGTTCAAACATTAGGGTCGGCCCAGGTCGGGATCCCCTCATCCCCACATTCACATGGTTAGTTAGGTTATTGACACCAAACAGAATCATGACATTTTTTTAAGTTAAACAGTTTGGTCAGAATTTTATCTTTTCTGTTTAGTTCTATGAATGAACGACTGCAGGCTGCAGCTCCTCTCCACAACCACAATGGTAAGTAAGAAACATCACACATGATTAAAGTCTTTTCCATGTACTATACAGTACAGCTCTTTTCTGAATTTATTTGTATGGATCATGAGAAATGCTTGTGTCCCTCTCAGACAGCTCATATCATTCCTTGGAGCAAAAATGTTGTCTTTCAAACCATAAAAAGACAATTATTAATGATTAACATTATCTCATCTAAATTTAGCTATATATTCGATACTTAATTCAACATTATCTCATCTATATGTAACATTATCTCATCTATAAGTGTAAAAAACTACTAGTACACACATAATTCAACAAAGTTCAATCAACAAAAAACATGACACTAATTGGAAAAAAGGTACCTGGATAATTTTCTTACTGAGTCAGTCAAGACTTTCCTTTTTCATACTTTTCAATCTTACCAATTGAAAAGAAAAGTGGTACCTCAATAATTTTCTTCAGACCGTAACATATTAGCACAATTAGACCCAATACAATAGAAAGATCTTAAAAGCACCTTAGAAAAGGAGGGGTGAGGGAAAATGGAATGAGCTGTCTCAGTCCCAACCCCACCATAAACATTACATACTACTCTTTTGATAACTATTCAGCATTATCAATTACATTGTTGATGAGAGTCTCTATTTTAATACATTGTTATCATTAATCAACCACCAAAATTGGGTTTTTTGCCAACTGCCAAATCTGGTTTAATTAAAGAAAGTATTCAATTCACAAACATAACACATGTAAGCATATTTAATTATTTTTGGTTTCACTAATTGTTCATCATTTATTTTTTGGATATGAGTTAACATGTGTCCTAAAAAATAAAAGTTGTGTTGAAATGATTGATCACACATTTTTCAAGTCAATATTTTGATATTTAGTTTACTAACACTTGCCCTAAGGAAACACTTCAATGGCTTCTTCCACTATAAAGGGGAACAAAAACCCCTTGAGTTTTGTATGTTTTGGCATGAAATCTTTTGGGAATCATGAGTATGATTTCTTTTAAGAAAGATTGACATAATAGTATTTTTTTAGTGAAGCTAATTATGAACCCAAGTAATCATCATCAATGAAATGAAAATATAATCAATATATAAACACAACTCAATTATTGTGTCCTGTTTTGTGTGATTTTTGCTACAAGTGTTATATCATATCCTTCGATCTATAAGTCCTAATTACGTTAAATAGAAAGTATATTTGATGTCCATGGCCTCCATGGCCTAGAGCAGCTGTATTAGTAGAAGTGTAGAAACACAGAAGTGAAGTATGGTGCATGCCTTTTGATTTTTATCGTATTTTTCTTGTAGAAACACTTCATACTCGTATACAGATGATATTATACAAAGTTCTCAGAACTATCCAAAGAATAGTTGCATAAACTCTAGACTACATAGCAAGAATACTAATCAAATTATATCACTGATTTTTTATTAACTCATGAATGATATGGATGCATGTTTCACACTTTCACTTCATATGACCAACATAAATAAATTTCCTTCAAGATCAGAAATTCTCAACATTCAACCTAAAACTACTCATCCTTTCCATAAAAACAGATAGCCCTTTACCATGTGGCAGTAGCAGACTCAACAGGAAGGAAAATATTCAGGGCTAGGATTCGAGGAAGTAAGCATTCAGATGCTTTAGGATCATCTTTCGCAATGAAGACCATGGCAATAGCTCAAGATGACAGTGTATATAAACCACACTCCTGGATTGTCTACCTTAAGCCTAATTAGTTATAATCTATATATTTCTTAGTGGAGGCTCAACAAGATTACTGTTTAGTTCTTGCTAACATTGTAGTAGTTAACTAACCCCCATTCAACACTAGAGAAGTTGTGATCACGAACATGGATTGCATGGTTCTCCTTCACATCAAGGAAACCAGAATCTCCAAACTTGTTCCATAAGCAATGCTAAAAGTTTTGTGCTAAATTATGTATTCATGTTTTCTGATAATGGGTCCACACACACACACCACATCAGTAGTATAGTTAGAAATACTTTGGAGGCTTCTGTGGGAAACCAAGGGAGTCCCTTGGTTCTATTGATTGAAGCAAAGAATCTATCTACACAATCATATATCCCTTACTTACACAGGTTCTGTTAGTTTCACAATTAAGGCTTATAGTTGTTACTATTTTGCAAAGTATATAAAATCAAATGTCTGTCCTATCCTATGAAATGCACAATCTTGTTCATTCAAATTCAAATTCAAATTGAGTGAGTAATAACAATGCACAAAACACAAAAGGATCGCTTTAAGTAAGATTTAGTAAGCATAAAGAACTAAATTGTCTAAAAACTGTGAATTGAGACAATTCACCAGAAGAACGGTTACTACAAATGAGTGAGTGAGTGAGTAAATGACAAAATTAGAAAGAAACATGATGATAATCAATCAACTACAAAGTGGGCACAGAACTAACCCATTTTCATTACAATCACTACATTTAACAACAACAGCATTCCCCTGTTTCTGTTTATGAAGAACCATCTTGCAACTTCCATTACATCGAAAACAAGGCAAGAATCTCATATCACCACAACCCTCACAAACACCACCAACCACTTTTCTAGGCAAACCTTGAAGAACCTCTCCCAACAAACCCTCTTCCACAACCTTCAACATCTCTTCAGCACCACCAATGTAGAAACCCTTTACAAACACTCTCGGAGGAACCACCGTAGCTTCCTTCCCCTTCAGAAGTTCCCTCAGTTCCTCTTTAAACCCGCTATCCATCGACACGTCACGCTCACAGATTTGCACGCCAAACGCATCAAAAGCCGCTCTCACCGCATTGCAAGCCTCGAACGTTCTTCTAACGCCTCTCAACGTGGTCGTGTAGATCACCACTTTTTTCTCTCCGTTAGGTGGACATATTTTCTCGAACCGATCCGAGAGAGTCGAAACGGGTTTTTTCAAAGCAGGGTTTCGATTAGGGTTGGAGTTTTCTTTGTGAGAGGGTGGTAAAGGTGAGAAACGGAAGCTTTCTGTGTCGAGACCTTCCATGAGTTCCCAAGAGTTGATGATTTCAGGTGGTTCGGAGCGGAGGGGTTTGATGGAGAAACGAGAAGGTGGTGGTGGAGTGGTGGTGGTGGTGGTTGGATCGAGGGTGTTGAGAAGGCCATAAGTGGTGGAAGTTAGAGAGACGATGTGGTGGCCGAGTGCTGAGGTGGTGAGTTGGCCTAACTCGTCTTCGTGGTTCAACAGATTTGAAGACACGCAACCCATGATGATGTTACTGTTTCTGTGTTCTCTGCTAATTTGAAATTTGAATTTAGAGTGAGTGATAGTGAAACTAGGTAGTAGTAACTGCTAAAGAGAAAGACAAGGACATTAATTATGACTTACTCTATCTATTTATTTTGCCTTTTTTAAATGAAAACCACAAGGTTGGTTCTTGCTCTCTCACGAGTCAAGTCACGTGAACCTTTTCTTTTCTCTTGAATATTTATCCCGCTCTTAATTTTCTACTATTCATAAGGCTATTTATTAGTATTTTTTTTGTGAAATAATTTATTTATTATTATTATTATTATTATTATTATTATAAATAAAGTATTTACAGCTTTTAAAGATTAGATAACAGGGAGTTACGACTAATTCAACACTACAAAATTGATACTTAAAGTGATTATTGTCACTTGTTTAGATTATTTCTAATGGTAGGTACTTATTTTTTTAAGTACCAGTACTTAGGATTTGAATCATCTCCAATTTTCTCTCATGTTTTTTCTCCTTTTGTATAATCCAATTGTTGATGTTGGTTGATTCTCTCTCTTCTTCATATATGATATATCAACCATTGGAGAGGATCTAAATCCCTGATACCTAATAGGTATTCTCATTGAAGCAAAACACAAAGAGTACCTAATAGATACTGGTTCAACAATAAGAAGTGGTACATATTTTGTTTTTGTGGGTCCCAATTATAATGATGTATTGTTATTGGTGAGATCCATTTAAAACTGTTTAAGAGATGTTGGGTTAGAGGGATTGAGTACTCATTAGAGCATCCACAGTGGAGCTACTCATTTTTGAGTACTTAACTGAGCCCTACATGTACACATCACTTATTTATAATTTTTTAATAATAGTATCTAATAGGTACTCAGTCCCTCCAACACATCTTACATCATTATAAATGAGTCCCACAAAAATTATATAGGTACCACTTCTTATTGTAGAACTAGTACCTAATAAGTACTCATTTATGCTTTGTTTCAATGGTGGTACCTATTAAGTACTACTATTTAAAAAATAAGTACTCACCATTAGAGATGGTCTTAGATACTAATATTAAAAAATTATAAATGAGTGATGTGTACACGTGGAGTACAATTAAGTACTCAAAAATGAGAATCTCCGTTGTGGATGCTCTTATAAACTCATGTTCATGTCAACTCACAAAAGAAAAAAAAAAGATAAGGTTGACGGCGTTCAAACTCCGACTCTTTCATTTATATGTGAGTTTATAATGACTTTGTTATTTTGTCTATCAATAAATAGAAAATATTCCTTCCGATAGGATATTGAGTGGCTAGAAATTCTACCTTGAATAAATGGAGTACTTGCCTCACACTCTTTCAGGATCACAGTTCAATGTTCGCTAATGTCCAAAAGAATTAAAATACCCATGTAATTAAAAATCAACACTTTCTTCGGTCTCTCCCCCAGCGGGTCCGAGACTTCTATATGAAAACTCTCTTAAAGCTATGGAAATGTACAATCGAACAATCGGTCAAATATGCATGTAGTCCCATCTCTTTATGATCTTTGGGCCTTCCCGATATTAGATATTCCCGGCACATAAGCATATTCATGCATAATCCTCAAATAAGAATTTCCTCTCTCCATATATTGGTAGGGAAGAAGATTCTGCTAAAGTAATGTTATCTTCCCTGTTGAAAGTTCAAAAGCAAAAAGTAATTTCAATAGTTAGCATTAGTCTTCTAGTAAAGGAAAAAGCATGAACTTGCTCTAAACTGAGAACTTTCGGACCTTGGTTAATATGTATATAATATGATGTCTCTGTGTAGTACTAGGGGTTGGAGATTTTATTGTAGGATGAGTAACCCTCAAAGCTGCTTCAAGCAAAATGATCAAAAAATTGAGAAAGCATGTTCTGACAATCAGGATGTTTTTATATCTTTTGCATTCGACACTTTTGACTTTCTAACACCAGAAACTGTAAATCTTTTAAAAAAGTTCAAAAAGTCATGCATAGTAATATTGTGTCGCATAGGTCGATGAATGTAGTTTTTCAAAGATTGAATTTTGCTATCCAAAAAGGTTTGCCAACTTGTTGTCCGCTAATCTTTGTTCATATGTAATTATTAGTAATTATTATATAATTATTCAGTTTTATTTATTATTTATAAAAAATTGTATGAAAAATTAAACCGAAATACTTGGCATATTGTTTATTTATTTCTAGGTAATGTAATTGTTATGCTTTCTCCATGATCTGATGGTATGGTATTGAAAAATTTGATCCCTTATTACATGATCTCATCAATCACGACAAAATTTGACCATGCCCTGCAAACAATACGCGGGAACCATAATCTGAGACAGTTACATGACTGCAGTTTTCAAGTTCAACATGCAAGCCCGACACCACACAAACCTCAAATCATCATAGACAGAGACCCACACATTGTGCAATACACCAAATCTATTTCTACTCACATGCGCAATGGCCACTGTCACTTGGCTCTCCGTCTCTTCAACGACATGCCTTACAGGAACTTGTTTTCTTGGAACTTAATGCTCGCCGGGTATGTCAAGAACCGCAGACTCGCTGATGCCCGCAACTTGTTTGATTTAATGCCTCAAAGGGATGTTGTTTCATGGAATACAATGTTATCCGGTTATGTCCGGAGTGGGTGTGTTGATGAGGCTAAACTAGTTTTTTATAACATGCCTCATAAGGATTCCATCTCTTGGAATGGATTGCTTGCAGTGTATGTTCAGAATGGGAGACTTGAGGAGGCTCGCCGGTTGTTTGAGTTGAAGTCGGACTGGAAATTGATTTCTTGGAATTGTTTGATGGGTGGGTATGTGAAAAGGAAAATGTTAGGTGATGCTAGGCAGCTTTTCGACCGTATGCCTGTTAGGGATGTAATCTCTTGGAATACCATGATTTCGGGCTATGCCCAAGATGGAGATTTGTCACAAGCTAGGACATTGTTTGAGGAGTCTCCAGTGCGTGATGTTTTCACGTGGACATCAATGGTCTATGGATATGCGCAGAATGGAATGTTGGATGAAGCGAGAAGAGTTTTCGATGAAATGCCAGCAAAAAGAGAGATGACATACAATGTGATGATTGCGGGTTATGTGCAATACAAGGAAATGGATATGGCAAGGGAGTTGTTTGAGGCAATGACTTGCCGGAATGTAGGTTCGTGGAATATCATGATCAGCGGCTATGGTCAGAACGGCAACATTGCTCAAGCTAGGAAGTTGTTTGACATGATGCCTCAACGCGATTGTGTATCTTGGGCGACAATTATTGCTAGTTATGCTCAGACTGGTCACTTGGAAGAAGCTATGGACATGCTTGTGGAGATGAAGCGGGATGGAGAAAGTTTAAATAGATCTACATTTTGTTGTGCTTTGAGCACATGTGCTGATATGACTTCTTTGGTGTTAGGGCAACAAGTTCATGGACAGGTGGTGAAGACAGGGTATGACAATGGCTGCTCGGTGGGAAATGCACTTCTTGAGATGTATTGTAAATGTGGCAGCATAGGCGAAGCCTATAATGTGTTTGAAAGAATACAACAGAAAGATATCATCTCTTGGAACACAATGTTAGCTGGTTATGCTAGGCATGGATTTGGCAGACAGGCTTTATTGATGTTTGATTCAATGAAGATATCTGGTTTTAAACCTGACGAAATTACCATGGTATGTATTTTGTTTTTATTTTATAAATAAATAAATAAATTCCATATGCATGAATGGGTGTTCCTTATCCAATTCTGTTGGATGAACCGATGAACTATTGCCCTCAAAGCTTCATATTCACTTTATTGTATTTGCATTTAGACATCGCTGGTTTACAAATTACAACTTTGTTTTCTGATAAAAAAATTCAGGAAATACTCGGGTTCCTACTAGTCCCTTGAATCCAATTTAAATACATTGTCCGTGAAGGGAACGAAAGCTTCTCTTTTTTTTTTTTTTCTTTCTAGTTGACTGTTTGTTTTTGTCCCGGTAATTTACTTTTTGTCATTTATCCAAAAGGAAGTTGGCAGTGGTGTAACCATGCTGTTATGCATGTTATTGACCTAAACAAAACATTAACAAATATGATCATAATAACAAAACATTGACAAATAAACCAGGAATTTTAGATGTGTACATGATAAAATTGTTTTATCTTTACAATATAATAGTGTGCCTTTTGAATCTTTTCTACATGTAATGCCATTCTGCTTATTCTTCCTCTAATCATGTTTCAGGTTGGCGTTCTTTCGGCTTGCAGTCATACTGGCTTGACAGACAGGGGAACTGAATATTTTTATTCAATGAATAAAGATTATGGTATAACACCAAATTCAAAACATTATAATTGCATGATTGATCTTCTTGGTAGAGCTGGCCGCTTGGGAGAAGCATACAACTTAATGAGAAACATGCCTTTTGAGCCAGACGCTGCAACATGGGGAGCTCTACTAGGTGCAAGCCGGATTCATGGCAATACTGAACTGGGTGAGAAGGCTGCTGAGATGGTTTTCAGTATGGAACCCCATAACACGGGAATGTATGTCCTTCTTTCAAATTTATATGCAGCTTTAGGTAAATGGGTTGATGTTGGTAAGCTTAGATTAAAAATGAGGCAACTTGGTATTCAGAAAATACCTGGGTATAGTTGGGTTGAGGTGCAAAACAAGATTCATACATTCACAGTTGGTGATTGTTTTCACCCAGAAAAGGATAGAATATATGCTTACATAGAAGAGTTAGATCTAAAACTGAAGCGTGAAGGGCATGTTTCTTTGGTAAAATTGGTTCTTCATGATGTGGAAGAGGAAGAGAAGAAGCAAATGCTTAAGTATCACAGTGAGAAATTAGCTGTGGCATTTGGAATTTTGACCATACCGGCTGGCAGACCAATACGTGTCATGAAAAACTTGCGGGTGTGTGAAGACTGTCATAATGCCATCAAACACATATCCAAACTTGTTGGAAGGTTGATAATCTTAAGGGATTCTCATCGCTTTCATTACTTCAGTGAGGGTATTTGCTCTTGTGGGGATTATTGGTGAGCAGAGAAATATGGTAGAAATTAACCTTGTCAAATTTGGAGAGGTAGGATACCACCATTAGTGGTGGTCAGTGGATTATTGGTGATGGTAAGTCAATATTATTCTGGTCTGAGAGATGGTTGCCATCTGTGAATATTGCTTTGAAATCATCTCCTGCAGCCTATTCCGGAAGAGTGGCACTTGCTTTTGTGCATGATTTTGTGAATGCTGCGGATCAGTGGGATGTTAGCCGTCTCATGGATTTTATCCCGAGTTGGTTACGGAGGAGGTTAGAGCGCTTGCGCCCTCTTTTGGATAGGTTGGAGGAGGACCGTTTTGTGTGGAACCTTACTCAAGATGGCACGTTTAGTACGAAATATTGCCTACCAACTGGTTCACGGGCATGTGAATCAGGTGCATGGTGATCAAGTCTGGAAGAAGCTTGGCACTGGACTGGCCATCCTAGAGAGCGAATGTTTATGTGGAAAAATCTGCATCATGGCCTTCCAACAAATTCATTATGTGCTTGTGGCGAGGAATTGGAAAGTCGCATGCTTCAAGATTGCAGTGTGGTGGAGCCGGTTTGGTATTCCTTTAGAACTTGCCTCTCCCAAAACTTCTTTGATCAGGGTGTTAATGAGTGGGTGGAGTGTAATATTGCTACTAAGGTTCGATTGGATGATCACATTCAATGGACTTGTCTGTTTGGTTTCCTTCCGGCGTTGTTGATGCACGAAAGGAATCAAGAAGTGGTGTTTAATAAGATTTGATGTTTCTAAAGTTATTATCCATGTGTAAAAAAGCATAGAAAAATAATCAAGTTGTTAAGAGTAAATTTGTACAGGAAAAGATCCAATCAAAATAAGTAGTTAACGAAGTTAAGTTGAGAATTTCCTTGATGTATAATAGCGTAGTTAATGCTACATAATAGTATTTTATCCTTGCACTGTGGTATACTTCAACTTCTGATTTGGTTGTCTATAGCTACATTTGAAAATTGATAAGTTGGGATTTTCCTAAAGCAAACCAAAATAAGTTGCTTTTATGTATGATACGTTGAGAATAGTATACGACTCATATATTACAAGAATAAGTTTGAATTCAATTGTCAATGTACGGACTTCATTAGTAGTACATGAACATGATGTGTAAGTGTAAGTACATCCACAAGAAGAAGAAGAATTAATATTTAAGATGATTACATTAGAATTAAAAAAAAAAACTTAATTTCTTTTAATATGATAATTACATTACATTAGAATAAATAAAAAATAGTGATTTACTCTTTGTCCGTAAAAATATACAATTCCACCAAATTAAAGTGACTATGAATTTTATTTTATTTTTGTCAAGTGACATCAAATTTTTTATTGTTACTTACAGTAGATTGTAGTGTAACCAAGAAGAACATGATGCAACACCAACCATTCATTCTTCTCAATATAGGATTACAATAACGGTGCTTACTACATCTGAAACTAGAACAACAATTGTTATTTAATCATTACTCTTTTCCTTTAGTATATGGGATTTTTTATACAAGTGTTTATTTGCTATTCATGGTGATCTACTCTCGTGTATGGAAATGCTCAAGGTATCAATTTTTATTTTTGCTTTGCTGCAAGGCCTTTAGCTGATGCTTGTTCAAAATGTGGCTGGCTTTTCATTCATTACTTTTGTGTTCGACACTCACTACTTCTGTTGTAGGTTGCTGATCTACTGGTTTTTGTGGCCTCCGCAAAACAAACTGATTCTCACTACATTGATTCATTTGGAGATCAATGTCTTTCTGTATTTAGGTCTCTTGGTTTACCAACCACTGTTCTCTTTGTTCGTGTAAGTTATCATGTATCATATTTTTTCAACTTATTATTAAGTGACACGATTCACCAGCCTACAATAATTTCATCAAGAAATTTAGTTTTGAATCATTTACGTGGAATTTTTTCGTTTTATGCTTTCAGGATCTTCCCACTGACCTTAAACAGAGAAATGAACAAAAGAAGACTTGCTCATCAACTCTTGCCTCCGAATTTCCTGAGGATTGTAAATGTTATCCAGCCGATACAAAGGATGATCTGCACAAGGTAATTATTTCTCCAATTGTTGGCTGAAAGTTCTAATTGCATCCACTAAGATTGTATTGTACATCCAGTTTGATGGTTTAAACCTTTCACTCACACCGTCTTTACAATTACAGTTCTTGCGGCTCTTTAAAGAGCAAAGGCTTAAAGTTCCTCATTGGAGAACTCATCGTTCTTACCTCATGGCTCATAAGGTTCGGTTTCATGTTGATACAACTCTGAACTTCTAATCAACAGCCTAGTCATATTGGTTTTAATCATGTTTTCTGGGTTAATTTGTAGTTTGTAGCACTTAGCAACCCTAAATATTATATATATAGTTTTTTTATTAATGAGTGAATAAATAATTTATGATCCAGATGTTGATTGCTGCTATCATATTGAGCTTATCATGTTTAAAACCCTAAATTACAGGTTGATGTTGTCTGTGATGGCATTTCATCTGACAAATGCACGCTTCTTCTCACTGGTTATCTCCGTGGTCGTAACTTCTCTGTAAATCAACAGGTAATAGGAATGTCATGGTATCATAAATTGTAGTTTCATCGAGTTGTTGGTTGTCTTATATTTTGTTTTGTTTACTCAGGTTCACGTTTCAGGTGCAGGAGATTTCCGACTGTGTAAAATAGAAGTTCTTGAGAATCCCTTTCTTTTGAATTCAAAAAAAAAAATCAGGACCTAATGGATTCAGCTGAGACACATGACGTGGAGGTATTAAGTCTTACCTGTAGTTTTCAAAACCAGACTAGCCATATACTCTTTGATGTTCAACCAAGTTTCACACACACACACACACACACACACACACACACACACACACACACACACACACACAAGAATAAAATCATCTTATTTGAATATTGAAATATAACTAACAATTTAAATTGAAAAGACAATTTTTTCCCGTCGATCTGAAAACATTACCCTCTTTTTTTGAAGAAGGTCAGCATTACCCTCTTGAGTTTGATATAAGTCTTCTGTTCATGCACCATTCAGACATTGTGATCTTTCAATATTTTTACCCTTTTGATCTCATACCTTTAACTATTTATAAACTTGCACATTTACTTTCTCCTCAAGTCTCCTCCTTTATAATGTTTTAGGTCATCCGTTCCCTGGTTGCAGATCCTCAAAACCAAGCTGTAGTTGTTGAGAATGATGAAGAGCAGGTAGTAAGGAGATCTCATTTGTAATTCTACCACTACCTTTTGCTAATTGTAATATTTTGATTTATTAGCTTTTGTACTACTAATATCTGAATTGACATCCTTTTTAATTGAATATTAGAGTATTCATTAATTTTGTTTTTTGCACTACTACCAAATGAAAAGTGTAAATTTAGATTGTTTAGCATTTTTGAGTGATATCTTCCCTGTTATCAGACACCGCCACCAGAGGCTGACACATCAACAGCTGATGATGATCAGCAGCAAAAGAAGAGAAAGCGGAAGCTTCCTCCTGGAACTTCAGAATATCAGGTTTGAGTTTGTTTTTTTGATACACTTGTTTCTGAATGCTTTTTGTTGCCCTTATTATTTTTACATTTTTTTGTTTGCTTTCTTTCATATATATGCTTTCCCTGTTATCAGACACCGCCACCAGAGGCTGACACATCAACAGCCGATGAAGTTCAGCAGCAAAAGAAGAGAAAGAGGAAGCCTCCTCATGGAACTTCAGAATATCAGGTTTGAGCTTGTTTTCTTGATACACTTGTTTCTGAATGCTTTTTGTTGCCCCTATTATTTTTACATTTTTTTGTTTGCTTTCTTTCATATATATGCTTACCAAGTATCTAGTGTGGATATGATAATTTTTTGGTCTTTATTTTGATTTCCAGGCTGCATGGTATGAATATGATGATTTCAATGAAGAGAAGTTAGATGATGATTCTGAGAAAGAAACTGACAATGTTTCAATGACGGTGAGCTTCTAAAAAGTCAATACTCAGAAGTGCTTTCCCTTTTGTGTCGGACCTATGGCCTCATTGGACAGTGCTTTATTTTCTTCGAGCAACCACAATGGAGGTTACTTCATTTGGGTCCTTAAGTGGATCCCAGAGTTATACATTTTTCATATATCATTTTTTAATATTAGTCTTAATAAACACTCAATTCCTCCAACCTAACACCCTAAATTGTTTTACAAAATGGGTCTCACAAATAACTCTATATCATTACATTTCAACACTCGTTTATTTTTATTGGCTCATGCTAACATGTGCCCGTTAAGAATCTTAAGATAGTAATATTTTCTTAAAGTTTGTGCATGAAAAGTTTAAAAGTTGAATTAAATGCATGAGATTTCAATAAAACATTTCTTTATTTAAATCATTAACATGTTAGCATTTTCTTGTTTGTATACAGTTTATTAATTAATTTGGGACCTCAAAAAAGGAAAAGATATAGTGTTCTTGTAGAACCACCCTCCTTAATTGGCACTCACATTTTTTACTTCACAATGGAGGGTGCCTATTTAGCTTAATTGTTGCTAAATAAGTGAAGCACTCGCCATTGTGGATGCTCTTAGGATTACAACATGGTATTGAATGGACAATCCTGCTTAATTAATCATTGTGGATGCTCAAATGCATATTTAGTTGTTAATGTGAGCTTTGAGATCATGGTATTTTGAAATATTTTACGAATTTGGATTTTGATAATGCTGCAGATGAGGGTAGGGTAATTTTTCCTTTAATGCTCTCATGTGTGTGTGTGTGTGTTACACTTCTCTTTATTAGAAAGAAGCAATGAGTTTTTGGTCTGTTTGTGTCTAAAGTTGTATGTAAACTTTTGGTATCAGTCTCTTCTCTACTTCGTTATGAATTTTGTCAGAGATGACCTGGAATGTGCTTGTGGATGATTTGCAGTTTTATCGATATAATAATTCTATTTTGGATTTGTTGTTTGATTTGTGTTTTCTGCTGTAGAGTTTCCTGATGAAGTGGATACACACACCATTTTGCAAAATATAGGCATCTCAAGTCTTTTAGGAATTCTTCCTGGGATCCTAATGTATGTTTGCCTTTTGGAGATTATTTGCAGTGAGTAATTGCCACTAACAGCAAAAAAAGGTCTGACATTGCTATTAAATAATATCAGGGAATCTCTTCTACCCAAAGATTATCCAAGAAATTTTAATTATCATAATTTCAAAAGAACACAAAAACATGTTCTTGCTAAAGCTTTAGAAAGGGAACAAGAAAACAGAGAGGTGTTCCAGTTGGCTCATATACTAGGCTGCATATCATGGACATACCCAGTGTTGTTGCTTCAAAGTTATGTTAAGCTTGCAGAGAAGGACCCTTACTGAAACACGAATGTGAAGTATCTGTCCTTCATTTCAGGTGTGTTTATTTATGCCTTATCATTTTTACTATTTTCAGCTTTTCGGATGCACCGTTTATAAGTGGTCCTTTCTGAATATTCAAAAGATGTACGTATCATGAAATAATGCCACTCATGTTTTCTAGTGTGAAGAAGCATGAAACATACCATGCATGCATGCACCCATCAAATCCAAGGAAGCATGTTGGGTTTAGGCAATTTGTTGCCAGGTATGTATGGTATGGTATTCAATTTAAACAACCATGACATATATACATAATAAATCTCAAGGAGGCAGTGTTGCCGAGCCGACGATGATTTAATACTATAGGTGATATTCTCAAGATTTGGGATTTGGATTTTGGTGACCGTCATAAATTCATTTTTTCATTTTGCCGCATGCTGACAGCTGCTACATAATTCTTGTTTATTTTTTATCTCGTTTATTGATGAAGCCGTATTTGAAGTTTTTCTTATGTAATGTAATACTGAAGAAGAAATTGTGAATTGAATTTGGAGAAAACTGTATCATCGTATATCTTTCGTACGGTTAATTTTAAGTTGGTAATTTATGTTCAATTTGGTCAAATAGGTCATTTAAAATGGGACCCTCCAGGGAGGGAGTAATATTATATCATATGTGATGCATAACATAACAAACAAACAAATTGAATACTAGAGTGACTATAAATGAGATAAATTCAGTGAGTCGGCGGTAGGTAGGTAGCTATGTTTGGTATATGCAATGTGCGGCGTGTGTGCACGATCAATGTTGGAAGACAGAGTGCAAGTACAACAAGTACTAGGGGAAGTGTAACCAACACCTACACCAAGCCCAAAGTGAAAGACCCCGACATCCTTAAATGGAACCAAGCCATTTCTACCCACATGCGCAATGGTCACTGCGACTCTGCTCTCCATGTCTTCAACACCATGCCTCGCCGAAGCTCCGTCTCCTACAATGCCATGATATCTGGCTACTTGAGGAATTCCAACTTCAACCTTGCAAGGGAACTGTTTGATCAAATGCCTGAAAGAGACTTGTTTTCCTGGAATGTAATGCTTACCGGCTATGTCAGGAACCGCAGGCTTGCCGATGCACGCAGATTGTTTGATTTAATGCCTCACAAGGATGTTGTTTCCTGGAATTCTTTGTTGTCTGGATATGCCCAGAATGGCTATGTTGATGAGGCAAGGGAGGTTTTTGATAATATGCCTCATAAGAATTCCATCTCTTGGAATGGCCTGCTTGCTGCCTATGTTCACAATGGCAGATTTGCAGAGGCTTGTAAGTTGTTTGAGTCCAAATCAGATTGGGAATTGATTTCCTGGAACTGTTTGATGGGTGGGTTTGTCAGGAAAAAGATGTTATGTGATGCTAGGCGCCTTTTTGACAGTATGCCTGCTAGGGATGCAATCTCCTGGAATACTATGATTTCAGGTTATGCCCAGAATGGAGATTTGTCGCAGGCTAGGAGCTTGTTTGATGAATCTCCAACACGGGACGTGTTCGCATGGACGGCTATGGTATCTGGATATGTGCAAAATGGAATGCTGGATGAAGCTAGATTTTTTTTTGATGAAATGCCTCAGAAAAATGAAGTTTCATACAATGCAATGATTGCGGGTTATGTGCAATCCAAGAAAATGGACATTGCAAGGGAGTTGTTTGAGACCATGCCTTGTCGGAATATAAGTTCATGGAATACCATGATTACAGGCTACAGTCAGAATGGGGACATTGCTCAGGCTAGAAAATTGTTTAATATGATGCCGCAGCGTGACTGTGTATCTTGGGCGGCTATTATTGCTGGTTATGCTCAGAGCGGTCACTATGAGGAGGCTCTGCACATGTTTGTAGAGATAAAACGGGACGGAGAAAGTTTAAATAGGGCTACCTTTGGTTGTGCCTTGAGCACATGTGCTGATATTGCTGCATTGGAGTTGGGGAAACAAATTCATGGGCAGGCCGTGAAGACGGGATATGAGACTGGGTGTTTCGTGGGGAATGCGCTTCTTGCAATGTATTTTAAATGTGGAAGCATAGACGAAGCTAATGACGTCTTTGAAGGAATAGAGGAGAAAGATGTCGTCTCTTGGAACACGATGTTAGCTGGTTATGCAAGACATGGATTTGGCAGACAGGCTTTAATGATATTTGATTCAATGAAGACAACAGGTGTTAAGGCTGACGAGATTACCATGGTATATATTTTATACATTTCATATGCATTTAGGTTATTATTTAGAGCTTATTCTTAGCATGCGTCTCTGCTCTTTTATCCAGTTGTGTGGAAGTGTGAATCACTGGTACTTCATATTTTACGTAGTTATATTTTATTTATACATAACTGGTTTACAAATTAATCTTTTGATTAAATTGTTTTTAATCAATATGATCAAATAATTTCCTAGGGAAATACCTGGTTGCAATTATAGTGCTTTGGTGCCATAAGGAGCCTCTGAATCAAGTCTAAAATAATTTATATGAATGTAATAAAGCTTAACTTTTTCCTGTTATCTTTGTTATTTTCATCAGTCTCATTTTCTGAAATTTGTGTTAGTTTTAGTTGTTAATAGGGAGAGAAAAGAGACTTTTGAGGTGAACAATTGTCTTGTATTTTCGAAAACAATGAAAATGTCAAAAAACTATTTTCATTATTTCCGAAAATGCATCATCTCTAGCTAGCATTTTATCTTGTCTCTATCACAATGACTCACATCAAAAGTATCTCATCTTATTATTAATTAAAGTGAATGCATTCTAGAAAATGAAAACAATAAATGTTTTCACAAAATACATGTAATATTACACTCTGCTTATTATTTTTTATCATATTTCAGGTAGGTGTTCTTGCTGCTTGTAGTCATAATGGCTTGCTAGAAAGGGGAACTGAATACTTCTATTCAATGAGTAAAGATTATGGCATAACACCAAATTCAAAACATTATACTTGCATGATTGATCTTCTTGGCCGAGCGGGCCGCTTGGAAGAAGCACAAAACTTAATGCGAAACATGCCCTTTGAGCCAGGTGCTGCTTCATGGGGAGCTCTACTTGGTGCCAGCCGGATTCATGGCAATACTGAACTGGGCGAGAAGGCTGCTGAGATGGTTTTTAAGATGGAACCTCAGAACTCGGGAATGTATGTCCTCCTTTCAAATCTATATGCAGCTTCGGGAAGATGGGTTGATGCTGATAAGATGCGGGCGAAAATGAGGGATGTTGGTGTACAGAAAGTACCTGGCTATAGTTGGGTTGAGGTGCAAAACAAGATTCATACGTTCTCAGTTGGGGATTGTTCCCATCCAGACAAAGAGAGAATATATGCCTTCTTAGAAGAGCTAGATCTAAAAATGAGGGAAGAGGGATACTTTTCTTCAACAAAACTGGTTCTACATGATGTGGAAGAGGAAGAGAAGGAGCATATGCTCAAGTATCACAGTGAAAAACTAGCTGTAGCTTTCGGAATTCTGACCATACCAGCTGGCAGACCAATCCGCGTCATGAAAAACTTGCGTGTGTGTGAAGACTGTCATAGTGCCATCAAGCACATATCAAAGATTGTTGGAAGGTTGATAATCTTAAGGGATTCTCACCGCTTTCACCACTTCAACGATGGCAGTTGTTCTTGTGGGGATTATTGGTAATATGGAGAGCTCAAGGATATGGTAAAAAATAACACTTTCTGGGCCTATTATATTGCCATCGAATCGTTATGGAATTAGTGTCCATGTGAATTAGCTGGTTGGAAGATATGAGCTAACCAACTCAGACTACTTCATACTTGACCAAAAGGGGGTACATATCGATGAAAGTTTGAATTCAATCTATCTTTCAATAATTATATCAGAGAACGCAAACCACTGAAATTAAAAAGATAGCATGAAATGCATAGAATGTAGCAAGAATAAGCTGATTTATCAGACAGCTAGAGAGATGCTCTTCATAAAATATTGGCAACTTGTTAAAGTGCTTCGTACACAATATGGAAGCAGGAAACTGGGGCGCAACAGCAACTTCTGACAATCTTAGGCTGCTACACACTGATTGCACCCCCATACAATATTATGAAATGCTTCAATTTGTTTATATACTTTGTATTTAGTACTTTGTATGTATAGTAGGGTTCATTGCAATAATCCTATTTTGTATATTAACCATACCAAAAAAAAAAAAAAAAAAAGCTCAGTCTGAGAAAATACTCTCTGATTTAATCCCTTACAATATTATGAAATGCTTCATTTTTTTACTTCTCGCCTTATCATAAAATGTCCTATTCCAAGTAGCTCATTCCATGTCTCCCACCACACTAACATTCATATATGGTATGATAAATAATGAACAATTAAAAGTGTAGAGTGAATCATCAGTAAGACATTTCTGTTCTGACCAACGAGTAACTATAGGGACCTTGCTGTGTTCTTATTATTGATTTTGCAAATACCAAAATGTACGTGCTAGCAGGTGAATAACATCTGTTTATTTATCATGAGAAGGATATGTCGTGACGGAGACTTTTTTTTTTTTTTAACAGAGCTGAATATATATATATATATATATATATATATATATATATATAGTACAAGAGGTACTCGGTCAACCACCGTAAGACAAATACATATAGTACTCAAACCCAACAAGAACCCAACCAAGTCACCAAAACTTAGTTAGACTTTCGATCTAAAACACCCAAAACTACCTAGCTATACAATTCATAGGATTAACACACCATTCATAAAAAAGGCATGGTGAACTAATCTTTTTAGCTAACAACCAATTCCAAGAAGTATATTGAATCCTATCAAAGATCTCCGATGGTTCTACAAATTTCCCGGAAAAGATCCTTTCATTTCTCACCCGCCAAATGACCCAAATAACGGCATGCCACACCAACAAGACACCCTTAAAACCATTCTTCTTCCGATAGCAATTCAAGAAGCTATTTAGAAGGGATGATACGGAATCCGGCAAAACGGAAATCAAACCAAACCAACGGTGGACCTTAGACCAAACCAACCAAGACGTCGTGCAAGTAGAAAAAAGGTGATTTTCCGATTCATAATATATCTGTATACACCTAATTATAAAACCTACAGCAGTATTACAAAATGACAGTTCGTGACAAAGAATCCTCATGTTAGCTTCCTAGCACAAAAAACTGGAAGGATTTCTATGCAATGCTTCAAAATTATAATAACACTAGAATTAAGCATGCAGGGCAGCAATGTTATCTGTCAATTCATCTGCTGCGTCGTCATTGACCTCCATAATTGGTTCCTGCTAATACAAGAAGTAATACAGTCAACACAAACTAGACAGCAGTGCATTTCATTGAGTAGGAATTTGAATGTTACACACCGAAGATTATTTTAAGTTAAATGTCTTCTTTTTTTACAAGAATTTTAAGATAAATGTCTATTGTGCACAGTTACACAAATAAAAAAACTGAGGCATATTCAAAACAATGATAAACTGCACCTTTCATATTTTAAAGTTATTCAGGAAAATAGCATAAGATATAAAGTGTTAATTTTTAAGGTTCCACTGTATACACATTCTAGATAGCAAACGTGTAAGACAAATCGGATCTTATTTGTCAAACCTATGATGAGGCACTGATATTTGCATTATCTTCACCTATTGTATAATCAAACACATTGGAACTGATACTTATGGATACTTCACTGGTATTAGTTGTTAAGTACCTGAGTCAATTTTTATGTTTAATTCTGGTATTGCTAGTACACTTAGAGATGCCATTTTAGATATTTCAATACAAGTTGGACGCTTTCATTTGAACAAGCGACTCTTCTGGCTATGGCTCATAATAGCCAATGTCAACAAAAAATTTATACTTTCTATCCAAAGTACATTTCAACACACAACTTTGTTCTCTGCCTAAGGCTATTTCTACGCATGACTTTTTTCTTCTTCAGGTTGTTGCATATTAGGTTTAAAAATTTGCTGCATATTTTGCATCTTTCACAAGTATGTTTTCTGCAAAATTGTAATTATCTTTAGTTTAGTTAGAATTTTACTCCAAAGTTCAAACACATAGCATCCAACCGGAAGTATTTGTTTCACAGAGCAATTTCAATTGTATATATATGTTTTATGAATCTATAAATATCCTAGATTTATTCTATCTTATATTTTGAAAAAACGATCATCTCTATATCATATTCATATCCAGATACTGGTACCATATTTGTGCACAACACCATTTTGAAACCAATTTTTGGACATTCTTATTATTGCATAACTTCATCTATGACCTGCCCACTTGGTAAGATAGAGTTAACTACCTCTTGATCTTTACTTCTTTTCACATCTATACATTTTGAAGCACTAATGCTGGCACTCTTCAACAAGCTACGTGGACTCTGAAGATTTGGTCCGGTTGACATTTCAATATCGTTGTTTTCATTATTTTCATTCTTGGAAGTATGAACTCGTTCTCTGCAAAAAGCGAAATTGCAGTACTCAGTGCATGACTCAAACAAGAGAAAATGTTTCAGAGGCATGTTGTCAACCTCATCTGTAAACCCATGGAAGTAGTAACAACTTATTTAACACATGATTGGCAAAACAAACAAAAAAAAAAACTTATTTAACACATAAATCCCCAAAAGAGAAAACAAGAAGGCTGTTCTTCACAATGTAGGTGAGCAATCCACTGTTTAAACAGGTTTGTCTAGTTTGGACTAAGAAATTTCTACTACTACAAGACTAGAAATTGTTCAGAGAATCAAATATAGACAAACATTTACCTAGGTAAGGAGGCATGTTGTCTCTGCAATGGTGAGCTTCGTTCGCCTTTGCCATAATGTTCCTCAAGATGTGCAAACTGTCGCTTGAATCGATCAACCCCACTATGCAAAATGCAACAACATAGAATTATTAACTTTTTTACTGAAACATGGAATTACCAACTAATAACAAATAGATGTAAATTTTGAATTTCAAAGAACCCACTATCCATATTATAATTATTAAATGAGATGCAAAACAGAAAATTAACCATCAGTAATTTGATGCATGCAATGTTTTACCCTAATACATGGATGAGCATCAACAAAAGTTTTAGTCGCTGTAGAATCACAGCCTTACAAATTTAGTCCCTACATAGATTTTATTCAATTTTAAATTTAACAAAAAATGGCTACTTTTAAGCCCCTATGGTGACTAAAATTGAATAAAATTCATGTAAGGAACCCCATGATTCTTTTTTTTTTTTGGTACATGGAACGCCATGATTCTATCGGGAATAAAAACTTATTTAACCCATATTTCTTTATGTGTAGAAATATGCAAATAAATAAAATCTATGGAATCTCAATGCAACCGCATTAAACTCATACAGGAGCTCATGATGAAAGGCCATGCCCTGTGACAGAACAGAGAGATAGTCGATGCACATCTACTTTAATATATGTTTGTATCAAGCCTTCAACAAATCTCCAAGCATACTATAGCACATTTACCTTGGATACATGAAGCTGGTTTGGTCTCCACCACGAAGATATTCCTCAAGCATTTGGGGATGATACTCCAAAATCTGTTTACTTTAAATGTATAATTAACCATTGCAACGTATAGAAGAAGAAATAATTTGAAGCAGATATAAAAAATAATAATAATTTGAATCAGGAGTAAGTGAAATGCGTGGCCATACCTCTCGATAAATCAACTCTCTGACATCATCTTTATTCACTTTCCTTCTCTCGAATTCAAACTCAAGTTTTGAAATGGCGTGAGTGGATGGTTCGCGATCGATGTTTGATAAACCATGGAAATAAGGATCAGACAATGCCTGATATCACAAGCATAACAGCATTAATGAAATTTCCCCTTTGTTAATTATCACTGAACTTTCTACTTTGGTACGTAATGAATCGTACACGGGTATTAGAGACCAACCTCTTCGGCTGATGGACGGTTTTTAGGATCAAATGCAAGTAAGCGCTCCAGTATACGAAGAGCCAAAGGATCTATATTTGGAAATTTCTGGGAGAATGGAACAGGTTGCTTTTTTCGCATGCTATTAAGATACCTTCTAGCTTTCTCATTTCGAATCTGTAAAATTAAGAATTAAGAATTTATATCTATACAAGTGGACAGAGGATAGGTAGTTAAATCAAAGCTTCAATGGTAATTATTAGTTATTACAATAAACTAGTATAAGTTGTATCTTGAAAACATAATATATGGGTATAATTTTTTAGAAACAATAGAAATTCCGCATTAATCTCATTACACCATGTCACAAGCATGCCTACTGATTTCAGCAAAATGCAGAGTAAATTTTGATAAGCTAACCCTCGCAATGGACTCGGGAGGAGGAGTGCCAAGCAAATCAGTCATGATATCCAATTGGTGCACCACATTTTTCCCAGGAAACAATGGCCTACCAGTAAGCATTTCTGCAAATATGCATCCAATGCTCCAAATATCAATTCCAGGGGTATACTGCATAAGACAAGGATTTTACATTACATACACATTTCATTACATCAAGTGTAGTCAACTTCTTGTATCACACATATCACAACCCAAGAAAAATATGGTGTCAAACAAAAAAAAAAAAGAAGCTTACTTTTGAGAAAAAAGAACCACATAGTTCAGGTGCACGGTACCACCTAGTTGCAACATAGTCCTAAGTAAAAGTAGGAAAATTAAGTCAGCATGCAGTTTAGAGAGGTGCTAGATTGCAATTTGTAGATTCCAACTAAAAATCTTAAAAGGAAAAACATAATTGATTAATGAAATTGATCAACATGGTCACAAATTAGAGTACTTACAGTCCAGAATATAGCAGATGGGGCATCATTAAATGAAACTCGAGCAAGTCCAAAATCACATATTTTCAGTTTGCAATCAGCATTCGCAAGAATATTTTTTGGCTTCAAATCACGGTGAAACACATTTGCTGCAAGGAAGAAAAAAAATGTAATATATTAGTTTCATATATAATAATAAATATCTCACTATCTGAAAAAATGAAGGAGGCGGACCTGAATGTATATATTTGAGGCCTCGAAGAAGTTGGTACAAGAAAAATTGGTGGTGCTCGGGAGTAAGATCATCATTTGCCTTAATTACTTGATGCAGATCAGATTCCATCAACTCAAACACAACATAGATATCTCTGAACTCTCGGCGGGAAGGAGGAAGCATAATGTGTCTAATTTCTACAATATCAGGATGTCGGAGCAAGCGCAAGAGCTTGATTTCTCTTAGGATCCTTGTGGCATCTGATACATGCTCAAAAACATCATTAATTTTCTTGATTGCAACTTTTTCAGCAGTATGAATGTCAATTGCAGAACACACAACACCATAACTTCCTTTTCCAATGATTTCTTGGACCTGGTATTGACTTGCTTCTCCATACTCGGTAAAAAAGTCGGTTTCAGGTGAACCCTGTTTGAAAGAAGGAAGAAAGCAAGCATTGAGTTATATTGTTTGGAATACTAAAAAAGTGTTAAACAGAAGTTGAATACTAAAAATGAAAGGGATCTGTTGATATTGTGTTACTATAATTTCCATAGTATATAGTATGAGGAAATTGTGGTGGGAAAGGAGACGATCTATTTTGTATTATTATATGAAATGAAGATTTTGAAGAAAAGGATCCTATCCTATGCAGTAGTAGTAAAATGAAATCTGAGTGATTGAATGAGAATTGAATAAAACAAGAGAACATGTTGTGAGTGAATGAGTGAATATGATGTGCAGCAAAAGAAGGCAATGAAAATCAACACAGAAGTTCAATAAATTGCATTGATGTTAGTTAAAAGTGTAACGGAGGGAGGGAGGGAGGGGGCAATAAAAAGAAATAGATCCACCAATCCAATCTAATCTAATCTAATCTGATAGTAAAAGATAAGATAAACAGAAATCAAGAATTGAAGAAAAGTGAAATTAATAATAATAAGGCAAAGAAGAAGGAACAAACCTTTTTGTTGGGATCCATGGAAGAAGAAGAAGATGGGTAAATGGGGACTTTGATATTGGAGAGAGAAGAAGAAGAAGGATGATGGTTAGTGGTAGTAGGAATATTGGCCAACTGTGATCGCAAATCTTTCACCAAGACGCGGTGGTCATCATTATTAGTATTAGTAGTAATATTATTATTATTGTTATGCTTACTAGTAGAAGAAGAAGAGCGTCGTTGAAACAAGCGACGAATTCCTTCCGCGATAGTTCCTCCACCACCCATCTATCTGTCTAGTCTACTCTACTACTAACTTACTGCTTAACATTTACTTCTTCTTCTTCTTCTTCTTCTCCCTTTCTTTTGACTCTCTCTCTCTCTCTCTCTCTCTCTCTCTCTCTATCTATATATCTATTATTATTTATATTATGCAGTAGTAGTAGTAATTCAATTATCTCTCTCCCTCTATTATGCAAGCAAATTCAATCATTTCTTTTTATATTCATTACTGTTTCTGGTATGTTAGTAAAATCACTTTATTAACTTTTATTCCAATCACAAACAATCCTAGGAGAGAAAGGGGGGAAATTATTTAATTTTGCATTTCCAGTTTTGCCTTTGCTTTGCTTTAGACAACAAACAAACAAAACAAAGAAAAAGACACAGATCTTCTTATCATCCTCCTATACTATCCTATCTTATGAGTTAACTCTCTCTCTATTGGTTGCTTTTACTTTGTCTTTGTTATATTATTACCATTACCACTCCCTTTTGTTTTGTTTTTCCAACTGCAAGCTCCAACCTTTGCTACCTGTCCACTCTCAGTCAAGTGTGTGTCATTTGTTGCTAACTACACTATAGTATCAACCGGGATTCCATGTACTCAATACAACCCTTAGAGTTAAGGATCCTCTAATTAAGATCAAATTATCCATCATTTTTTTGACATAACTATCGTCTAATTAAGATCGGACTACTGTGTCACTTAAGCACAATATTTCTCAAAAAAATAAATATTATATTTTTAAACTGTTTAATTTTAATACTAAAAAATTTATGACGCATGCATGACTATACCAAATTTTTAACCGCATGTAATTTATTTTCCAATTACCATCAGAGATAACCAAAATGTTTCACCCATAATTCAACTCAAATTCTTTTAAATGATTCGTTTTTAATAAAGATTATGATGAATTAATTAAACTCAATCACTTAATTTGAAACAAAGTTGTTTGCTCGTATTTGATTACTTTTTCAGTGATTAGTTACTTGGTCGTTACATAAAAAGTTGCATTTTAGTACTTGAAACAAAAGGTTTATTACTTTTTTTTGCAAAGGAGTTTAGGCTTATTGACCTATTACCACTAGTGCAAGCTTGAACCTTGCTGTACTGTACGCGTTGTTGATGTGTGAGTGAATATGAGATGTTAATACTATCTGTGATCAGATCACGTGTATATTTTTTATACGTATTCGCGTCCGTGCTTGTTCAATAATTGGACTGCCAACTTAGGGTGATATTTGCCTCCAAAAAAAAAAAAAACTTGTAGTGTAAAACTTATGATTAATCGTCATGGCTAGATGCAGAGAAGTTGAAAATTTGGGACAGTAATGTTGTATTTCTTTAGATAGTTTAGTAACTAAATTTACATACTTTTAAATGTAGAAAAAAAAGTTGACACCACTTTTTCTCTTCTTCTTGATCTATTAGAGATGTGTGATTTATGGTCAATTTATGCCTAAAATCACCCCTCCAAATTATTTTTCTTTCTATTTTAATTAAATAAGTGTGATTGCAAATATATATTTAGTATTTCTTTTGTTTGTTTTTGTGATTTCATCATCATTTGTTTCGATTTGCCCGTCTTAGTGTGAAGTATTGTTATCCCGCCTTAGTGTGGAGTATTGTTATCCTATATTTGTACAGTGCTCATTTGTTTCAGGTTGAAGGATTAAGGTTGATTCAGTGCAGATCCAATCAATGACTTTTGTGTCATCAACGCTACAGATCCGGAGGCATGAATATTCCGAAAACTTCAATATAGTCAAATATGAAGGCTTATGCAATATTTCGTTTTATGCTATTAACACGGATGTTGTGAGTTTGTTCGCAGATTCATCCTTTTTGTTTTTAGCGATTTTGAATTTATATTGCATCAATGTACTCTTATCAATTTGAATGAATGAATACCTTTTGTTATAGTTAAATATGTTTGGATCTCATCCCCAAAAGCTAGCTCAAAGGGTGAGGTTGCCCTCACATATTTATACACTTTACATCCCGGGAACCTAAGCAATGTGGGACTTCAAACAATCTCAAACAACACAACAACACATTCAATATATATATCATGCACACACTCACACCTGAGTTTTCTCACTCGGCCATTGTCGTTCTAATCTACAACTCTAATGACGATTGTCGTTCTCCTCTCGCATCATTCTCTTTGCAAATCTGTTCTTGAAACGGTTTTGTCAATGAGAGAATGTTCAGATAATGTAAATGGAGAGATGCAAAGAAGACAAAGAGATTTAGTGGTGGTGACCGGTAGGGCCGGTTTTGGGTCAGGGCAAGCAGGACCCGAGCCTAGGGCCTCCAAAAAATTGGGGCCTCAATTTTTTTTTGGGTCCATCATGCTAAAAGCGGTTAAGTATTTATACTGAGATCTTGCTTATAGTAGATGAAGATAGCACAGTTGGTTGGCATCTCTATTTTATTGGAAGAATTAGGATGGAACAGGTTCAACTTCTAGCAGTAGCATGTTGGAATTTTTTTTGTTTGTTTTATTTAAATAGATTAGGTTTCAACTTTCAACAAATGACAATCGATACCACCATAAAAATTGTAAATTAAACAAATTCAAAAATTATTTCCTTTTACAAAGTGATGATTTTTTTTATAAATAAAATCACTTTATTTATATTAAAAAAACTACATTTTGTTATTTTCTTTGAAAAATTTCTTTGAAAAGAAAGAATTAATTTATAAAATTAAATTATAATTTTGATTAAAAAACACTATGTGTCAGTTCAGGGACGGACTTATGTTGATCACTATGTGGGTCTTGGCCCCCACTAAGTTTAAATAATTGTTCATGAATATACATGACCATATAGTGATACCAGATTACTTTATTTAATACATTTAGTTTCATTAACCTTGCATATAGATAAATAAAAAACATAACAACTGGGCTCTGTATCTCTCACCATCTTGATGGTGTTGGTTTTATTGTCGTTAGTATGTTAATAATGTAATAGTATATTATAGTAAAAATTAAAAGCTTAGTATTGCAAAAAGAAAAAAAAATTAAAAGCTTAGAATTAGAAGAGATTAGCAATTTGTACCAACAAAAAAAAAAGAAGGGATTAAAATTATAAAAATAGATTTAAATGTGTCTTTTATGTCATTTTGGTCTTTAAATGTGTTTTTAGGTAATTATTTAGTCTTTAAATGTATTTTTTGTTGGTCAATTTAGTCTATATAATGGTGTAAAAGAATATATACATTGCCCCCACTACTTAAAATGTCTGCGTCCGTCCTTGTGTCAGTTGTGTTTTTGTTGTCATTGAAGAAGAAAAACAAATGCGAGGAAGGGTTTGGGAGAGATAATTGTAGAGAAAAAAATAAGAAAACAATGAGAAAGACAGAGAAGGAAAAAATTTACTACTACTTGGATTTGGATAAATTACTTTTTTTAGTATTTTTGAACAGTGTTATACTTTAGGTGTTGTATTTGTGTTAAATTTTCTTGTATAAATAACTTTTTTCATTACCACGCACGCATATCATCTTTCACATATATAAAGTGGTTAATATTTTGTTTGTCAAGTTATTTTTTTCTTACGAAGTATGGTTCTTGTGTATTAAAACTTGATATATTTTTGACTATTTTGATTAGTTATTGAATTTTAACAAACTAATAATTTGAGAGCAGAAGGAGTACTACAATATGAAGCAATTTTAACAAACCAGTAGAGACTATTTTGATTACAGATTAGTGAAAGGTTATGAAGGAAGTTACGACAAAATGAAGGGGGCTGAATATGCTACACAGACAGACCACAGTACCGAGTACAGTAGAGAGAGTAGCATGCCATGCATGATGAAATGAATGAGAAAGAAAGGATGTTGTTTAAGACAACCTTTGTGATTGTTTAAGACCTTTGACCCCACACAACTTGATTCACACTCACTCAACAACATACGGGTCCCCCACACAGACAGATAGACACGCACTTTACTCTCTTACACATCCATCCATCGCTTTCCTTTCTCTTCCTCCATCCCGTTACTCTCTCTAATCCATCCATCCATCCACTACTGGAGTGGAGTGAGTGATAAATTCCCCAATTCTCTCGAATCTACCATATCCATCCATGGATTCCTCTTCAACTTGTTCTTCCTTTGATCTTCTTCCACCAGCGCCTCCTCCTCAATTCACCAGCCTCCTCCAACAACAACAACCACATCATCCTCCTTATGCTGAGATGATATACAAAGCAATAGAAGCACTGAAAGAGAAAGATGGATCAAGCAAAAGAGCAATTGGAAAGTACATAGAACATGTCTACAAACAAGTTCTTCCACCACAACAACAACATGCTACCTTGTTGACACAACACCTCAACCACTTGAAATATGCAGGTCTTCTCATCATGATCAAAAAATCATACAAACTACCTTCCTCACTTCCACCACCTCCAACTCTCATCACCAGATCTACTGCTCAATCACATCTCCCTTTCACTCCCTTAATAACAACCCAACAAAGACCCCGTGGTCGTCCCCCTAAGCCCAAACCCCAACAACAACAACAACAAAATAATGTCCTCTTCGTTTCTCTCGACACTACTACTACTACTACTGCTACTGTACCTCCTCCTACAACAACAACAACTACCGTGGATCCAGTCAGAAGAAGAGGCCGCGGACGTCCTCCTGGGACCTTCAGATCTAAGACGCTCAAGAGTCCCGGTCGTCCTCCTAAGCCTAAATCTGTCTCTAATGCTGGCTTCAAACGACGTCCGGGCCGCCCTCCTAAGATTCAATCTCAACAACCAACTGTCATTCCTTTTGCTGCTTCTATTCTTCCAGACCACCACCAACCCACACTATCATCTGCTAGATCTACCAGGCCCAGAGGCAGGCCCAACAAGTATGCAGATGATGATGCACCGGTTGTTGCCCCTGCGACTAAGGCCGTAGCTAGGCCCAACAATTCCTCCCGAAGGCCCGTTGGACGCCCAAAGGTCATATAACTTCCAATTTAAGTTACTAGTGTAAATAAATTTGTTTTGCTGTTAAACATTCTTTCACTTGATTTGACTTCGCTTATTTTGGTACTATAGTTAGTTTGGAACAGGTTTTGAACATTTATTCAAGTGATTAGTAAATGATTCATTATTTAAAGTAAGACTATTTAAATAAACTTATCCACATTGACTTTTGGAAACATTTGTCTTAATTACAAATGGAGGAGGAGGAGGAGGATAAACAAATACTCCAGCAGATACGGCATGTTTGTTTCATACATAGTACAGTAAACAACCAATTCTGAAAATTTAATCTGTTCAATTTTAGTATACTATTACTAAGCTAGCTGACTGACAGGGTAAAGAATACTAAATTGCACTCTTTTCTATCAACTACTCCATCAGTCCATAATTATAACCACCCTTTGACAAAAAACATTGTTCTTAAATATAAGTTCTCTGTCAAATTCGTAGCTGCATTCATTTTTTTCTTTTTGCAAATATACACATTATTTATACTACCAATTTTTCTTAATATATGTGAAATATGCTATGTGTGTGCGTTTATAATTAGGCCCAAAGGAGCAAACAAAATAAAATTGCTGTACATATATTTGTATGATTTTTGAACTAGGAAGGACAAATGCAACATTCAGACCTGAGTTACTTGGACTGTGCCATTTTATTAAAGAAACTTGTTTTAATAAACTTTCTCACTATATAACTTTCCTCTCTAAGAGTTAATAAAAGAAACAATTGTCCGGAAAATATACCTTCAAACATTTGTCATTTTTTCATACAAACTTGCCTCTTTTGGTTCTTTAAGCATGGACACGCCGTGTTAACATTCTCCATTTATGAAACTTTTTCTAATTTGCATATTCCATTGCACCATTTTAATGAAACTTTTTCTAATTTGCATATTCCATTGCACCATTTTAATGAAACAGGGATCAAAAGCTGCAAAAAAGCTTAATGATGAAGATCTAAGAAAGAAACTTGAACACTTTGTAAGTTGAAATTAACAATCTACTATTTGATTGCTCGTTATATCTTTCAAATTAAAAAATGATATATTTCATGCATCTATTCTTTAATTTACAGCAATCGAAGATTAAGGAATCTCTTGATGTGCTTAAGCCATATTTTGATAAAGAAAGTCCAGTCACTGCAGTTGCAGCAATCCAAGAGTTGGAAATGCTGGCAACTTTGGACCTTAAAGCACCATTAAGAGATGAAACACAGCAACAGCAACCACAGCCATTTTCGGAACAGGAACAGCCACAGCCGGAACAGCCACAGCCTGAACAACAGCTACCACCTCAGCAACTGCATCCCCAGCTAGTGACGCAGGCACAGATTTATGAACAGCAATATCTCCAGATGCCATTTCAGCCACAGGTGCAGCAACTTTTTCAGCCACATACTTTAGCACCGAGCTAGGAAGATTTACACGGGCCTCAATTTACTTGTAAAAAATCTGTAAAGCTAGTACTAGTAGAAAGTAGAAGCACTGATTTTATAATAACCTAATGACTGTGTTCCTTTGGATTTGTTTTATGCTCCTTTAGATTAATTGACCCCGGTAATAATATTTAGAGACTAGAGTACTGATGATGATTATGTTATTATTCAAGTTATATTAATTTAGTATTAGACCGATGCTTTCATTGGATATTTTATCCTTGCAATAAACTCTGGTAATAATTTTATGATTCTCGCCCATGGAAAAGTTATTTTAATGTTGTTATCCAAATGTTATGGACCTCTTAGATGGATGCCACATGTATAAAATACAATTGGTGAATATGTGCATGGAAGAAAACTTATTATACATCAACACAGTTTCAATGACATTAGATTTCATAGTAAGAGTGACAGACATGTTTCAGATGTTTCTTATGAGACAGTAATAGCAGCTGAGATGGAAAATTGTATTGCCTCTTTTATTTGATTCCTCTGGTTATTGAAAACAATTCTGATAGAAAGTATGTAAGTGCATTTTTTGCTAGGAAGAGGAGTTAGCTATAAATTCATTTTTTTTTTTTGACAAAGTTCATGCCACGACGATCTGTTTTGTTGATGCATTCTTGTTGAAGTTGAAAAAGAGACAAACTATAAGTCACTTTGGTACATGACACACGTATTAATTAAAAAATGTAGTTAATTTTATATATGAAAAATAAATTGTGGATTACTTTATAATATTGTTCTATGAGAAAAGTGAATTACAAAAGCAGAGAAATGATACAATAATAAATAGTTAGTGTATGATAGGAAAAACAAAATTTATATATTTTTTATAGAAAGACCTATACCGTGGGATAGAGCTAGTAGTAATTATTTTTTAAATTAATTTAGAGGTTAGAAATTTTACTTTTAAGGTAAATAAGTGGGACGACCGGAGTTCGAACTCCGGTCTTCCATATATATAATGCAATGGTCTGCTAACTAAATTAAACTCACGGGATGAGCTAGTGGTAATTTTATCAAAGTATATTATTATTATAAATGGCACAACTAACTACCAAAAATTCGTAAAAATAAAAACTCAACCCAAAAATAACAGAGATGGTGCAACTATAAAGTAAAAAAAGTGACATTCATTTGGGCACATAAGAGACAAAATGAGTACTCCCTCCATTTCGATTATAAATCACTTTAAGAAAAAAAAAATTGTTTAAAATTATAGGGAAGAGATTCTCTCCCGTGATTCTTTTTTTAAGTGAAATCTCCCCCCTTTATGTTTTTCATCATTTATAATTTTAATTATTACAAAATTAAATCAATGGATGGATGGACACAATTGAGGATATCCAGTGAAAAGTGCACTAGAGACAACCCTCACCCAAAATTATAAGTCGCTTTTTATAATACCAATAAAAAATACTATTATTTTTTCTCCTATACCTCATTAATTTTTCTTCTTTAAATTCTTTAATTTATCTATTTTATATCATTAGTGAAAGATAATTTTATAAAATAACTTCTCTTCTTAATTTCTATAAAATGGTCAAAACAACTTGTAATTTAAAATGGAGGTAGTATCATTCAATTGATTCACTCTTTGTCTATTACTCCATGCCGTTTTAAATAATTGACTTTTAGCTGTATTTGTCTTACAATAGATTAAAAAAAAAAAGAAGAGTAATATGTACTTATAAGACACATTTAAGCACTCAAATGAGGGATACATGATACTTCACTGTAGTCTGTAGATGCTTTGAAGAAATAAAATTGTACGAAAAATTATGTTTAATTACACTGTATGGCCTCACCATTTTATACGTGATTTTGCTCATTTTAGACAAATAAAAAAATGTAGGTTTTTTTTAAAGCATAAAAATATAGTTAATTTTACAAAAAAGTTATTCATTAATATATAGCGTGCAAAAGTGAAAAGAAAATATTCAGAAGAAAAAAAAGTAGTAATAAATAATAAGTCATACGATAGAAAAAACAATACTACCATAAATTGAAACTTTACATCATCCAATGAATTTTTTTTTTTTTACGAAATATTCTTATAGCTAGCATATAGTAATTTCAATATAAAATAAAACCAAAGGGTTTATGCCAAAAAGTGAAGTTGATGCTAGTGAAGCACTTGAGTTGTTGTGCACCAGCTCAACTTAAGACCGGTTTATTTTGAAACTTGTAATTGCAGAAAAGAAATTACTATTCCAACACTATTTTTATATTAAAATCCAATTACTAAATCAAACAACATAATCTAATAATTTATTTTCAACTGTCAAATATTATTGGTATTAGTCTTTCATAGAGTATGACAAAGACTAAATTAATAAAGCTAGAAATCAAATGAGTAGTAAGTTATCAAAATATAAAAAATTAATTGATTAATTGATAAAATGAATAATACTCCCTCCATTATTAATTATAATCAAAAGTTAACTTTTTAGATTATTCAATAACGGATGAACCTAGTTTATAATATGAACCAAATACATTAATTATTTAATGAATTTAAAAAATAAATTTTTGTTTATAATTAAAAATGAATGGAGTATACTATAGCCCCATGCAGAGTAAAAGATGAATTTGCTAATTTAGTCACAAAAAAGCATTTATGACATCAATGAAAAAGTTGGCTTAAGGACAAGCAGCAGCGACGTCCATTATCTATCCTTGGCCACTAACTCCTCTGGGACCTTGACCTATTCAAACTCATTTATTTTGCTATTTATTGCCTTTTTGTATTTAATATAGCATCATTAATGTGTTATCTACTGGATTTTTGTTCTTTATTTAAATTTAAATTCAATGTTTTTGTGTCTGACTTTTTCCTTTTTTTTAATGTAAAATGGAAACATAATTGTGTGAACGGAGGAGTCTTTGTGAGTTGTTGCAAATAAGTTTGACTTTGTTCTATTTTTTCTTTTTCATTTATTGTAATTTACTGTATATGAGAGATAAATATAAGAACAAATGAGTGGAATTTACCTAGGAAAATATTAACGTGTGTCTTAAGGGTACATGTTAAAGATATAAATGTGGAAATATTTTTTTAAAAATTGTATATTCAACTTGTTAAACATTTACTAATGTTTTTCATCATTAAATATTATATTTATGTGTCTTATCATGTGTCTTTAGATCACATGTTAACATAATTCATTTACTAATTCAACGCTTTAACTTTGTTGCATATTTAAACTCGACCTCAATTTGAAATCTTTATTTAAATAGATGAGGCACATAACATCTCTAAGCACTCTTGTTTAGGAGATGATCGTATCCGAACTCAAGTCTTTGCATTAATATGTTACAACTCAAGTTAACATGTTAGTAGATTCTTGATCTTAACTGTTGATCAGAACAGGTAGAAGGCCAGCTGGAAGTCCGTTGAGCAGGTGGTAGGTAGTAATCCGAGCAGATGGTCCACGGAGGGGGGGGTTGTACCTGCAGGTGCTCCGATGCCAAAGTCAGACAAGGAATAGAGAGCAAAAGAGATACTAGAGAGAAGTTAGAGAGAGAGAGAGTAATTGTGATAATGAATAGTGTTCTACCTTGCTCTCCCAAGAGGGAGAGTATTTATAGCCCCCAGCTCTGGGCCAAAGGTCCTCTTAGTGGGCCGGACTAGCCAAGGCCCATTAAGAGGGACTGCCAAGATGTTACCCTTAGATAGTGGGTAGAGTAGTAATTTTACCCTATCTTGGTGGAGAGGTTGTGCCATGCTGACATGGAGGTGGTTGGGCAAGCCATGTGGACTTTGTGAGGGTCTAGGTGGACTAGCATTAGTCTAGTCCAGAACAGGAGCCCCCCAAGTCGTTGCTCCTAGGCATAGGAGTGATGACTTTAGATGTGTGCCCAAGTGCAGAAGGAAATCTCCTTGCAACCTCTCTTGAACAAAAGTGGACGAGGAAGCTGCTCGTCGAAGCCTTGCTCGTAGCAAGCATCTGCAATGTTTTGCTCGAAGTAGTTTTTCGAGGATATTTAGTATTCTGCTCGTATCTACTACGAGGAGATAACTACGAGAGGGATTTGTTGCTCGTATTTATGACGAGGAGATAATTTCAATGTTTTGAAAACCGGACCGGACCGGCCGGTCCGACCGGTTCGACCACGAACCGGTGCCCTCGGCGGTCCGGTCGACTAGCAAGAACCGCTAGTCAGTGAAACCGGTCAAAAACCGGTGTGAACCGGTATGAACCGGTGTGAACCGGTGTGAACCGGTGAACCGGTGAACCGGAAAACCGGCCGGTTTTTCTCTCACTTAAAAAAAAAAAAAAAAAAACTGATTTTTTAATTAAAAAAAACGATGGATTGAAATTGAAAGGTTAAAAAATCAAAAATCTTTCCTTTCCAACCATAGACTCAAACACGTGAAAAAATTATATGAACGGTTCAATATAAACGGTTCAATAACGGTTGAACCGATCCGACCGGTTGACCCTTGAACCAGTTGTCACAACGGTTCGACCTCCGGTCCGGTTCTTAAAACATTGGATAATTTATAAGAAGGAATTGTTGCTCGTTGCTATGACGAAGAAGTTAGCAACGAGGAGGTTTTCTGTAAAGCGCAGCCTTTTGCTTGAGGACTTGCTCGAGTGAAATTCGAGCATCCTTTTTCATTGGGGATGTGAAAGGGTGCATTTACTGCTTTGATTTTTACGAGGGAGTGTAAGGACCATTGGATCAAAGCGTCTCTTCACTTTCCTGGCTTGGTCTATATAATAGAGGAGAGTGAATTTCATTTTTACTTTTCACTCTCTCTCTTCCATTGTGAATCTCTCTGAAGTTTCAACTTACTAGTCAAATCGCTCTTCAGATTTTCTTCATATTCAAGGTATTTCTTTCAAATTTTGTCCTTTAGATCCATTTTTTGTTGTTCTTGCCCAGTTTTGGGCATTTTTACATGAAGATTGTATGAATTTATGAACATTAAGATGAATGTGCCGGGCACCATATGAATTTAGTGCCGAGGAGCTTTCCTCCCCTTTAAAATTTTAGGTTAGACGACTAGCGACGGGGAGCCTATCTCCCCGTTTCAAACTTTAGATAGTTTATTTGAGTGACGGGGAGCCTATCTCCCCGTTTCAAACTTTAGGTAGTTTGAATATGCCGGAGAGCTTGTCTCCCCTTTTTCAACTTAGAACATTTTTTCATGAACTTTGTTGTTTAAATTTCAACCGGGGAGCTTACTTCCCCGTCTTTAATTTAGAAGTTTTGAGGAAATTTCGTTATACAACCTTAGTGCCGGGGAGCTTACCTCCCCGTTTTTGCCTGCCTTACCCTCCTCGGTTTGCTTTTGATTGCCATTTGAAAAGGGCTTTGGTCGGGGACAGCGTCCTCGTCCTATCTTGCGCCCTTTCACTTGAATTGCGGTGAAAGGGTGGATTTGGTCATCGAATTCACTTTGTTTTTACTGCATTTCAGGTTTTAAAATGTCAGAATCCGAGGAGGTTGTGGAAAGCCAGGGTGCGGAGAAGTATACGCTGGTCGACTGTATAACTGATCCTGCATTGGATTGGGTTGCTCCTGAGCCCCGGGGAATAGCTTCGGCGCTTACTCCCAAGGATCCTAGATTATATACCACGGTCGAGCAGAAGAGAGCGAACGAGCCCCAACACTGGTCGATCCGTTTACCCGGGGAGGATGAACGGGTGTGCTCGTCTTTTGCCGGGCATGATTTCGCTATGTATGAGTTCGTCTTCAAGGAGATGGGGCTTAGGCTGCCGTTCAGCCCTTTTGCGGCCAGTGTTCTTAAAGCCTTGCAAGTGGCTCCGTCACAGCTGCACCCGAACTCTTGGTCATTTATAATGGCGTTCGAGCACCTCTGCGTATATAAAGGTGTTCGTCCCAGCCTTCCCCTCTTTTTTAGGATCTTCAAGATTCAGCGCAAACCGACGAAGGAAGTAGGACGAGCACCTCGTCAAAATTGGGTTTCGTTGAAGCATCACGAGGATGTTAAACTCTTTAAGATGTTTGTGGATTCCGTTAAGGATTTCAAGGAGAGGTACTATGTCGTCCGACCAGAGTCTCCATCTGCCCGGGAGAGTTTACTGGAGCTGGAGGAAGATAGGGACGAGCAAGGTGTTGCTCGTAAGGATGTCGGCGGGCAAGTTATAGTTCGGGCAGTTCCTAAGTTCCCGTTAAGCTGGTCGTACACCCACTTCCAGAAGGAGCCTAAGGAATATACAACCGGGGACGCCGATTTGTCTCCCGAGGACATGGCTGCTTTCGAGGATTTGAAGGCCTTTGTGGCCGGTTTTACTCCCGGGGTCTGGACGACTCGTAAGGGAGTTACAATAAGAGATGAACACGGGGTGCCTAAGGCCTCTCCTCGTCTTATTAATACTAGGACCCTCCTCAAGTGCAGAAATGCCGGGGAGGTCAAATTGTGTTTGGGTATTGTTTCCTTTCTTTTTAACTTAGAAAAATTTCTGTTATTATTGTATGTATTCTTCGTCTTTTACTAACTTGCTCGTCACTTGTTTGCAGACGAAATGGAAACTATTGCCGAGCGCATGTTGAAGGCCAAGCAGGATGAGAAGGCGAGCAGGTCTGGCCGAGGAAAAAAGAAAATTGTTGCCAGAGCTTCCCAGGAGGTGAGGCCGGGGACCCCTTCCGTGCAGGTTATTGGGACCTCGGGGGGTGGTTCGGGCACCCCTACATCAGCTCCCCGGCCTCCTCCAGCGAAAAGGATAAGAGAAGAAGATCCCCCGGTTGAGGAGTCGGGCATGGGTGCATGCAGCAAGTTTCCTGTTCCTCGGTGCTTTACCGTGGACAGATTTTTTGAGAAGTATCCTCCGGAGGTCTTTGAAGCTGAAAGGGCTGCTATTCTCAACCAAGAGCCTGAGGTCCGTAAGGAGCAGCATGCTCGTGACATGGCTGCTGTGGTGCGAATGATCTCGAGCTCCCTAGTCCTCGGTGACGAGCGGGAATCCTTAGTCGAGCAGCTGAACACTGCCCAGGCCAGGCACGAGCGGGCCAAAGGTCGGATCAACCAGCTCAAAATTGTTGTGGACGACCTCAAGGAGAAGCAAAAACGCTGGGGTGACCAGCTGGATGAGCACCGTAAAAGGGGAGAGGAGTTGGATGCTGCTCGGGCTGAAATTGAAAGGCTTAATGCTGCCATAGCGCCGGGCGAGAACGAGCACAAGGCTGCCGAGGGGTTGACCACCCGAGCAGACTTGGTCAAGGTGATTGCTCAGCTGTCCCATGACTTTGTAGAGGGCACTGAGTACGCTTTTGAGAATGCCGTGCAGCAAATCAAGTGCCTTAATCCTGACGTGGAATTGGTGACCCGGGGAATGCATGTGAACGGGCAGGTCAAGGATGGGCAGATTGTTATCCCGGCTGGTCTGGTCGACTCTGATGAAGAGGAGGAAGATGCTGCGGTGGCGTTCGAGGAAGATCATGGAGACGAGCAGGGTGATGGGCACGAGCAGGATGATAGGTGCGAGGAATAGATGTCCCCGGCATTTCCATTGTAATTTATTTTGTCTTTTTGAATTTTGGGGCCTTTGAGCCATGGTTTGTAATATTTGGAACAAGTGGGCTTTTGTCCCCGTCTTTTATTTTTATGACAATTTCGGGCAGGCGCCCGTTTTATTTATCTATGTTTGTTTATAACTGCTCGTCTATACCTGCTTGCATGTATGTTTACATTTTCTGCTCGCGTGTATGTTCCCTCATTTTTTAACTTAGAAAATTTTACGAAATTTTGTTGTTTAAAATTTCAACCGGGGAGGTCTGGTCCCTACTTTAACTTAGCCAAATTTTATGCTAATTTCTTGCTCAAAATCTGAGCCGGGGAGCTTGTCCCCATTTTAAACTTTAACGAAATTTTGCTGTTAAAACTTTCGTGCCGGGGAGTTTACCTCCCCGTTATTGAGGTGCTCGTCTGGGCATGCTGGTATGCTTATTCGAGCAAGTTGGTGTGCTAAGTTTTGCCTGTTTATTTTTATGCCTGTTTTGTATGCTTATCATATTTTTGCATGTAAAAATGCTGCGCTCGTTGTTACTTTGCCGGGGAGGTTTCCCCTGCTTGATACTGAGCATGTTTTATTAAGGGTAGTCTCCTCTGTTTTGACTTAAACAGTTTAGGGAACTGTATAAGCACTTAGAGTTGTTTCTAAGTTACGCGAATACGAGCACGCTAGTGTAACTTTCTTCGCAACCTGAACCTCCCATCGCGAGCTGGGTGCTAGGTCGTGGCGCTGGGACGATGGGCTCGTTTCGAGAGTTATCCTCGTCTAGCAGGAGTTCTATTTCCCTTATGGTGAATTAGTTCCCCTACTATGGTTTTAGATGAGCACGTGCGCCATGGTGCCCTCCGTTGTTTAAGGTGCTCGATTCATTGTGTTCTGAAGTGCGAGCAGCCTTTTTTGGTGTGGCAATAACTTAGCTGTAATATTGTTTCAATTTCTGGGCATTCCAAGGTCGAGGAAGTTTCTTTCCTCGAAGGTCCTCGAGATAGTATGCCCCATTTTCTGTTTTGTCAATGACGCGGTATGGTCCTTCCCAATTGGGTGCAAGTTTGCCGTCCTGGGAGTCTGCATTGCGTCTTAGGACGAGGCTGCCCACCTCGAATTCTCTTTTGATGACTTTGGTGTCATGACGGGCAGCTATTTTCTGCTTCAGGGTGGCCTCTTTTAAGGAAGCTCCCGTTCGGATTTCTTCGACGAGGTCAAGCTCCTCCCGAAGTGCTTCGTCATTTTGCTCTTCGTCTAGAGGTTGCTCAGTCCGACGAGAAGGTTCCCCAATCTCTACGGGGATAACTGCCTCCGTTCCATATACCATTCGGAAGGGGGTCTCTCCGGTTGTGGAGTGTGGGGTTGTTCGATAGGCCCAGAGTACATTGTCAAGCTCTTCGACCCATTTCTTTTTGTTTTGGTCGAGTCTTCTTCGTAACCCTCTCAGGATTACTCTGTTGGCTGCTTCAGCTTGCCCGTTGGTTTGGGGGTGCTCGACCGATGTGAAGTGCTGCTTGGTGCCCAGGGCAACAAGGAATGCTTGAAAATCTTTGTCTGTAAACTGTGTTCCGTTGTCTGTGACTACCACTTGTGGTATTCCGAATCTAGCTAGCACATTTCTTTTGAAGAAGCGCAGGATTCTGAGTGATGTGATGTCGGAGAGGGGTTCGGCTTCCACTCACTTTGTGAAGTAGTCCACTGCTACTATTAAGTAGCGATTTTGATAAAGTCCTTTAGTAAAAGGACCAAGTAAGTCCATACCCCACCAGGCGAAGGGCCAGGGGGAAGACAAAGATTTTAGTTCTCGAGGGGGAGCTAAGTGCATATCCCCATGCCTTTGGCATTTGTCACATTTTTTAACGTGGTCTTTGGCGTCCTGTTGCATAGTAGGCCAATAGTACCCTGCTCGTAGAGCTTTCCTGGCAAGTGACCTTCCTCCCAGGTGTTGGGCGTTAATGCCCTCATGGACTTCGCGCAGGATGTAATCTGCTGTGTCCTCGTCCACACATTTTAGGAGAGGAATGGAGAATCCTCTCCTGTATAATTTTCCATCAAGGATGACATAGGAGCAGGCTCTTCGTCTGACTATAGCTGCTTGTTTCTGGTCGTCAGGGAGAGTTCCGTGCTCGAGGAAGTTGTATACTGAAGTCATCCAGCAGTCTTTGTTGCCAATGACGTTTATGTCCACACCCTTGCTTGGTTTTTCTATGCTTGGACGAGGGAGTATCTCTTGGATGACAGATTTGTTTCCGCCCTTCCTTTTTGTGCTTGCCAGCTTGGACAGGATATCTGCCCTTTTGTTATGCTCGCGGGGAACATGTAATATTTCAACAGAGTTGAACTTGGTGATCTTTTCTTTTACTAGCACTAGGTATTCAGAGAGGTTATCATTCTTGGTCTGGTACTCTCCTAGCACCTGTGAAGCGACTAGTTGTGAATCTGTGTAGATTTTTATCTCCTTGGCCTGCAGGTCCTCGGCCAAACGTAGTCCAGCGAGGAATGCTTCATATTCTGCTTGGTTGTTTGAAGTTGGGAAGGATAGTGCTAGGGACACCTCGATTAGTAAGCCATTCTCATTTTCAAGAATGATACCTGCACCTGCTCCTGTGGCGCTTGATGCTCCATCCACAAAGATTGTCCATTTATCTGCTCCGTCCACTGTAGGGGAGGAGCTCGTCATCTCTGCGACGAAGTCAGCTAGGACTTGGGCTTTTAGAGCTTTTCTGCTCTCGTAACGAATGTCGAATTCTGAAAGTCCGAGGGACCATTTGAGCATCCTGCCCGCCATATCTGGTCGGCCAAGCAAAGACTTGATTGGTTGGTCTGTTCGGACCACAATTGTATGGGCCAAGAAATAATGTCTTAGTCTCCTCGCAGCATAAACTAGTGCAAGGGCTATTTTTTCAATTTGTTGGTACCTTAGTTCAGGACCCTGCAAGGCTTTACTCGTAAAGTATACTGGTTTCTGCCCTTCGTTTGTCTCACGAATAAGAGCTGCACTTACAGCCTCTGAGGCGACGGAAAGGTACAGGTATAATACCTCCTCGTCATTTGGTCGTGAGAGGACAGGTGGCTCTGATAATGCCTTTTTCAGATGTTGGAGAGCTTGCTCGCATTCATCTGTCCATTCGAAGACTGCTTCTTTCTTTAGTAGTTTGAAAAAGGGAAGTGCATGTTGTGCTGATTTGGATACAAATCTGGAAAGCGATGTTAGCATTCCATTAAGAGTTTGTATGGATTTCTTATCGCTCGGAGTGGGGAGCTCGGCAAAAGCTCTGCACTTGTCAGGGTTGGCTTCAATTCCTCGCTCGATTAGGTAAAACCCCAGGAATTTTCCTGCTCGGACCCCGAAGGTGCACTTCTCTGGATTGAATCTCATGTTGTATTTCCTGGCCTGCTCGAACACCTTTCGAAGGTGCACGACATGGTCGAGTTCCTCGGGGGATTTTACGATCATGTCGTCCATGTATACTTCGAGCATGTCTCCTATTTGTCCTCGGAAGACTTTGTTCATCATTCGCTGGTATGTAGCTCCTGCATTTTTGAGACCGAAAGGCATTACGTTGTAGTAATAGTTGCCCGACTCGGTCATGAAAGCTGTTTTTTCTCTATCTGCTACTGCCATTGGAATTTGGTTATAACCTGAATAAGCATCCATAAAAGACAATAATTTAAAGCCAGAAGAATTATCAACAAGTCTATCAATGCAAGGTAAGGGATAAGAGTCTTTAGGGCAAGCCCTGTTAAGATCGGTATAGTCGCAACACATCCTCCACTTTCCATTAGATTTTTTGACGAGTACAACGTTGGACAGCCAGGTTGTATACCTGGCCTCCGAAATAAAATTCGCCTCTAAGAGGTCTTTTACACATTTTTCTGCAGCCTCCGATTTCTCAGGAGACTGCCTACGCCTACGTTGTACAATAGGAAGTGCAGCGGGATCAATAGTCAGCTGGTGACATGCTATGTTGGGGTCCAAGCCGGGCATCTCGGAAGCGTGCCAGGCGAACAGATCAGCATTTTCCTTCAAGCAGGCTTCAAGTTGCTTCCTAGCAAGCTCGGGGAGCCCGGTCCCAATCTTCACTGCCCTGCTCGGGTCTTCTCCGAAGGGCATCAGCTCGAACTCCCCGTCTAGAACTGGACGACGGTGCTCTTGGCTTGCCTCGTCGTCTTCCTTCTTCTCTTTGCGGAGCTTCTTCTCATCTTTGTTTTCCTGTTTGGAAAAGCGGCTGTCGAGGTCGATGAAGCTGATTTCTGGCAAGGGCAGGGAAGTTGTTGCCTTGGACTTCTTGGACTCGGGGAGCTGCCCGATATATTCATTTCCTTTGGAGGAGGCATTGAAGACTCTCCTTGCAGCTTCAATGTCTCCATGCAGTGTCGCAACTTGGCCTTTATGAGTATAATACTTCACCTTGAGGTGGGCAGTTGAAGGGACAGCCATTAAGTCAGCAATAGCTGTCCGGCCCAGGATGCACTGGTAGAGAGAAGGGCAGTCTACTACCAGGAATTTCACTTTGATAGTTTTTGCAGTTTCTTCAGAGCCAACGGTGACTAGCAGGTCTACATAGCCCCATGGCTTAGTTGTTGCTCCATTAAATCCGGAGAGATCAGATCCAAAATAAGGAGTGAGGTAGGTTTCATCTAGTTGCAGAGTCTTGAAAAGTTGGGAATACATGATATCACAGGAGCTTCCTTGGTCGACCAGTACCCTGCGGACGTCCATATTTGCCATGTCCACTCTGATGAGCAGGGGTATCTGGGAGTTTGCAGTTCCACCGGGCAGCTCTTCCATATAGAAGGCTATGGGCTTTGATTGCCCTTTCGGTTTATCCAAAGTTGCACTCAGGTTGGAGGAGCCATCTATCAATTCTTCAAATTTTCTCTTGATGGATCCCACAGTCTGTTTGTCAAAACCTCCACCAGAGATAACCATAGCGTGGGCAAGTGCGTCCCATTTGCTCAGCGTGGGAGCAACATAGGTGTCGTCCAAGTAGTCAGGGACAAAGAAGTCTTCAGTTCTGGAGATGGCAAGGGCAACTGGCTTGTGCCCGGATTTCTCTGGTGCAGCTTCTTCAGTGTTGCTGGTCTCAGCAGCTTCTGCCCGGGGAGCATTGCCCCTCTTCACGTATTGTTTGATTTGCCCATTTCTAATCAAAATTTCAATTGCGTCCTTCAATTGGATGCAGTCGTCAGTCAGATGGCCGTAGCCTTTGTGGTACTTGCAGTATTTGTTCTTGTCTTGGCCAGGCTTTGAGGGTTGTTGTCTTGGAAATTTAATTCCTGCTTTAGTGAACTCAGCTGAGTTGCACTCTTTCCAAATTTCTTCCCGAGTTTTACTAAGGGGAGTATAGTTGCTGAAAGTGCTGGGAGGTCCACGGGGTTCTCTGGGCCTTTTGCCTCTTCGTTTTCCTCCTCCTCGGCTGGACTGTTCAGCATTTGAATGAGAAGCAGGCTGGTTGTTTCCTGCTCGCCCATAGCGGGCAGCATCTGCAGCTTGTTGTTCCTCGTATTGGATGTAGGCTTGAGATTTAAGGAGGAGGTCGCTAAAGGTGCGTGGTTTTTCAATTCCCACGGCTCTTGCAAAGTCACTGTTTGGCCTAAGGCCCCTTTGTAGCAGATATTTCTTCATGTCATCAGTTGTTTCTACCTGGACGGCTTCCTTGTTGAACCTCTCTATGAAACTACGGAGAGATTCATTATCAGCTTGGAAGATTGCGTCCAGGACTGCTTCAGTCTTTGGCTGCTTGCGGGAAGCAGTGAAGTGCCTGCAGAATTGGTCGGTCAGATCGATCCATGAGATAACGGAGCGAGGAGCTAGGCTGTGGTACCAGGCCATAACTCCCTTTCTTAGTGTGGTTGGGAAGATTCTGCATCTAATTGCTCCGCTGACCCTTAAGAAGTTCAGGGTAGCATTGACTGATGCGATGTGTTCATCTGGGTCAGTAAGTCCATCATAAGCTGGGAGAGGGGGTGGTCGCTCACATCCCTTTGGAACGGGTGCTTGAAGGATGTCGTGAGATAAAGGGCAGCGGGGATCCTCCTCGTCACTCTCTTGTGAGTTTAGGGGAGGTGAGCCTTCACGATCAGGAGTTGGGCTCCTAGAGAATTGGTCAGTGTGATGGCTGCGGCTTACTGGTTGCCCTTGTTTGGTCATCAAGCTGAGTCCCTGGGGAGAATGACGACGAGGAGGTGTTCGGTCCACAATTTTTCCTTTTTTCACATTTGGAGAAGATATACCCTCGCGGGGAGGGGAGACATGGTCTCTTTTCCTGCCAGGTTGCTCAATCCTCTCCAGGGCAGGTCGTCGTTGTCTGACAGTTTCCTGACGAGGAGGGGATTGAGAAGTAGGAGTTCTCCTCGGGGGAGAGTTGTTCCTTGAGAGTCGCTGATTCCTTTCCAAGCGATCGAGTCTCAGATTCTGCTCGTCCATTCGGCGATTCTGGCCTTGGAGAGCTTCGGTGGTTTGCTTCAGGGCAGCAATGAGTGTTGCTAGTTCAGCATTGGTAACTGAAGCAGCGGACAAGTCGGTCTCTGCTGATTTGCCCTGCTCGGACTGGGGGCGCTTCCCTGCCTGTTTCTCAATCAGGACGACCAAGTCGCCATCCTCAGAAGTCCAGGAAGTTTCCTGCCCGTCTCTAGGGTCTGACTCGGGGAGGGCCTGGAGGTCAGTGATGAGAACAGGAGACAGGCGGGGAGAAGATGGAGGAGCAGCGTCCTCAACGTCATTGTTGAAATGAGATGAACTGGCCATGATGAAAAAGTGATTGATTGGTTTTGTTCTTTGGTTTTCTTGCTCGAAACAAAGAAGGGGAGAACTCAGGTCCCCACAGTCGGCGCCACTGATCTTAACTGTTGATCAGAACAGGTAGAAGGCCAGCTGGAAGTCCGTTGAGCAGGTGGTAGGTAGTAATCCGAGCAGATGGTCCACGGAGGGGGGGGTTGTACCTGCAGGTGCTCCGATGCCAAAGTCAGACAAGGAATAGAGAGCAAAAGAGATACTAGAGAGAAGTTAGAGAGAGAGAGTAATTGTGATAATGAATAGTGTTCTACCTTGCTCTCCCAAGAGGGAGAGTATTTATAGCCCCCAGCTCTGGGCCAAAGGTCCTCTTAGTGGGCTGGACTAGCCAAGACCCATTAAGAGGGACTGCCAAGATGTTACCCTTAGATAGTGGGTAGAGTAGTAATTTTACCCTATCTTGGTGGGGAGGTTGTGCCATGCTGACATGGAGGTGGTTGGGCAAGTCATGTGGACTTTGTGAGGGTCTAGGTGGACTAGCATTAGTCTAGTTCAGAACAATTCTGAAATGTACTAAAATATATTTTTGCTCACCGACTTAAAATGTTCTGAAATGTAAGCAATCTAGAAACATGAAAATATATTGTTAGTAGACACATACTTGAGTCGTAACATGTTATGACCAAATATTTACAACCCAATTAAGTATATGTATGTTGTTAAAAAAAAACTAAAAAAATATAGTGGGCTTTAAAAATTGCTTTCACTTAAAATGTTAATTGGATGATGTTTTTTCTCCTCTTAATGGAATTTCAAGTTGTTTTTATTTTTTGTACTGTAATGTTATTTTGGTGTTGTAATGTTATTTTAGATAAATAATTTTTATCGGTACTATGATGTTATTTTGGAAATCCAAGTTCTTTTTTTGGATATTTAAAATTGTAAGATACTATAATGTTATTTTGTATAAACAATTCTTATTGGTACTACAATGTTATTTTGGAACTTTAAGTTTTTCTTTTAATGTTTAAAATTGTTTGGTACTAAAATGTTATGTTGTAAACCGCACTAACCGAACCAATTCAAACCGCATGCATTTTTATCTCGCGGTTAGGATAACATTTATGCTCAAAATTGAACCAAACCGCACCGCGAAGTCAGCTAGCTTCACTGTTTTGAGCTCAACCTTGTCATATGAAACGAGAGAGAACGAGATTCGAAAGAAAATAGTATGAGGTTTCAGATTTTGCAGTTTTAATCTGGCATTATAGAAAACGAGAGAAAAAAAAAATCAAGATTAGGTTAAAAATGAAACCATACAATCAGATGAAAAAACTTGAATATTTGGAGTCTTCTTACATTGCATAGATGTGCCACCCATGAATTTAGACATGTTATTTTTTGCTTTTATATATAAATATATAATAATTATAGGAGTATATTGTAGTCATCTTTAGTCATATTAATTTTATCCAACTTTTGTCAAAAAAATAAAAATTCATGCCGATCTACATAGATAACCCCAATTGATTATTCCAATAATATTTTAATTTTATTAATTATCAACACAACATTGTGTTTTTCTCAAAAAAACACAACATTGTACTTTAATTTTTGGTTGTTTTAACTCTTGTGGTTTTGGAGGCATTAGGTGCTTAAACTAGTGTATATTATATAGACTTTTTGTTTAGTGAATTTTGGCACATCTGGTGTCAAAGTCACTCTTTAATATAATTTGCTTTTCCAAAAATATAGTTATTAATATTTCGATAATCATCATATTTTGTTTAACAAACTTACCTATTTTTTCTTCAATAATGTTTTTTTTTTCTCATCATTCTATTTTCTCTTCGTATACTGTATTATATATTACTATCTCTATCATTTAAATAAAGATGAAAACATATGCAAAAACTTATCAACATGTTATTATAATAATATTTAAAGTTTTTTATATTTTTTTAAGGGTATAATTTTTCGAAACACATAAGTTTTTTTTTTTATGCAAAGAAACACATAAGTTAGACTATATCATTTGTTGAAGCTTTAATTATTTGGAGTATTGTAAGAATTAATTTAAGATGGCTTGGTATGCAAAGATGTTGTGGCCAATAGAATAGAATAGAATCAATGGTCAACAAAAAAGAAGCAAAAAATTATGAATATTAAATTAATAAATTATTGCACCTTTTTTCTTTCTTCTTTTTCCCACTCAAGTCATTGATTTATCCTTAGAATAAAAAATAGAAGATGGTAACCAAAAAAAATAAATAGAAGATAAGTTAGTGTTTGTCAAATAATAATAATAATAATAAAAGAAGATAAGTTAGTGCACTTTTTGCTGCCCTTTGCTGGCGGCCTTGTTCTCTGAATCTTATCTCCTCCACCTTCCCCCTTCTCTTCCTCTTTTCCCTCACAAGTATATTTATTTTTTAAAAAATTGAAAATCACATTTTTATAATTAAAAAGGCATAAACAACATGTATTTTATTTAAGCTCAATGCCAACAAAAAAATGATTAAAAACAGTTAAGCTAGTCCCATAAAAAGATAGTAGTAGCTATATACTTATATAGTCCAATATACAATAACATTTTTTTTACCAACTGTAATTTTTGTTAACATTTTCCAACACTTAACGCCCGTTTGATATGATGGAAAAAAAATGGAAGGAAAAAAAAATTCGCAAATCAATGAATAAAAGAAGCAATATGAAATTTTGAAATATATCATTTTATGCAGCATTTGGAGAATGAATCCTCGCAAGTGGAATTTTTTTTTTTTTGAGAAAATAACGTAGTACATAGACCATTGAATTATAAATAAAGGATAATATTTAAAGTTAAAAAAAATGGAAAAAAGTTAACCGATGGTTGAGATGTATAAATTGAGAGAATCCATTCTATAGCACCTGCAACCATCTTGAGAAAAGAAGAAGCAATTATGATACTGTTATTCGCGAGCAAAATCAAAGTCAAATCATTGTACTAATATTCTCTCCGTCCCAAATTATAAGGAAAAAATTCCATTTTTTTCCAAAATTATAAGCGAAAAAAAAAACATTTTTAAGATTTTTTGTTTGTTTATTCTCATAAAATTAAATTAAAATTGCATTTAATTTTATCTCTTTCCCCTTTTATCAATAAACAACCAATAAAAATTGTTTTTACATCTTCCCATGCAATTTATTTTAAGGAAAACTCAAAAAAAAATATTTTTTTTTAATAAGTGTGATTTTGTTTTCCTTATAATTTAAGACGGAGGAAGTACATACTGTTTTTTAAAAAATCATTTTGAAGAAGAAACCAATTTTTCTTTGAATTAAGTACAATATTTATGCCAATAAAAAAAAAGTACAATATTTATGGGTCATGCCAAAAACATTAATTTTAATAAGTAAACTTAAAATATATAAAATTCAGGTTTTATTTAACTAACATGTACTACATGTACAAGACATGTTTTTTTACTGTATATAAATTTATTTCCACAATTAGATTAATATGTGACATTATATCTCATTTGATTCAATATCGTCACTTATTAATCCAAATAAATTATTGTCAGAAAAAAAAAGCCAAACAAATTTGTGTATAATAAAAGATTTGTTTCACTTGTGATCCTATAGATTTGGCATGATATCTCCATGCATATTGTCTGGCAAGTGTAAGTGAGTTAAACCCACATCATTTAGTAAAAAAATAGAGGTTGAACATTTTATAAGTGAGATAACTTAAAAAATTCAATGCCTTAAAATTTTGTGTAAAAATGTGATGTTCAAGTGACTTATATAATTGCGCTGAATCCAATTCTGGAGAGTACCTGCACATGCATTGTTACAATTATTTTTGGGTCTAATGTCCTATTACGATGTTAAATGTACTATTAACAAATTATGATATACTCCAGTATTTTGGGGATACTAGTTTTGAATTGGTTGTGGTTAGTGATATGTAGATGAAAAGTAAGAATTATTAGTGAAATGGTATTGAAAAGAAAGGTAGTGTAGTACTGTATTGTATAGGTTGAGATTGATATTTGGAGAGGAGAGTGGTATGCACATGAAATGAAAGTGAGTTGAGTTTTTAATTGCCACTTCCACTCTAAAGTCCTTTGTCCTCTCTCTCTACTTAGAATCACTAAGGACAAAGATTGGGTTTTCTTGATATAGAAAAAGGTAAACCTCAAAGGGACCATTTTAGTTTTCCCAACTTGTTCATTCATTGGAGAAGTTCACCACAAGCACTCCAACTAATAATCATCTCATTCATTCCTTCCTTCCATTCCATCTTCTCTCAATAGAGAGTTAACTCAACTTCACAAAAAGAAGAACAAACCAACTTGCTTCTTCTTTCTTTGTTGTCCTTGTGGTTGGTTTGCCACCATCATCATCATCATCAATTATTAATAATTTTTTGGGAGTGTGAAAAATGAAATCTTTGATTTGTGTCTGGCTAGGCTGACTCAGTGGGTCATATTTGTTTTTGCGGTGTGGCTGTGGCCCCTACAATCCTCCCACTTGCTTCTTCTTTGCTGTCTTCTTAGCTTCACCTTAGCTGCCTTTAATCTTATGTTGTCTCTCTTAAACATCTCTCTCTCTCTCTTGTTCTTGTCTCTCCCATTTTTGTCACTCTTTCTTCTCTTTCCATTTAAAGATCCATTCTTTCTCCCATATATACTTCCTCACCCATTCTTCTGTTTTTGTTTCCTAAAATTGTGATTTTTTCTCTCTACAAAACCTTGATTCTATTTCTGTGTCTGCTGATTAGGATACTTGCTTCCTTTCAATTCAACAACCATCCTCGTCACCTTGTTGATTCTCAAACGTGTAAAGTTTGTTCTTTTATCTATATTTGATTCCATTGTTTTGGTTTTGGGATTTAGGAGCTTTTTGCCAAAAAGGGATTCTTCATACCAATACTACTGTACTAAGGTTGTTCTGAGACTGAGATTCATGCTTGGTCTTAGAACACTATGGAGAGGTTTACACTTCTTTAGCATTCAGTACTATAATAAGTTGAAAAGAGATGAAGAACATTCTTAAGAAGCTTCATATAATGTCTAATAATCAATCAGAAGATGCACAATCAGAAAGAAGCAACAAGTCAAATGATGGCTCATCTTCATCTCCTACTACCCGAAAGAAGCTTTCAAATTGGTTGCAATCGGTTTCTTCTAATAGGCAGAGTCCTAGCAGTCCTCCATCGCCACACCTGGCAAGAGGAGAAAGAGTAGAGCTATCTGATTCAGTGACTTTTGGTGGTGGTGGTGGTGGTGGTGGTTTGGATATGGTGGTGTGTGATTCAACCAAGCGTGATTCGGGGTCTAGCAGTTCAAGGGATCCTGAAGTGGAAGAAGAATATCAGATTCAGCTTGCTTTAGAGCTGAGTGCAAAGGAGGATCCTGAGGCTGTACAGATTGAAGCTGTTAAGCAGATCAGTTTGGGATCTTGTGACCCTGATAATACACCAGCTGAAGTTGTTGCATATAGATACTGGGTAAGTCAAGTCATTTTATTAGTCCGTTGACTTACACGTTACAAGGTTGAATGAAGTCACATTCTTTTATTGTTGTTATGCTTGTGATGTGATGTTTGCGCTGCAACAAAATACGTAATTATTATTGTGCATACACTATTACAATTAGAGATGTACACGTCTTACAGAATTTGAAAAGAATTATTATGATGTAGAGATGGGGCTTGGTTTGCATAATCTGAATTATGGAGTTGTAATTAAGTGCAAAGATCCTGAGGCTTAAGTTGCAGCTGAGCTGCATTGCACACTTGTCTTATAGGATTGTATGACATGTTTCCTGACGTTAATATGATGTAGAATTATGAAACCTAGTTGACATATTTGGTATGAAAATTTGGGAAAATCTCATCCAAGTTAAGGTTGCATTTAAGTAGTTGGACAAACATGTGCTTCATTTTTACATATTATGTCATTTTTACCCCCGCTCGCGCCAAGCGCTATGGGCTTGAGGCGCGGATATGAATGGTGGAGGGCCCGATCAGAAACCTGATTGCAGGCGGCCCGACGAAGTGGCCCAGCGAATCGTGGATAGGCTCTGATACCATCTTAGAAATGAGTATTGGGCCTAACTCATCCTTACAAAACCGGCTTTTAAGGTGAGGATTGCCTCTAGTATATAAACACTTAGTCAGGCCATATCGCAACCGATGTGGGACTTCTTAACAAAGACCATATCATTCCGTAAGTCTTAATTTTTAAGTAATTTGGTTCCATCTTACAAAATAACAGGAAACTAGAGAGTGTGTGTGTGTGTGTGTGTGAGAGAGAGAGAGAGAGAGAGAGAGAGATAAAAAAGTGTCCATAGGATTGGAGTGGGGTGGATGAAATGCAAGGACCACTTTAGATGCAATTTGTGACAGAAAAGTATGACCTGAGCCAAGGAAAATCATTCAGCACAATTACAAATTTGCATTATTAAGAATGTTATGGTGGATAAGTGGACACACAAAGCATGATATAATTAGGAACAAAAGCATTAGAGACAAAGTTGGGGTAGCACTTATTTGAAAAATTTGGCTGGTTTTTGCATTAGGTGGTTTCGACGGATGGAGAATACCAGTAGAAGTCCCAGTAATGAAGTTAGATCAAATGGAGGACATTCCAATAGTAAGAAATAGAAAGAGATCAAGGAAAGTTATATGGAAAACTTTTTTTTTTATTGAAGAAGCTAAATTAGCCCACCCAAATTGACACAAGAGAGAATCGAACCTGAGACCTTAAGGAGGAGCACACTCTCACAGGTCCCAAGCCTTTATGGTTTATCATCAGATACGGTTTATGCTGTGGCAATATGATGTTGTTTGATCCATGTAGCTGACCTTATCTAGTGTTATAGGATTTTGTTATTTTGCTGTAAATGTTAGGACTCTATACATCTCCTTAAATGTAGTTTTACATCAAGGGTTCGTGCGAGATTTAGTGACTTTGCTTTGATAAAATGACAAGTATAATATTTTTTCAGAAAATGAATCTTAATTATTCATCTTTGAATTAGTCAGAAGACATATTTAACTTCTAATCTTGGTCAAACATATTGTTAGATTATGATGCAATGCAGCTAGCTATGCTTTGTTGGGATGGTTTCCTCAAATTCTATCGTTTTTAGGATTACCCAAAATGATCTTTTAACCTTGTTATAATTTGGTTATGGGAATGGGACTGGTCATCTTGGTTTTTCTCTTCGTGGAAATATAACAACAACAACAATCAAAGTCTTTTTTCACTAGATGATGTTGGCTATATAGATCAAAACGATGCCATAATGTTTTTCATGGATCAACTAGTCTTATATGTGTGGCTAAAACGTTTATTGAACAGTTTCGGCATAAAATGACTTGTTTATGTGACTTGGTTACTTAGTTCTAGTCTGTCCTACTTTATATTATTTTTCTAACTTATCTCATATCGTAGACTTATACATGATGCTTCATCACAGAATTACAATGCTCTTGGCTATGATGACAAGATCTCAGACGGTTTCTATGATCTGTATGGTGTCTTAACCGATTCAACCTCGACAAGAATGCCTTCTCTGGTAGATTTGCAAGGAACACCAACTGCAAATGATGTAAAATGGGAAGCAGTCTTGGTCAATAGGGTTGCCGATTCCAATTTGTTGAAACTTGAGCAAAAGGCCTTGGAGCTTGCAGTGGAATCAAGAGAAGATTTTGAAATAGTTGTAGATAGAAATTTGGTGCACAATCTGGCAATACTAGTGGCTGAATATATGGGTGGATCAGTTGAAGATCCTGAAAGCATGTCAAGAGCATGGAGGAGTCTTAGTTACAGTCTAAAAGCAACCCTTGGTAGCATGGTTTTGCCACTTGGATCATTGACCATTGGATTGGCTCGGCATCGTGCATTGTTATTTAAGGTATTTGCTGTGTCGTATTTTTTTCTTTTCTGATTTGCATTTTTTATTTATCTATAATAATAAATACAAATTTGGTTTAGACAATAAGAGTCTTAGACAATATCATGACATATAGCAATCATGACCACTATATTCTATGAGGTTTTTGTTACACACTTTCAGAAAAACTTCCATGATTCTTGTAATAACATTATATTTCTATTTATTAAATGTATGTAGGTATTAGCTGATAGTTTGGGCATCCCTTGTCGGTTGGTGAAAGGAATGCAATATACAGGTTCAGATGATGTGGCAATGAACTTTGTCAAGATTGACGAGGGCAGGTAAGTCTGTTAAAGTTGTATCTTGGCGGTATAGGCAAGTAGGCAAATTATTTTGTTTATGTATAGTTCTCTTCTCATGGACATTGAAGCAAATTTTTTATGCACATGTCAATAGCTTTACTTGATATTTCAGGGAGTACATTGTTGACCTCATGGCAGCTCCTGGAACTCTTATTCCATCTGATGCAACTGGTTCACATATTGAGTATGATGATTCTTCTTTTATAGCCAGTCCTTCATCAAGAGACCTTGATTCATCTAACATTGCATCGTTCAGCACCGGGGTTGGAAGTTCATCTGAAGAAACTTCAGAGTTTGCGAATTTTGATAAAGGAAATAGATACAAACATTTTGCCTATGCAGAGAAGGAATCGGATGTTAGTAGCCCCCCCACTGGCAAGGAAGAATCAAAGAAACCACTAAACGAATTCAAAAATATCCCTAACGTAGAAAAAATCAAGGCGAGGGAATCTGTTAGCAGACCTAATAATTATCCATATACGCACGGAAGATCTCCTTCTTGGACAGAAGGGATCAGTTCCCCGGCAGCACATCGAATGAAAGTCAAAGATGTTTCCCAATATATGATTGATGCTGCCAAGGAAAACCCTAACTTGGCTCAAAAACTTCATGATGTTTTACTCGAAAGTGGCGTTGTTGCTCCCCCAAACTTGTTTTCTGAAATTTATCATCAGCAGTCAGGTTCCCAAAATGAGGCCAATTCTCCAACTGAAGAAAAAGATGAATATAAACAGGGAAGTGCACAGAAAGAAGATACGGTTAGCGATAATCTAGGTCCTCGATTTTTGCCTCCGTTGCCTCCCCACCGGATGCATCCCAAAGCAACTCCTAGCAATCAGCTGGAGCATTCTAAGCCTGTAGAAGGTTTGGGAATTGGCCTTTCTCTTGATACACGAGAAGCTGCTGGACAGCACATACATTCCGAGGCAGAGGCAACACAAGTAAAGTATGGGAAAAATGTCCCGGTTGCTGCTGCTGCAGCGGCCGCAGCTGCTGTTGTTGCATCTTCAATGGTAGTTGCTGTGGCAAAGTCAAACACTGATTCAAATTTTGAGATTCCTGTAGCGGCAGCTGCTACAGCTACTGCTGCAGCTGTTGTAGCAACCACTGCTGCTGTCAATAAACAGTATGAGCAGGGGAGTCGAAGTGACGGAGATACTGATGGTTCTGGTAATGAGCCAAAAGGTAGCGGTGATGGAAAGTATAATGCTTTAGGAGCGAACTCAGAAGGCGAGCAAAAATCTGATAGATCAGTAGGCAATGATAGCACGAAATCTGATTCTGCACTAGATGATGTTGCCGAGTATGACATTCCATGGGAGGAAATCGCGATGGGTGAGCGTATCGGACTTGGTATGAACTTCTCATTTATATAAGACTTGTATACATACATTATTATATTATATGGTGCTACTTTGTATATGAGCACTTGTCTTTTATCTGATGCTATGTAGAAAAATTAATTGCAACTGTGTTTGGTGTGCAGGATCATATGGAGAAGTGTACCGTGGTGAATGGCATGGAACTGTGAGTTTCTTTACTTCATAAACCGTTTTAATTGTGATATTTATCATCCTTCATAAGTTGTTTATCTTTCTTTTATTTATTTAGTTTCTTTGTGAAATGTTAACTGTAAAGCCTTCATTGCTGCAGTTGCACATTTTTTTCATGCAAGTAAAAGTATGCAAAATATTATAAGATATACTTTTGTTACCTGAATTTGTTCCAATTATTCTTACAATTGAGGTTCATTTTAGCTCCACAAAATATTCATCAATTGTATTCCCATATTTAGTGCCGCCTCAGTCAACCATGTCTCGTTTATTTCACTTGTACTTTTAGGGTAATTTCATGTTTCTGCTTTGTAGGAAGTTGCTGTAAAAAAGTTTCTACTTCAAGATATCTCTGGGGAATCACTTGAAGAATTCAAAAGTGAGGTAAAAGCCACCTCAACTTCCCCACAGTTTTCTTCTTTTAGATTTATACTCCTAGTTGATTATCGAAATTGATTCCATTGAGAACAAATATTACAGCCAGGTAAGAAGACAAATGTAGGCTTTAACGCTTTTGTAAGATATAAGTGCTTATTTCATTTATGATATAAATTGCAATAGGTCCAAATAATGAGAAGACTGAGGCATCCAAATGTTGTTCTCTTCATGGGGGCTATAACTCGACCACCAAATCTTTCAATCGTTACTGAATTTCTTCCTAGGTAACTTGCAATCCCTCATTTGCTGATTCTGGAAGTTGATATTTGCTAGCACGTGCTAAACGGAGTATTTAATGAAATAGACAAAATAGTTATGAATTTCTTGTTGTGGCCTGACAAACTTGTTCTTCATTGAACCTCAACTTTTTACGCTCACTAGATTAATAAAAAAAAAACTCAGGTGTTGTCAGGTACCAGAGAATTAAATGGAATAGAGAGAACAATTGAATTAAGAAAATAAGAATGAATAGGAGATAATCTCTCCTCCAAGGGTTTCCCTTCACAATAAAATCACTACTCTATTCACAATGTTTACAATATTCAAATGATACCTCTAACCCCACAATTCCCCTATTTATACAAATACTTGTCTAACTAAACAAATAACTAATCAATTCTCCCCATTCCAACACCTAACAGGTATTTACTATTGTTTTCGGTTAATAAATTTGTGGAGGACATTTTGCATTATTGTTTGACTCTATGAATACTGAGATGTAGATAATCATATTTTGCAGAGGGAGTCTGTATAGATTAATTCATCGACCTAACAATCAATTAGATGAGCGAAGGCGGTTGAGGATGGCCCTGGATACTGTAGGGTTTTGTTGTCTTTTAATCAATGAAGCTTCTTCATTTACCAAACAATAGTAACCGGTGAATCTATTTTGACTATACAGGCTCGAGGAATGAACTATTTGCACAACAGCACTCCAGTTATAGTGCATCGTGATTTGAAGTCTCCAAACCTCCTCGTTGACAAAAATTGGGTTGTAAAGGTGCTCATTGAGTTGAATCTTGTGATTAATTTATGTTCCTTGATAGCATATATGCATGGTGATTATACTATTTGACTTGTTCATGTGATATGACTTTTTTTTTACTGGTTTAATAGGTATGTGATTTCGGCTTGTCTCGAATGAAGTACAGTACGTTCCTTTCTTCTAGATCAACTGCGGGAACAGTAAGCTATCGTAATTTTTATTTCCTTATTAGTCTGTCCCTATCAATTCATTCATTCCTTCATCCTCCTTATTGAATGTTAGTTACATAGTTATGTATAATATATTTTTCAGGCTGAGTGGATGGCTCCAGAAGTGTTGAGAAATGAACTTTCAGATGAAAAGTAAGCTTGTATCTTATTTTATATTTGTTATTTTAATACCATAAAATGAATGATTGACCAACACACTGCGATTCATTTTCTTTTCTAGGTGTGATGTTTTTAGCTACGGGGTCATATTGTGGGAGCTCTCTACTCTGCGACAACCCTGGGGCGGAATGAATCCCATGCAAGTTGTTGGTGCTGTCGGTTTCCAGCATCGTCGTCTGGACATTCCAGATGATGTGGACCCTACCATTGCAAATATTATCAGACAATGTTGGCAGACGTAAGTGTAATCATTTTTAATTATTCTATTTTTCTTCGATTTTGAACGAATTTATGATTCAAATGTTTCTTTTCAATTCATATAGATGCAGAACATTTTAATTTTTATATGATCTTTTTTATAAGCTATAAACATGTTTTTCTTTTGGTGCATGTAATGGAACTAGCATACACATGTTCTGTGAAAGTATTTGTTTCTACAATATAATGTGACTAGATATGCTATTTGTTGCATTATAGAGATCCAAAGTTGAGGCCCACTTTTGCTGAAATCATGGCATTACTGAAGCCATTGCAGAAGCCAATTACTAGTTCTCAAGCGCAGAGAGCAAGTGCTCACAACACATCATCGCGAGTTGCTGAAAATCCTGCAGAATAGAAGACAATTATACAGCTAACGAAACTTTTTATTTTACTGCTAAAAAAAGTGAGGGCAATTTGTAAATTAATTTCTGTTACTGATTGGTTCAAGACCATCAGCTAACGTTCATTCTTATTCATGGTTTTCACACCTGTCTTTTTTCTCCGTTTGTTTCCTTTCTCTTTTGTAATCTACAACGCAGCCATTGTTAGGTTGTTCCATTCCGTTTGTACAAAATTCTTTTGCAAAAATGTTGTAATCAGCATCTAAATTTTGTTGTCCATAAATAGTTATTAAAAGTTGCAGTTGTAGCTTCAACAGAAAAAAGGATTAAATGTAAGTGAAAATTGCTTGCTGGCTATTCTCTTGCGCTTTATTTATTTATTTCCTTTCTTTTTTGTATTTCATTTGTTGTATGTATTATGTAACTTCAACTAGAAAGGCACAAAAATATGTTTGAATTGGCGGTGAGTTTGGCAAAATCATGGTGTGTCACTGATTTTGGCAAAAGCTACTAGCTTGTTGGATATATGGTTGGGTCCATACTCTCACGTCCCAAACAAAATTGCCGTGATATTGTAAAGCTATAATTTGTTGCTTTGAGTTGATGTTCCGTGTGACCATGATCTATCAAAAACCAAACGTGCACATATATATATATAGTTTGGAGTTTCAACAAAATCACTTTGCCAATGTGATTTTGTGAAACTCACTGCAATTTCTGAAATGCATTTTGTAGTAATAATTTATGTGTAGTAACAGCTAATGTTGTTGAATTGCATAAACTTTCACATGTGCAATGCAACAAAAGGCTAAGATGGAACAATTAAGTGGATGCCATCAAAATAAGGATAAGGTGGGGACTATTCCTTCATTGCAGCCAATAACTTGTAAGATATTTCTCTTTGGTATCTAAACCAAACTTATTATCCTAAACATGGCTACTATCTTTGGTTCCCCAATTTTCTCACTCCCTCTTACCAGAACCAGTCATCACATTGCTTCTTCATCACAAACACCTCCACCACAACAACCTCCTCCTCAGCCCTCAGGTTCATCTCCACAGTCAACAACAAATTTTAATGAAGATCAAACAGTGCAATTCTCTGCCAAAGCACAGCAACAGAATCCCATCAAACCAGTTGTTTCATCAACTAACGTTGATTCCACAGATTGGATAGCCACTTCCCTGACCAGACGATTCGGCCTTGGAGCTGGTCTTGCATGGGTTGGTTTTCTTGCATTCGGTGTTGTCTCAGAACAAATTAAGACTCGCCTTGAAGTTTCTCAGCAAGAAGCTAATACAAGGTCTCTCTCTCTCTCTCTCTCTCTCTCTATGTTCCCAATTTTTTGTTACTAAAAAGATTTTCTGATGTCTTATTACATTATATATGAATGGTTAAATATTAGTTAGTGATAACTGATAATTAAAGATATTTTTGTATTCATAGGAATGTTGAGGAGGAGAAAGAGGTGATTCTGCCTAATGGCATAAGGTTGGTTAATTATTTCACATTCTAATGAAAATATTTGCAAATTAAATATTGTTTATATGCCTCATTTTTGTGATACATTACACAATCTGTATATATATAATATAGGTACTATGAATTGAAAATTGGTGGTGGCGATACGCCAAGGCGAGGTGATTTAATTGTGATTGATATTATGGGAAAAGTTGAAAGCACAGGAGAAGTGTTCGTGAACACATTTGAAGGGGAGAAGAAATCATTGGCACTAGTAATAGGGTCAAGGCCATATAGTAAAGGACTATGTGAAGGTATTGAATATGTACTAAAAACTATGAAGGCTGGAGGGAAGAGGAAAGTAATAGTGCCTCCTGAATTGGGATTTAGAGAGAATGGTGCTGATTTAGGTTCTGGTGTACAAATTCCTCCACATGCAACACTTGAATACATTGTACAGGTTGATAAAGTCTCTATTGCACCAGCTTGATTCATCATTTTTGATTAAATGTAACAATACATTGATTAATGCAGGGTGCTTTTGATTTATCATATAAAAAAGAAATATTCTCATGTCATCATTTTCTATGGATGGAGTGAAAATATACTACTTGTAAATTATAGTATTATGAAGACTAACGTGCAGTTCTTAAACTTTCCTATATTAATTAATTTCATGTCATTACTTGCTTGATACACTTTAAACTTCACCATATCTTGTGCATGTTAAATTTTAGTTGACATTCAAATGATTTTGGAAAGTGTGAAAAAGGAAAGTTCAATTTTTGTGGATCATTGAATGGATGGGACAAAGTTGAAAATTGGAAATCTTGGCCTGGTCTAATTATCTTAGCCATATGAATTTGAATATTTAAAGTGTGTATATAGATTTTATTTTTTTTGTACAATGTTTTTTTTTAACTTTTTTTTTGTTACAAATTTAAAGTGGATAGTTTTTTATTTTTTGAAAGTAAAAAATAATACTGAATTTTTGTTTTTGATAAAGTATAGTGAATTTTTGTTATTAATTGATATTTTAATCACTCATATTTTATTATGTAAGTGAATATTATTAGAATCAGAAATACACAAATAGGAAAAGAAAAAGAGACGGTTAGAGTTTCAATAGAATATCATTGCATTGGTTGTATAAAAAAATTACTAGAGAATATATAATAAAAGCTAATAGACTTTAAACTAACAGACCCAATAACGTAGACTATTATTTTATTATTTAACAAATACTCCTCCGGACACATTTATAAGCAAATTTGACTTTTTTGATACATTGAAAAATGAATGTATATAATCTAGATTATAGATCACATACATTCATTTTTCAATATACCAAAAAAGTCAAATTTTCTTATAAATGTTGGAGTATAATATCAACAATTAATTTAATTTACTCATTTTAGATTATTATATTCACTTTAGAGGAGTCTTGTGTGTCATACAACTTACACGACACTTTCCAATAGTAATATAAGTCCTAATTAAAGTGTAGCTATTGTTAGATAGTATAATTTATCTCCTTAACATGTGACTTAAGGGCACAAGTTAACATTCTCCTAATTTATTTATTCTTTGCTTGAAAGGAGGCCAAAGGAATAGCTATATTAATTATGAGTTGGTTGTGTCGTTCAAAGAAAGAGAGAAAGAAAAAAAAAAAACTGATTGATTCTTGTAAAAAACTTACGACTACTCTATCCTTAAATTAATTTTTAAGTTTATCTGATTTATATATTATTATTTTTTTATATTTACAAATATTACATAAATAAGTGTGAAAAATATAAAGATTCAATTGAATTTGTACCAAAAATTTGAAAGATTGCGTTGAATAATCCTCCTCCAGATCACTCTCACGCGCATTATTGAATGAAAATATGCAAATGAGGTTGCTTCTGCATTAAATCAAATAGAACTAAATAGACGAAATATTAGTCGGTTCAATGGTGATTGATGCTAACTTGGTAGGGAGAACAACGGTTCGATCCCCGCAACTATATTTGGGAGAAAACTTGAACCACTCGATGCCAGAACTCGTCCCAAACTCTAGACTATTAGGTCCACTTCCCTTAGGAAAGATAAGGTGAAAGAAAAAAAATTAGAACCAAATAGAACGGCGCAAGTGGAGTTTATTTAATTTTATATTTATAATCTAGTTCAACCGTTAATTTTTATCAAAAATTATAAATTCAATCGGCTAGTTTACTGAGAAAAACTAAAAAGTTATTTCCTAAGTTATTCGCTATATAAGCTAACTAATAAGAATCCTCCGGTATTTTTTTTTTGTTTATAAGAGGAAAGAAATTTAGGGTGGCTGGCAGAAGTTTCCAGTTTGATTAAACAAAACGACTGACTGACTGGTCGTGTGGTGTTGTGCAGTCTATCGTCTTCCAATCTCAACCGCACATTCATTTATTTATGACATATAGCAAGAAAGCAAAACCAAAAGACTCTCTTCTTCTTCTTCTTCTTCTTCTTCTTCTTTTTCCATTTTTTCAATTTGTATTCGATTCTATATAATAATACACAATTTGATAACTAGATTTCTTGATAAAGCTAACTGCAAACTGCAAAGTAAGAAAGCAAAGAATAATAATAATATGGGCACTGTGATTGACTCTCATTTCTTAGCCCTCACTGCCATAGTCACCGTAAAGTACTAATAATCCCTTCTTTTTATTATTTATTTATTAATTAATTCTCTTAATTCCAATGAAATTGTTTTTGTTTTCAGATTGCATATCAGCTTCTGTTTTTCATCATCACTGCACTCCTCAAATTCGATAAGGTCACTGATTTTGCTGGTATGTATGTTCTTCCGACTGACTGCTGTTTTTCCTTCTTCTTTTCTACGTAACTAAATAACTTAGCTGTGTAAACAAACAAACAATTCTTCTTGTTTTGTTTTGTTTTGTAGGAAGTACAAATTTCGTTATAATCGCTATATTGACCTTAGTGCTCAAAGCCTCTTATCACTTTCGACAGGTACTTACTTACTTACTTATAGTTACTAACTAACATCACATTCATTCATTCATTCATTCATTTTCGAATGAATCCACTCACTCATTATTATTATTATTATTAATAACTAACTACAGGTAATCCTCACTCTCTTTGTGGTATTATGGGGTCTCCGCCTTGCCTTTTTTCTCTTACTCAGGTACGTAGGTACCAACCAACAACTATAAATCAATCAAAATCAATCCATCATTTTCATTTCTCAATCAACATCCCCTTTTCAGGATTTTACAATGGGGCGAGGATAGACGCTTTGATCAAATGCGCAATAATTTGCCTAAATTGGCCGTCTTCTGGACATTTCAGGTTTCTTATGTCTCTGTGTGTGTGTGTGTGTGTTACTTACTGTTATCTTTTCATTCATGTCTTGTACAGTACTAGTAGTATTAGTATTTAATAATTCAATTCTTTTTGCAGGCTGTCTGGGTTTGGGCCGTCAGTTTACCTGTTACCGTGGTTAATGCAACCAATAAAAATCCTTTTCTACAGGCTGTCGATTTAATAGGGTGGCTTATGTGGGCTGTTGGTTTTATGATTGAAGCTGCGGCAGATCAACAAAAATTGAGTTTCAAAAAGTCCTCCGAAAATAGAGGGAAGTGGTGCAATGCTGGACTTTGGAAATATTCTCGCCATCCTAACTATTTTGGCGAGGTTAGTAAGCACTCTTATTATTATTATTTATAACACCTGTTTCACTTGTGTAAAATATTAATCAAACTTTATGAAATGCTTAACTCAGATATTGCTTTGGTGGGGAATTTTTGTGGCATCTACGCCTATACTCGACAAAGCTGAATGGCTGGTAATCATTGGACCAATCTTTCTAACACTGCTGCTTCTTTTCATCAGTGGCATTCCACTGCTTGAGGTTTGCTTCTTACCTCTCATTTGCTCAAAATTGTGATGTAATTTCGTTCGTCACTCTTCTGATCACAAATTTGCATAATGGAGGCAGGAATCAGCAGATAAGAAGTTTGGCAACGTGGATGGATATAGGGTATACAAACAAAGAACCAGGTAAATTTATCTCCATGGTATTACATATTTCAGTGTATCATTAAGGTGAGAAACAACTAAGCCAAATCTTTGTTTCAGCCCTTTAATCCCATTGCCACCACCAATCTATGGAAAGTTACCTGCATGGTTCAAATCAGTTTTTCTCTTTGAATTTCCACTCTACAATCGTAATTTGCCACAAGAAGAACAAAACTGGTGAGAGGCAATTTTAATTTTACTTGCATAACTTTTTTTTATCTGCAAAACTATTCTATTATGTCATTTTAGGCTTCAGGGGCATGGGTATTTTGTATTTATCTCAACCAATATTTGACATTGTGCAAACGACTTATCAAGTAACATGTATTGAAAGAAAAGGAGTAACTCTTGAGATTTTCACTTTTGATTTGTGACTGTTCTATGTATTAATACAGTCATTAAGATCAAGATAACAATATTTTAAAGCGTGATAGTTATTCTATCCTAGTGTCACAGACTGTGTAAAACATGTGAGTTGATTTACTACAACCCACATCAATGGTGAGGAGAGAACCTTACAATTATGCAGCATTCTTTTTCTTGAACACAGCAAGTCATCTAGCCTTTATGCTTACTTTCTAGTACTTTCCTACTCCCCGCTACAGTGATAATAAGATTTGAAAAGGAAATTCTTAAAAATAAGTCATCTAGCCTTAATGCTTAGTTACTTTCCTACTCCCCACTAAATTTGGTTCATAACCTTGTATGTCTATAAACTATCTGACTACCACAAATATGGAACTGTGGTGGAGGGGTCAGATTTTATTGTCTTCAAATGCCAAATGATCTTGAAATGCTTTAAAACTCCCTTCTCAATTCTCATATATAGGTCTCAATAAATGGTAATATTAACTTATTTACTGTCTGCTTAAGGTGTAGAACAAGCAGTGGGAAAAATCAGTGATGCCTCGAAAATTGGGTAGCACGCCGTTCTCTTGCATCACACTAAAGTTAGAGTCGCCATCATTGTCTGCTGCCGTTAGGGATGATCTTTGGGTTTTTTTTCAAGGGCTTGTAATGTTGCAACTTGCAACTTTTCTTCTCGTTTTTATCCCTTTAATTTGGTTGTTCTCTTGTCTTTCATTTATACACAAGTACTATTGTCTGTGCAGGTAGTAATAGATCATTTTTTCTGTTATCTTAATTCTTCTACTGCAATTATCATTTTGGACCTGCATTGGCAGATATTTAACACAAATGTTTCTCACGTGAATTTTTTATTCTTTTGCAATATTAAATTTTGAATATAATTTAGATATATAAATTGATAGAATGCTTATGAGCATATGCTGAGATAACCTGTCCTTGAGGTCATTTTTTTTGGCTATGAATTTGGTGAGTTTAGGTTTAGGGAGACGTTACGGTTAAGTATATTACAGTTACAATTATTACAATCTTGCATTCTTACTGTGTATTGTTGAATGTGAGATAGTGTCTTGCGGCTACTTCTAGACAAAAAGTACAATTATTATTTATAGTCCGAAAGTATATTTTTGAAAGGAAAATGATCATTGGTACGAATCCACAAAAAAGAAACATGCGATAGTGTTTCCGCAAAGCATGGACTTTATATTTTATTTTTTTTATTTCTTTAAAATAGAAACACACTATGTTCTGTCTTTTCTTGCGTAAGTTACTCGTACTATTTAGCAATTCTCGTTTTCAAAAGTGTGCACTAAGACCGTACAATTTAATAGAGAATCTAAAGTGTAAACACTACTATAAATTTACTGATTTTTCCGGAACCATAAATCTGAACCAATGTTGAGGATGAGAAAAACAGACCCCTTACACAAAAGAGATGATTGAACGGCTTGGTGAAAAATGATTTATTTTTTTCAGGTACTCGGCCAAACATTACTGAAAGAAGGCGGACTAATACTAGCTTTTTCCATGAATCTTAAAGTTCCTGAAAAAAATATGACAATATTTTTTTAAAGAATCATGGTGTAAAAGCGACTAGGATCCTCTCATGTTGAAAAAGAGAGAAAGAAATATTAGTTAAGAGTTGAGATTTAAAACTTGAGAAAACATGTGAAAAAATTGAGAGAATCCTTTTCTGTGTAAAAGACAGGCAGAACTAGAATTGAGAAAACCATGAATGAACTTTTCTATTCTTCCATGAAGCCAGATACCTCCAGTTCTGATTAGGCAGTCAAAGAATAATGGTAACATATCATACGACGCTACAGAAAAATGTAAATAACCTGTACAGCCTACAAAATCCAATCAGTATGAAAAGCAAGTGTGAATCAGTGAATTAGATGCGATTTTATGTCTACCAAAAGTGTTATTGAGAACTCAAATTACAGAACTGGAGTTACATTCACAAGTCGCAACGGATCTATTTATTATTTTAATCAGTACACACCATTGTCCTGAGCATGCTATACAAACAAAATAAACAAATACCTACAAATAAATGAATGAATATTCTATGTTAACTCCTGGGTCCTCTCACAAGTTCACAGAACCTCAAAGCTATTCTTCCTCCGGAGTATATCATTTTATTTACTAGAAAAGCATTAAAAACGAATCAAATTTATTACCTGCTTCTCAATAATCCTTTTTTATGGTTTATTTGGGTTGTTTTTACATTATAAGCATTGTTTTGTTTTGTTGCCGGGATTCCAAGCAGCTACTATGCTGGACGTTTCTAGTTAGTCGAACTCCAAATCTGCTGCTCAATGCTCACATATCTCGGGCAAAGTCAAAGAGGCAATGCACTGAATCTTCACAAGCTCCAGGGATGAGAAATCAAGTAATCTGGTAAATGAAGAAGAACAAGATTGTAAATATTACTGGTAAAAAACTCAGAATCCTCAGAACAAAGTTACAAAGCAACCACTACTCTCTTATGACAGTTCTATTTCTACCTACGCTTTCCTTGGTGATGGGAGTGCATTTCTCCAGAGAATACGACGGATCACAGGATTTTAGCTCAAAAGGTGAAGCTTTCTCAGAATAAAGTGAGCCTACAAGTAAATAGCACATCACATGCATCATAACAAATCTAATCCTCAGGTTTTACTTTTTATGAATGAAACGTGTAAAAAACATGAGACCATCTAATTGAAAGCAATCAAATGCAGTATTTACTAGCTTAGAGGAAAGGAAAAATGCAGGGTAGAGTAAAGGTCATGAGAATAATGGAAGCAGAGAAGGCTACCAGATTGAAGGCCAGAACTGGCAGGGAAGAATACAGTGTAACTCTGGTTGATGCTTGACTCCAATCAACCACTGACCACATAAAATCCAATATTTGACATTGGAAAGTCTATATTCTGCTTGCATAACTGTTTCGACCTTCACAGTCTAGATTGGCCCACACATGCAAATCTTGACTCGCACTGGTTGTCGTATGAAAATAGAACATAAATGACAAGTTCATCCATCACAAACTCCCTCCCTGTCCACGCATCAACCTGTCAGGGTTTCTCAATGTTAAAAAAGGTTGCTACTTAGATGATAAACCAGAGAAAACACAACAATTTTTGCAACAGGTCAGATTGCAAAAAGGACCTAAGAGTTAATCCAAGAGCAGAAGAAAAAAGAGAACCACCTACTTGTTAAAAATGCATATAGTAGGTATGCATTACAAAGGAAGAACAATAATAGTCTTACAAAATTAGAAAAGAAAAATTAAACCAAAGGCAGCAGCAATGACTTGTAACAAAGTATATGCATAAATGCATCAAGACACATTTATAAATATTGTTATTTAATTTTAATCCAACTTATCTGACACAAGAAACACGCATTTTCTAAGCATTTATGGAGTGCGAAAGTTAATAGACAAAAGAAGCATAATCTAAAATGGAACTAAAGAACTGTTGGGAAATAAATAAATAAAATAAAATGGAACTAAAGTATCTGACCTTTTTTCAACATTAACTAGACCTCTGGCAATCATTTCTTGACAAAGTTTCTCTGCCTTATCAGTCTCATTTTTCTCTAGCAGTGCACCAATAATTGTTTCAAAAGTTACAGCATCAGGGGGGCAATCATTGTCATCCATTTTGGAAAGTAAGACCATAGCTTCATCCAAAGAGTCATCTTTGCAAAATGCATTGATCATAATAGTATATGTTCGTACATTTGGAGGACAGCCATGCATCAAAAGATGTTGAATAGCATCTTCTGCAATCTTCAACTTTTCACTTTTGCACAAATTATCAACAATCGCACAGTTTGTGTAAAAATCAGGCCAAATTCCTTGAACAGTCTTCCGAAATAAAGAGATTGCCTCATCAAAAGGTCGAGTTTTGCAAAAAGCATCTAACAATATATTGTAAGTGATAACGTCAGGGGATTGACCACTATCACGCATTTCACCAAGAAGATCTTGCACGTCTGATATTCTTCCCGAATTGCACAAGCCATCAATAAGAGAATTGTAAGTAGCAATAGAAGGGACTAAATTTTTATGACATATCTCTTTAAAGAGAACCATGGCTTCATCAACCATTTCAGCCTTACAATAACCGTTAATCAAGACATTATAATTCAAGACATCAGGTTCCAAACCTCTTTTGACCATTCTATTGAATAGTTCTTTTGCATCATTAACATTTTTTCTTAAACAATACCCATCCATCATAGCATTGTAAGTAACAACGTCAGGTTTCTCGCCTCTTTTCATCATCATCACAAGCACACCTTGTGCTTCTAAGATCCTTCCTTGTTTACATAATGCATCAATCAATATGTTAAAGGTATAATCGTCCGGATCAATTTTTTCCCGCACCATTTTGGTTAGTAATTGATTTACATCTTGCCATCGACCCAGACTACAACAACCATCAATTAGAGAGTTGTATGTGACAACATCAAGTAAAATTCCCCTGTCAGCAATTCGAGAAGACAAACTAAGTGCATCGGTGACAAGTCCATCTTTGCACAGTCCATCAATGAGTGCACTAAACATTACTAGATTGGGTTGAATGGATTGTTCCTCCATCTCTTGTAGCAAATGAAGGGCAGCTGTAATTTGGCGATTTTTGCATAACCCATTGATTAAAGTCCCATATGTAAATTGATCAAAAAGATAACCTTGGGCTAATAGGTTTTGATAAAAGTTTAAAGCTTTAAAGATCATACCATTGACACAAAAACCATTGATAATTGTATTGAAAGTGACCAAATTAGGTTGATAGCCAGTCTTGAGAATGGTACCCAATAATGAAAAAGCTAAAGTCATGTGAGATTGATGACAGTAACAATTGATCAAGATGGTGAAAGTAGCAATTGAAGGGGAGATATCTCCTCCCCTAAATTGAAGTTGAGTAAAGAGTGAAATAGCAGTGGGATAATGTCCCATCCTGACAATAGCACCTAAAAGTTTGTCAAAATGAGAAATGGGTGGTGGAGGAAGAGCACGAATCATGCGATTGAAACAAGTAACGGCATCATCTACATTATTGTTAAAGCCACAAGATAATAATTTCTTCGCATAATGGCGTCGGAAATGACCATACAAATTGGGAATGGCGGCATACCTTCGAATTGGATTTAGCATCCTCAATTTGCAAAATCAACACAACCTTTCTTCTTCTTCTTCCTCTTGTCGCTCCTAATACTGTACACTGGTTTTTCTCCCTTTAAATTACAATTAAAATATAATAATAATAATAATGTCATGTAAATACTAAAATGCAGTATGTATTTTTTTTTTTTTGGTACAAGCAGTATGTATTATTATTGCTAGGGTTTAAGTCTCCAGTTCCTGGATGTGCTCCTGCTTTGTGGCAATTTTTTTTTAGGGGGGTGTATTTAATTAGGATTTCAATGGATTTTAAAAGACTTTTTATGATGACAAAATCTTGTGGTATTCAATTAGGATTTTAAAAGACTTTAAAAAAGTCTAGTGGTATTCAATTAGGATTTTAAAAGACTTTAAAAAAGTCCGGTGGTATTCAATCAAGACTCTTTACAACTTACAAAAAGTTTTGTGGTATTCAAAAGTATTCTAATTTCGATGGATTGTTTAAAAAATAGGATTTTAATGGACTTTTTAGTGAATTTTGAGCTACAAAAAGTCTTTCCTCATATCATGAGATTTCGATGAATTTTTTTTTTTTTTATTTCTTTCACCTTCCCTCATTTTTCTATTTCGTGTTTCCTGATTATTTTCTCCCTACCTCTCTATCACGTTTCCTCTTCATGGTTGTCATGTTACCATAGATAGTGTCACCTTTTTTGCTTCCACCACTACCACCATTACTCTTTTTCCCCTTTTTTGTTCCTTCTTTGTTGTTTCCTTTGCTTATTCCCAAAATCGCTCTCTTCTTCTTCCTGCTCCTGCTCCTGATCCCGCAAGCATTACACAGTGACTGTGTAATCAAACCAAAATGAGATCAAATTAGAATCAAATTCTCATCATCAATAAAAAAAACTATTAAATACCCATTGTGAATCATGTTTATGTCTTCTTCCACCGTCAAAACAGGGAGTACCGATAGAGAACCTCCATGGCTCTATCTTTGATAATAAAAAAATCACTACTGATAACAAAAAAGAGAAAAATTTAGGATTTTTTAAAACAAAATTGCTGCATTTAATTTAAAATTCAATGTCTTTTAAAATCCAATAAATCCATAAAGTCTTCCAAATCCTATAAAATCTTACCATATAAATCCATTGAAATTCAAATTAAAAATCTTATTAGTCTTTTAAAATCATAAAAGTTATTAAAATCATGCACAATCTTTTAAAATCCACAAGACTTTTTTATGCAAAAAATGTCTTTCAAAATCCTAATCCAATACACCCCCTTAGTGTATTTCATAACTAATTAGAATTCGAGTTTAAGATGCTAGTGTAATGAAAGTTTACACGGACATCCAATAAAAAATAACTATTCTTTCATGTCATATAAGTGGTTTCAAAATAATCATACATGAGTGGAATATTGTGGTAGAAACATAAAATATTATTGATTATTTTGTAATGTGTAACATTCTTTTTACTCTTTATGCTTATATCCTTTAATCTCTTAGAATTCTCACCCCAATAGACATCTTAAAAAATATTTTATAATTTAAACTATTTGATATAAAACGCGTCTAATCTTTGAACACTTCAAAGTAAAAAATTGTATGTATATGTACGATGTTTACGTAAAATTTTGTGCCTGAGAAATATTTCATTTTATTAAAAAGTGAGAGTAAACAATAGCTTTACTTTAATTTGTTTTTTATTTAAAAAAATAATCTACAATAATTGAAACTAGCTCAACCTACAATGATTTAGTTGGTGAGGATTCACGATTCAGTTCAAGCTTATAGTTTTCTCTAGTTTTGGTGAGTTTGTGGGACTTAACTCAGTTGATCTTTTTTATTAACAAAAATTAATTGAGGATATCAAAAGTGTTTTAAAAATTAACAATACAAATGTAATATGCTTTAGCAACCTTGATTTAACTATTTTTCATGTGAAGATAAATAAATAAATAATAATAATAAAAAAAAAACATAGTTGATAGAAGAACTTGATACTCCGCCACTCCGGAGCTTACAACACAGATTGTACATCTACTACTATTATGAGGGTAAACAATTGTACATCGTCTTCTCACAATATTAAGGAATTAATGTAAGATTTTGATATAGTAACATTTAAATATGCATAGAAAAGTTAATTGTGTTTGAATCTGCAGTGATAAAAATTGATTTTGTAAAATGCTGAAAATAAAATAATTTATATTTAGATATATTATTGTAAAAGTGACTGATAAGTCCAAATAATGAGTTCTTGTCCTTTGATCGAGGCAGCACTGATTAATGGAGATTATTGTCTTTTGAGTTCTTGTCTTTTGATCTAGTATTTATCCACATGATATAACATCACACGAATATAAATTGAAAAAATCCAAGGGTAGTGAAACAATTAGACTTGGATGATGTTATGGAAAAAGTCATAATGATGTTATGAAAAAAGTCAAAGATTCCAATGCACTACAAAAATGAATGAATCTTATTTAATAATTGTATATATACCAAAAATGAATTCCTTTTTCTTTACAAATTCAAAAGAAAATAATCATGAAACTGCAAGATGCATCTTTGATCAACGATTATTAATGCTATATGCTAAGGTCGAAACATTGCACTCACAACACAAGTATGTCCCTCCAAGCCGGTGACTAGAGAGGTTCATTATGCAGTTGCATCGATGCATCCGTTGCCATAATGTACATACCAAATATTACTTTCAGTTCCAACGAACGCTTATCATATGATAAGCATTCAAAATTCAAACCCAGATCACCCCTTCTTCAATAAAAATATAGCAGGACATTGCTCATCTCTGATGGAGTCCCTTGTTCTCGAGTCATGTTCCACACAAGTCAGAGAACATGTTCCACAAAGTCAGAGAATGAATAGGAAGGTACACAGTCCTTTATTTTCCTTCATCATTATTAAATTTTTCTGGTTATGGTTAAGTACTTTGCAACATTTCTCCGTGTCCACTGTGAATGCTTGATGTACTCCAGAGTAACAAATTATATCCAATGCACTGAAGACAACTTAAAAGCCAAGGAAATGACAAGCTAATGAGCTATAATATATCACAACACAGTCATACTCCTCCAGTGTTATTGATGTTCTCCAATGAGATCACGGCACCAGATCTACCCTCATCCGATGGGCTAGAATGTGACATCAGAATATAAAGCACCCACAAATGAAGGCAAACAAGGTAAATGAAAGCCCACAATTTTGCCGTCGAGTTCCGTTTCAAAACAAGTGCACCAGCCACAAAAATGTAATCTAATTGATGAAGCAAGGACCCCAGCTGTTTCTTGCCAGAGTGAATTCTGGCTTTTAGCATAGGCTTAAATTTTGAATTAGAGAGCTCCCACGACCCAGATTCTATGTCACTTGATGATGAGGCGGGATTCATAGCATTTGAGCCTGAAACTGACATATTCTCATCCAGCAACCTTGACACTGCCTGCTGAATTGATTATGATAATTAAAAAACCAAGTATGTCGTGATTTCGAGAATCAATATGGTCTCGGAAAAAGTATACCTCAATTCTAAATATAAGACTTGCCTTCTCAGAAGACAGTGATTCAACCTGTTGACAAACAGAATAAACTTTTTAAACACAAAGGGGTCTGAAGCATGCCAGTAAGTCCCAATTCTGTATTTCTATGAATTTGTGTAAAAAAATTGTGCTTGCATTTTAAACCTGCTGGATTCTGAAAACCAGATCCGGTTAATTTTGTTGTCATTCTTGTTTTATATCCCAAGAAAGATTTTATACAAACTGCCAATGTGTTCAATAGCTTGCTAGGACTGACCAGACTGGCTGGTCGGGACTGAATTAAAACAGTGAAATCTTGAGTATTTGCAAAAATATTACAGCCGACTGGATGTATGAAAGATTCACCTTGGATTGTTTCTGTATTAAATGATCAGTCATTTGATGAAGCCTTCGCTTGAGCTCAACTTCAACTTCAGTTGGCTCTTCTATCTCTTTCCTTGTCATTTCAATGTCAGCTTCCAGCTTCCTTGCCTGTAACGTACAAAGTGTATTAAATAACTGCATAGCAAATAGAAATCTTATTGACTTTAACACGCCCAATGCAAAACTTAATGAAGTTGGATATGTTACACAGCATGTACTAGCAATATATAAAGAAAATTTTCAACTTAATGAGTCATAATTATATAGGGTCAAGTGGTGAGCCTTTACAATTGATTTTAATATGATGATTCATGCTCCATTCAATTATGGTCAAGAGGTGAAGTCTAGAGTGAGGTGCCTCACCCTTGAAGTACTGTTTTTTCTTTTGAATGACAAATGTTAGTATGTTACTCTATGTTAGTGTTATGTTTTGGATTGTGTTAGAAGTTAGAACCCTCAAGTTCTTCATCACTCAGCTCCTTAATTCCCCAACCACCAAGCCTCACCCTTGAAGTTCTTGAATATTGGTTTTGCAAATTTTTGCATTCGGTTGAAATTTTGTACATTTTTAAATAGCTCCACTGAAGACAAGCTTCTGCATTTCAAATAATATGCACAAGGTGTATGCTTTCACCATCTGAATTTCTGGCCTGCTTTGAGGATCTTTCTTCCTAGTTTTTGAGGAACATCACCCACTAAAGCATCCCCACAAGCTTTAATTTCACTTTTCTAGAGCCAGTTCACTCTTAGCAACTATTGCAACTAGCAGTAAGCTTTTTTTTTTCCCTGACACTGGATATCTGTTAAGAAGTCTCACATTAGATGTGAGATGGCTTGTGTATGGGTTTATAAAGTAGAGGAAATCCTCACCTTACAAGCTGGTTTTGTAGGGTTGAGTTAGGCCCAACTCCCTATTCTAAGATGGTATCGGAGCCTCTCCAAGATCCGTTGGGCCACCTGTTATCAGGTTTCCACTATCAAGCCACCCACCATTTATATCCATGCACCAAGCCCAATAGTGCTGGGCGTGAGGGGCTGTGTTAAGAAGTCTCACATCGGATGTGACTGGCCTGTGTATGGGTTTATAAAGTAGAGGAAATCCTCACCTTACAAGCCAATTTTGTAGGATTGAGTTAGGCCCAATACCAATTCTAAGAATATATTCCTTGGATTTGGCAAGAATCCCATTTTAACCTGAGTGATGCCATCCTTGACTGTGCATTGTTTGCCTCTGGCACTACCACACCAGATGGAGGCAGACTTAGGGTTTACACTTCTACAATATTTTCTTTTAAAAAAACTATCAAAGGGGCATATTAGTAAATATTTAGACAAACTTACATTCGAGATGCCTTTATATTTCACAGCCGTTAAATATTTTACTATTAAATCTAATGGACAATAATGGTTCTTCACCAGTGAGGCACTTTTATCATGCCTCGCCTTGTACGAGCCATGGCTAGGGAAAACATTTTTGTTTTAAGTGAAGTCAAAAGTGGACACCGACTGGCAACTGGGGATAAATAACACAGCATATGGTTGGAGCATGAAAAAGCACACAGAACATGCAAAAAAAAATCCAATAATTGGAATTCCATATATTCCAGAAACTGGAACACACAAGACTAATTAATTAATGAGAAGACTCACTTTGATCCTTCAAAGACTTCGTTATATTTCTAAAATATACTTTTGAAGCTAGAATAAGCAAAATATCCCATTTAATACAAAGAAAGAAAAGAGACACAAAATTTATAGATAGAAAATTCTAGTCTAACTACTAAGAAAAATGAAATTCATTGCATCTGAATAGCTCTTCATGGTCATGGAAAAGAAGTGATTGGTTTCTCGTTAAAACTCAACTGTTTACCTTTTCCAGCAACTGTGCAACTTTATCATTAATAAAAGAGTGCTCTGCCTCAAGAATTTCTCGTTCAAACTCAACTCCTTTTGAAGCTAGCTACAACATCAGCATAGATAAACATATGTCAAGATAATCCTACTTAAAGAAAGTAATCATATGAATTTTAAAAGGGAATATATGACCTAACAAAAAGAAAATACCAGACTCCCTCTTAAAATCCCCAGCATAGGAAAAAGTAAACAAAAGAATCCAATATTAATATACCAGTTTCAGCAAAGGATAAACTTACCTGATTTCGTAAAGTTCCAGTTTGATGAGGATTCCTCGTGCTCCTTCTGAGTTCTGCAAAAGTTAAAAGATCAACATATTAACAGACCAGCTCATTAAAACATAATCTTGATTACTAGTGCTCAGCGCCCTAAATTACCCATTTGCAATGCTGCATAACGATTATTAAATGGCCACTGGTGAATGATAAAGCAAAGCTACTATTGCTCAGGATCTACAGAAAGAAAGATATTTCCAGAACATATTCCTCGTCAAAGATAATCTCAAACATCAACAAGGGAAATCCTAGTTAATGTATGTGCTTAAGCAGTCCTCGCCTCTTGAGCTAGCTTATAGAGTAGAATTCAGCCCAACCCAAATTATAATATCCAAGGCTATCCTGGATTTGTCATTGGGTCACCTATTGTTCATGAGGTGTGTTGAGATCCCAAAGGTCAAAGTAGTCTGTGTAAAGCTTGAGCAATCCTTGCCACTTGAGCTAGCTTTTGGGGTGAGTTAGACCTAACCCTAACTAACAACAGTTTGTTTAAAACCTAAATGGCGTGAGTCCTTTAACTACATGCTAATCGCCTATTTTGTTCAAACATTTAACAGCTAAAAGTTCAAATCATGAATATCTGTCGTTCTCTTGGGTAATTAAATGTACTCAAAGTAATTGTTGTGCATATGCTCGTTATGCTGTTCAACAAGCTTCAAAATTATCTTTGTAGGCCTATACTAACCTTTTGCCATTTTTATTAAGAGCTTGTAGACTAATACTTAAGGTTTGGAAATATGTTCAAGCTGTCCCGTTAGGGTAGCTCAGTTGGTAGTTACTAGGGATATTATTGGAAGGCCGGTGTTTGAACTCTGGATTCCCTGCTTCTCCACACTTATAGTGCGTGAGTCTAGCCACTAGGCTACAGGACCAAAATATAAAAGAAAGAAAATATGTTCAAAGAAACTATCAATGGTTGAAATGAAATATACGGGCCTGTTTACTTTGAGTAAAAGTCTTCAGTTTTCATTTTATGTTTTCTCTTTTAATTATAAAACGGCCACCTGTCGTCAAATATGTGTACATGAAGCAAGTAATAAACATTTTTCTTTTCTAAATTTCCTGTACAAATTATTGTCAAAAAAAAAATCCTGTACAAATCTTTGAAAACATGAACAGAATGAAAACAGTGTGCAGACTATTAATAAAAAGAAAAAATAAGAAATGAAAGCAAAAGACTTTTTCTCAAAGAAAATGGGCCCCAATGTTACAGAGAATGAATTTATGACTTTGCTAAGAGGCAGTATGTTACATGGAACGAATTTATGGCTTTACAAGCATTATGTTACAGAAAACTAACTGATGACTTTGCTAAGAGGCGGTACCTTCATGAACAGACTCTTTCAATGCAATTTGTTGTCTGAGTTCTGCAACTTGTTTGACCTGATACAAAAACATTTCATAAGTAACACATAATAATTTAATACTTTTACCCTAGATATGAGGATGAGGGGCACTCACGGATCCTGGTGACCCGATCAACCCGATGACCCAAACCAATCCATCCAAACACGTTCAAGTTTGGGTCCAACCAGCTCAGATTCGAAGTGGTTTGGTTCGGGTAACAAGTTGATGATCCCAAACCCGTAAACCCAAACTATTCAAAATAAATGTGCATTTTGTTTTAATATAATGTACAACTTTTATGTGTTGATCTGGAGGTGTTTCAGATAACTTTAACTAAGTATTAAAATTTGAAATTGTAGAATTTAGTATAGTGTTTGAATTTTTATGAGATAAAATGTCATTTAATTTTATATTTTTTTGGGAATTTTTGTTAAAAAAGTATGTTTCATGAACTGATGACCCGACCAAAACCAACCCGCTCATTATATTATCGAGTTGGGTCAGGTAACAGGTTTGGCAAAAACCAACCCATGAACACCCCTTGGTTAATTCAGTTCCAATATAAGGGTCTCATTCTAATCCTTTAATAAGCTACATTTTTAATCAAATCAAAATATCTTTAGGGAGCTGATAAGTCAATTCAAGTGAACTTAAACTTTTAGTTCCGGCAGTATTTAGGAGAATTTTTCAGACAGTATCAAAGTCGGTAATGCAGATAAGACCTTCGGTTAATTGGCACTTATGAGTTATCAGCTTTCATTGTGATGCCAATTAGGTCATATTATGTTACTATTTTTAAGAAATCATAAATTCCTCACATAATTAGGAGTAATGTCCAAAACTTTGTGATAAGTAGTGACAAGTCTATTAATAATTTCAAATTTTTATAAATTCTACAGCCAAAAAATCTTGTATTCTATGATGGGAAGGAAGTAATCTAATAATCTAAAAATACCTCTACTTCAAGGTTCCACTGTACAGCTGCGAGGGATCTTGCAAGATCAGCATTAACGGTCTACAACAAATCCATACATTAATCAATGACAAGCTTATCTAAATATATGCAAAACTAGAACATGATGAAAAAACGTATTTACAAAGTGTGCTGTTAGGTAAGCTATACACTACAAACAACTGGCTTAAAAACATTAAAGCAACACACCTCCAGTTTAGCTAAACGCATAAGAATTTCCATTCTAGTATTATTATGTTTTTGCTTTTCTAACTCAACAGCTTCCATTGTTTCCATCATAGTACTCTGAAGCTGCGAAGCCTGTGGGACAGAGCAAAAGAGGATTAAATATCTAACCAACATGTCAAAAACGTCAAATGCCACCCAAAACAGGCATTTGGACAACAATTAATTTCAAAGTGATGCCAGCTCAATAGTGTAGAAGCTTTTACCAGATCACCGAGAATATCAAGCAGGAAAATAAATTTGATAAATCTGTACTAGACGCGGTGTTGAGATAAGCGGTATAACACAACAAAACTTAGAGCAAACAAAAACATATCAGTTTAAAGAAGTGTCATAACATTACCTCTTGTGCTTGTTGTTTAGCTCGCTCCTCAAGTATTTTCTCTAGACTTTGTTTCTCACCCTCTAATTTGGCCACCATATCCTCCTTTTCCTTGATAGCATTTATTGCTTTAGCTGCTGCTCTCTCAGCTAGGATCCTTTCTCTCTTCTTTCTCCTTTCTTCCCTCTCATGTTCACTTTCAGAATCAGATGTTGAACCGGACTCTGTATCTGAATCAGAACTTCCACCACTTGCCATGGAAGAACCCCTTTTCAAAGCATTGGATGTTAAATTGTCAGACACTGAATTAAGCTCCTCCTGCCTCCCTTTTATCACACTATTCAGACGACTGCCGACATCTACTGGTATTGCCTCAGGAGTGATACTTTTGTTGTCTTCTTGCAAAGATTCAGGTGGAGAAAAGTCCCTATAATTAAATCGCTGCTCACGACCTTCCATTTCGTTATCATCGGTCACAGCCGCAGGCTTATCAAAACTGCTACTACTAGCATATTCTTGTCCTCTTGTCCATTTAACATCAGTTTCCAAATCTACATTGGAGTGTCTATCGGTGGAACCGGAAGAGGTAGATTCCTTGCCATCATCACTAGTGTTTTTGGTGGCACTCAATTTAGTTCCTTTGAGAGAGTCTAACCTCTGCAAAGACCTTGAACCAGTGTTGCCACCACTTTTATGATTCCTCTTCATATCAGAAACTGATAAACTTTTGTGCTTTCTACTACTACTATTTTGCCTTAAAAGACGAGGTGCAGCAGGTAGACCATTACCGTAATTACCAGCAACAGAAGCAGAAGCAGAAGGTGTAGTAGGGTGAGTAGGTGAACTAAGTAGTTGAGTCCAATCACCATCCGTGATGGTAGGGTTAGATTTGGGGGCAGTTGGTATTGCAGTTTTGAGGACGGAGGAGGAGGAGGAGAAATTAGGATGATCACTGCGCAGTTTTCCATGATAATCATTATCGGGGAGTTTCTTCTTCAATTGATCTTTGAGAGGCAGCACACCACCGCTCCCTGGTTTGGAAGGAGGAGCATCAATATTTGCTAGTTCTTCTGACGGAAGACTTTCGTTGTTCTTGCGAAGTGATTCAGCGGCTTGTTGATCGATCTGATGAAATTGATGATGAAGAAAATTAGGGAGAGGAAATTGAAATTGAAAAATGCAAATTCGACATGGAATAATTAATTAATGAAGAAAATGGGAGGAGGCATTGGTGTATGTAGATTGACTTGCCTGATGGAGAATGTTCTCGGCAGCTTTGAGTTTGGAGGAGATCCAATTCGCCATGGATGATGGTTTCAACGAGAGAGTGAGAGATCTGAGAGAGAGAGAGAGAGAGAGAGAGAGAGAGAGAGAGAGAGAGAGAGAGATCTGAGACCAAGATTTTCTTCTGTTAGATAGACAGATTCATTCATTCATTCATTCATAATGAATCGAAAGAAGATGAAGATGATGATGAAGAGTGAATTAGTGAGTCTTGACACGAAACGTGTTTCTTGGGACAATTAGTCGTACTGTTTTAAATTTTAATTAATTAATTAATTAATCAGGTCATTCCCATGAAAGAAAGAAAGAAAGAAAGAAAGAAAGAAGTTAATTTGCCCCGACAAACAACACCTACCAAACCAACTAACTAACGGGTCTCGGATTAGGTTCGATGGGCTTTCTGAGCCCAATAAGATGGAGTAATGTTCAATTTAAGCCCATTGGCATGAACCATGACCAACAGGATTCTTTCTTTCTTTCTTTTACTCTCTTTGCTTTGCACTCTCTTGCTAGTTGATATTCTTTTTGAGAAATGAGTTATACCTCTAATTCACACATTGTTTCCTATTTCTTAACACGTAAACTGATGATGATTCCACTAAATTACTGCACCATGTGTCTTCCGCAGGTCTAGAGTAGCACAACTCAAGCAAAACCTTCTTTTCGGCAATACGTGTCCCATATATATAGTGAGAGATATCTATTTTTATCCACATTCTTTACTATGTGATGATTTATGTTTAAAAACTTTAAATGACACTCACTTTAAAACAAATACTAGTATAATATATACAATAAATGAACAAGAGGCCTAAAAATATTAAGCAAAAGTAAAAAAAATAACATGATTGATTTGATGGCATGGTACACGTAGACACAAAGCTTGTCTTAGAATCATGGGTGCAAAGTAAAATATTGAGGGGTGCAAATAGACATAAAGTAGAATATTACTTGTAATTTTCACAAGCACCTGTGATCTTGTGGTTTTTTTGGTTCTGCAAAACCATGGAAACATTTTCATGATTATGTATAAAGTCCATGTTTTAACTTGTTAAAATCATGGTAAATCATTTTCGTGAGCATAGTTCAGTTGGTAAAAACATTTATGATCAAAGAAGTTTGAATTCGGGTGAATCCACTTATTCAACTTTTGGGTTTTGAGATTTGAAACCAAACAAGTGCCTTGATGTATTTGTTCACATTTTAGTTGTGGTAGAAATGCAAGACAAAGGGGTCCAAAGCAACCAGCAGAACTCTCATCTCATCAACCTTGCCCAAGGGGACTTGTGATTTCCTAGTTAGTAGTTAGTACAGTATTTGTTTTAGCATACAATCCAGATATTTTCTGGATTAACTAGCTAGATAGATAGATAATGTTGTCACCTTTGAAAAGGGGTGGGTTACATTTCCTAATAACAAATTTAAGCTGTTTTAAATTAGCCTGATCTACACTACACTCTCCCTCTGGATATTTTTGTAAGCTAAGGTAAAAAAAGAAAAACCAAACACAAGGAATCACTTTGCTGATTGAACCAGCACGTGAATAAATTTACCACTATAACACAAGACAATGACATATATTATGGCTCAATGCTCTATGCAGTAGCCACTAGCCGCCGCCGGTAAACAGAACATAAATAACAGAAAACACTAGCCACTTTTTATTTGAAATTCAGGTAATTAAAAAACAACCTTATTCGGTTAATTAATTAGCAGCATTTTTTATAAACAAACAGTAGTAAGTACCTCCATGAGCTAGCTATAGTAGCATGTGATTTCAAAATCCATATATATAAACATCCTAGCATCATATATATATATATATAGTCCTCATTTAAATATCATTGGGGTAAGAAAATCATGGCCACAATCTGTAATAATTTACTAATAAGGAAACGCCAATCAAAACCTTAATGAAAAATTGGATAATTAAGTACTAGTAAATGTAACACTAAAAGATTCTTGCAAAATCTCGATCATGATCACGAACAACAAGGAGCCTGTTTAGTTGCGGTGACTTCATCATCATGATCAGCTATATGAATCTCCTTCCCATTCAAAAGATTAATCGGTTTCTCATCCATTTTGGCTTCCAAACTTCTCTGGTTTGTGATTTCAAGTATCTTTGTGATCATTTGTAAGAACACTTGTTCAACGTTTAGATTCTTCAAAGCAGAGGTTTCCATAAAAAACAACCCTTCTGTCTCTGCAAACTCTTTAGCTTCTTCTTCCTCTACTTCTCTTGATTCACCAAGATCACATTTGTTACCAACCAGAATAACTACCATGTCTTCCCCACCAAACTCCCTTAGTTCCCCTAACCATCTGCCTACACTTTTGTAACTCGATCGCCTCGTTATGTCATACACCAATAATGCTCCCAAGGCTCCTCTATAATACGAACTTGTGATTGCTCTAAACCTGTAACACATTTCATTAATCAATATATATAGTATGATTAATCTATAAGACATTGAAAATATGTACCACTAGCAAGGTTTTGTTCTGAAAATTGAAAATGTACGTAGTAGTAGTAGTAGTACAGATTTTTATATTGGATCAATGTAGCACATCCTTACAAAATTAACTAAATAAGTTAATGGCGTACGTACTATTTATAATTAGACAGTATCACTAAAGACTCTATTCAATGTGGGACTTGGTTTCTTCCAATTAAATATTACTATTAGTATGTAAGCAGTTTTCTTTATATTAGTATTAGTATGATTAGAAACATGAAATTGTTTGATTATATGCTCTTTCTAGTCTAGTATAAACTGAACAACGCTGTGTTATGGACCCGCCACGCCCAAATAGTTACGCTATTTATTTAATAAGATAATGCCCCTGGGGCACTATTTAGCATTTGCCATAAGATATATAGATTGCATTACATTACATGGTGGAAAATTGAAAGAGAAAACTTAATTTCTACACTTAAACAACCACCTGCAAGAGTGAGTCCTACTCTTTGAACTCACATATTTTTCATTTGCATCATTATAACATACTCCTCATTATAACATACTCTCTTCCGGTCCTTTTTATAAGAAACATTTTGAAAAAATTACATAGACCAAGGAAGCACATTTAACATAGTTATTTTCATTTAATACTTTGTGAAATTGAACATTTAAAACATTTAAAAATTGGTCAAAGTTTTTTATAAAAATGACCAAATTTTTTTCCAAAGTGTTTCTTATAAAAAAAAACCGCAGGAGTATTCATTAGTCAACTCAACCGAGAATTATCAGCTTTTTCTCCTATATATTATATATAGGAGTATGATGAAAGTGTAAGGAAAAGAAAAGGTAAATTGTACATGCGCATGTAACCCAATTAATTAAAGGTAAAAATAGTGTAATTCTTTTTATGGGATAGTAAAGAAAAAGTTTTTCTAAATAGGCGACAATGTCAATATTTAAAAATTAGTATCCTAAAAAAGGTTCATAGAAATCACTCGGATCGATTGAATTCCAATGATGAACAGTGTCAATTTTATAAAAAGAAAAGTCATAGTATACAAGAAAGAAGCACAAAATAAAAAGGAGGAAATTACGGCGTGTTAGGTTCCATTTCCATTCCAATTCCAATAAAGATTAAAGCAACTCACTTAGTATAGTAGTAGTACCCTTGGATTAGAGTAGAGGGAAGACAAACACATCTTAAAATCTTGATTTGAACAATATAATCATTTTAAGCAGTATTACACTATTATTATTACATTCCGTGAACAAGTTTTTTTGTGTCACATAACAAAAGGAAAGGAATGCAATTCAATTAAAGACATGAATGAATGATAATATGGGAGTCCCCACACGCTGAATGAATTTGTAGTTTATCCTTTTGGTACTAATTTGGTTCCACACCACTTAATTAAACCAACCAACCAACACTCAATTGTCATTTAGAAAAGCCACCAACACTTTTATAAATAAATAAATAAATTGTCAAATTTAAGATATCATCATCACGGATCAACGTCCTGTGCACTTTCATATTTACTATTTATTTATGAATAACAATGATAAAATATTAATTGTTCCTCTCATGCTATCTAATGAACAACAAGACTTGATCAATAAAATCTAATACTACTAAACAATAAAGAGCAAACACCAGATCCAAACTTGGCTCTGGCAATTAGCTAACAAAACTACATACTATAAATACAGGAAGAAAGAAAGAAAGAAATAAAAGCCAATTCAAAAATAATAAGTCACGCATGACATGAAGAAAAGTTGAATTCACAATTTCATATTCTTCCATTCCAGGTTACGCAAACCCACTGGACCCCACTTTCATATTAATAATAATAATAATTCAAACACCATTTGGAAACAAAAATATCTAATTAACTTTTCATTCAAACAAACAAAACAAAACAAGAACTATGTATGACAATTTGATTAATTGTATAATGATCGATCTCATCAACCTTAATAAGAATATATGTAACTGAATTATTATATTCTCATGATTTGCAAACTTATAAACATGTTTTACTCATGCAAAGGCCTATGAATTTCGTTCATCATTAATTAATTCAAGCAAAAAAGACATATATAGTATATGATCAAAACATTAATATAAAAAGAACAAGAAAGAGTGGTTGTTTTGTTTGATCGATCGGAAGAGGTGAAAAAGAGACTGACCTTTCTTGGCCGGCAGTGTCCCATATTTGAGCTTTGATGAGTTTGTCTTTAACCCTGATGTTTCTGTAAGCAAATTCAACTCCTATAGTTGGTTTAGAATCCAACCTGAATTCATCTTTTGAAAATCTTGATAGCATATTTGTTTTCCCTACTCCAGAGTCTCCGATCAGTACTGCCTTGAACAGATAATCACACTCTTCATCCATTCAAACTAACACAAAAAATGGTTCTTATGCAGCAGCAGGGAAGGAAGGAAGGAAGGAAGGAAAGAAGAAACTAAAAACAGGGCTCAATGTGGTGGTGGTGCTGATCTTATTTATATATAGTATATTACTACATTCTTAACTACAAGATGGATTATAATTAAAAGGAATGAGATGTTAATTAGGAATATTGTCTAAATATTTTTTTAAGATTTTATATTTAAATATATTTTAGATTTATATTTCAGTTTATAATATTTTGGATTTGTTAATAATTTATATGATTACTTTGTTATTTAAAATATATAATTTGTTTTTATGTAACTTGGTATAGTGATGAGAGGTTTTGGTAGTACGTTATAGATTATAATTTCAATCGCTAGTTGTAAAACAAAAAAAAACTCTATATATAAAATCATATACCTATGAATAATAATAAGATGTGTCAAAAAAATAGTAATAATAAGAAAAGAGAATCATACCAAATTTCGCAATACCAAATATATATATTAAAAAAAAACAATATGAAAAATATGCCTAAATATGAAAAACAATAGTGTTAGTACAATGGTAATAAGAAGATGGATTATAATTAAAAGGAATGAGACACTACACATAAACAATTTATTTATATTAATAGTGTTTTTTGGAGGGTGTTGAGTGTTTTTACATGTGAAATGAAACCACATAGATAAAGACATGATGAATATATACATATGAGTGTGGTTTATTACCATCTATCAAGAAAGAAAAATATATAAAAATTTAGAAAAAATTAATTCAGTAGAAGAGCCAAAACCATCTTCAAAGAAGGTCCAATGGCATTGTTCCACTTGTCCTATCCTTACCTTTTACAAGGTTTTCATGCTCATGTGGCATTCTAGGATTGGCTTTTCACTATACTGTCACAAGTCACAACAGTGAACATAATTGGTTTTGGCTCTATCTTAGATCATGGCCGTCTCAAACGCAAAGTTGATTAAAAAAATTATACAAGCGGTAATTATTCCAAATTATCTCAGCTTTGGAAAGATATAGATAGATTCCATATGTCATCATCTATGTTTGTGGTCGGCTGTCACTGTAATTATACAATTAGCAATAAGGATCTAAGAGGTAATTATCGGATATGATTTTGTCACATTAAGTGGTGTATGGTGAACAAGTTACTGATATCGTTATAACGAATACGAATTTTACTAATATTGAAAATCATTTGATATATCTTTGAGACCCATCAAAATTAACAGTATTTAATAAAAACTCATAAACTATTAATTTTGATGGTCTTAAGAGATTTATTTTGATGTATCTAAAACACCACTCATGAATTTATATTAATCATCTATCTCACCATTAAAACTCACTAGGATTATACCCGTACTATCTCACCGTTGACTAATCGGACTTAATTACTTAACAGATATGTGGTAAAGAGAATACACAATATTTTTTTGATAATTATTGTCTATAATTTGTTTTACAAATACAGTAGAAACTCTTTAAATTCAAAACCACAGAAACTCTTTAAATTAATACTGAGTAAATTAATAATCTCTCTAAAATAATAAATTTGTCCGGTCCCAACTTGGGCCAATATAAAAAATTGAAAAATTCGATAAAATAATAAGATAATAATTTTTCGAGAGATCTCTTTATAATTTTCAGTCCCAAGAAAATCATAAATTAATAATTCATAGAAACTAAAAAAAATATATTACACTCTATTGAAATATGATTCAATAGTTGTCTGGTTTCCTTAAAGTTCAAAAGCCCTTATTGATTTCCAAAGCATATGAACACAGTAGTTACTAATTTACGTTGAGTCTCAAGGTTCACTGCAACGTAATTTTAAAAGGCATAGACTAATTTGCCTTTTTGTTTGGTATGTACAGTATAATTACTTAAAAACTCTTTAAATTAATAATTATTAATTTATCGATAAATTAATAACTCTCTAAATTAATAAATTTTTCCAATCCTGACATTATTAATTTAAAGAGTTCCTAATGAATAATAAAGAAAATACACAATTTCTTATTAAAAAATACACAATTTTTGTTCTTTGAGATAGAGCCGTTAAAACGGACGATTACATCTAAAGTACACCAATCAGAGGCCGTAAACAACAAAGGTAAACATGGCTCCAAAGCGAAGGATTTCAGCAAGTCGTCGTCAATGATCACTCTTCAATATATTCCTGGAAATGATTCTGTAAGGTACCCTGTCGCAATAGAGTTTCCAGTACTTGCCATACCTGCAGTACAAATTTTCAACTACATATACATGCTTCTGACCCACAACCATGAAATTTGATAATTCATGTGGAAAATTTCAAGTAAGACATACATACAAATCACCTGAAAAATTGTAAGAGATACTTAATTTGCAATGAACAATTTTCACAATCTATGTCAATCTTGCATATACAAAAGTTTCCACATTATCTATAATTCAAACTCAATCCATTAAAGGATATCCTGAACTTCCAACAATGCAAACACCATTAAAAAGTCCAAGGACCGTGAAAATGACCCCTATATAAAACTCATTCATAAGTTGAAAGGCTGACATATAGATTAAAAAGTAGATTAAATTAAAGGACTAAAATTCTGGAACTTGAAATGTTGTGATTGGAAAAAAATTAACATAAATCTCACCATGCAAAGACATAAAATACCAATTTGAAATAGGTCCAATATTTGTTTAACATAATTTTATTTGATCATGTTTATCAGTCAACTTTGCTGCAAAGCCTATAAAACCATGCTTGTAGCTATAAACACATTGACTCATGTACTCCTAAATTAGTGCATTATGAATATTAATCTAATCTTAACTTGTTTATCTTTTCTTTTACAATCAATATAACCTTCACTTGTTAGGCTCTTCCTTTAGAAGAACATACCTTCATCACAAATTAGCTTGAAAATTGTTTCCAGATATGCAGAACAATAACAAAAAACTCACCTTCAAGCACTGCAAAGTGAATCCAATATATAGACATTTGATGTCTCTACAATATAATCTTTAAATGAAAGTAATAAGAGACACTTGTAATAGATTACTTATCAAGACTGAAATACATTGATTTATCTTTAAATATCAAATAACTGGTAAAAGGATTAGAATAAAAATAAAAAGTTGCAGACCAAAACTTTAAGCAACAGTTAGCACCGCAAAATCCAAACTACTAACTCCCAACATCAAGGATTAATTGTCGCCAAAAAACACACCAATCTCTTGATCCAAATCATCAAAAGCACACCACTAATAGAGTTAGCACACAAATGCACATGTAAGGATCAAATACTATGGAAAGCCTCCATCATTCAACTGAAACAGGTACACTAAAAACAAACTCCAAGCTGCACCAGAGGCACCAACCTGCAACACCAAAACCCAGATCCTGATCAATTGCAGACCTGCAACAACACCCTAAAGGAAAAACTGATTTTAATACCACTGAATGTCTGAATCCAACTATCACTCGATAAGGGTCCAAGTAGTGGATCAGCTCCTGATGTTTTCACTTTTGACAATATCTGACAAGGGTCCAAGTAAACAGATTTTGACAAACAAATTGCATGTATCAAATGGTTCAGTGCCTCAGCGTACAGAGTACAGACTCAACATAAACCATATATATATATATATATATATATGGGGAGGGATCAAATTACACCAGTGTAACATTTGAGTAATGTTATACACCGCTCAATAACGCTTCAACGAATACAAATTTTACAAAATCCACCGTTGGATTGAAAGCTTATATCGTCTAGATCATCTATGTTAAATTTTATAGAATTCTAAAATCGTTTGATATGTTTTTTAGATAGATCAAAATTAATGGTTTATGCGTTTTTATTGAATACCGTTAATCTTGATCTATCTAAAAAACATATCAAACGATTTTAGAATTTTGTAAAATTTAACATGGATGATCTATACGATATAAGCTTTCAATCCGACGGTCGATTTTGTAAAATTTGTATTCGTTAAGCGTTATTGAGCGGTGTAACATTACTCAAATATTACACCGGTGTAATTTGATCCCTCCCCTATATATATATATATATATATATATATATATATATATATATATATATATATATATATATATATATATATATATATATCAAAGATATTCTCCCCTAATGAATCAGAAAAAAATGTTCCACAATTTCAATTCAATCCTCCAACGAAAACTTGGTTAACACCACAATCAAATCCGCCAATTTTTTTATTGATATATGAACCTAGAAGGAATACAAAACCCAGCTTTACACGAGGAGCAGGAGTTACACACAAGGCCCATCAACATCATAATAGCTAATATATATATGCAGTAATAAGAAATAACTAATAAAAGAGAGGAGAGGATACTGAGGAAATAGTTTGACATAGATAATGGACGGATGAATGAATTTCCAGATCTCATAAAACAAAAATTCAAAATTTGGACTTATTTATCCCTACAAAATAATGTACTCAGTCTCAGATATAATACAGGATTTCAGTATGAACATATAGAGAGAAATATGTCAAGTTGCTATTGTTCTTATAAACTGGAAAGAGAAATAAATAATTAAAAATTAAAGTTATGTAGATTAAGCAATAACTGTGACTACTTTCATTAATCTGTTCTATAAACAACTTTTTCCATATTATAAACAAAATATGACAATTGAAAGTAATAACAAAAGTTATAGAATAAATTATTAATTGGAATATGGAAGTATAGATGACAATATAACTTATACAATGACAAAAAATTGAAAAAACAGAATTACCAGATAAAGGAGTGCAGGTTGAGGTGAGTGAGTCAAGACACCAGCAGCCAAAGCAGTTATCAGACCAATGGCATATCCAGGCAGCGCATACCATATGTATTTGTGCCCCTTTGAAGAATGTAACTCGGTGAGATTTATTGTATCCCTGCTCTTGCGATAATCAAAGCAGAGGACCCAACCAGGAACATGCCCGGGATAGCCTGCAAAAAGATAAGCAAAAATCATGAAAAACCAAACACACAAGTTTAAAAGAAACAAGACTATCAAAATTTATTGAAATCAGGGTTAGCTTAAGTTTGACACATAACTATAATGTTGTTTAAAGCTTTAAGCCAAGGTATTTGATAGTGTATAAGCAAACACATGTGAAAATTTTGATCATTTGAATCATAATCAAGTGATACATAAAGATATATGCAGTCGGGAGAAATTTGGAAGCCAGAAGCAAACTAAATTTGGTTATATTGAGTTTTCTACCAGAAGTTGGTTCTCTTAAATACTACATAAACTTTAATAGATTCTAATCACAATATCCAAAGCCAAGAAAACAAAGAAACACATTTTTTCATTGAAAACAACCAATTTTGAAGAGTTACAAACCAAATAAAATATTGAAATGAATCCACCTCTCTTCTTCATTGTTTTTATTGACTTGAGACTTTGACTTAACAGGCTCATATTCATTCATTCATTGAAAAATTAAATGGTAGAGACAATGATATAAGTAGTGTGAAATTGAAATGGGGGTTTTAAAACTATTGCTTGAAACAATAGTTTATGAGTGAAAGTTTGCAGAAACATTATATCAAACACGTGGGGGATGCAAAAATATTCCAAAGCTAATCACAAATGTAATCCAAGCTTGTAAGATGTATTGATTGATTATCTTTCTTTCCTACCCAAAAAAAAAAAAAAACTGATTATCTTAATTCAATCGTTAACACCACGGGAATGGCTAACAACAAAATCACCAAAAACGTAACACAGGAATCAGCAAGCATAATATGAATTAACAAGAAGTAAAACGGCAATTATTATTATTATTATTTATATAGAGTGGAAACAAGAAACAGCTAAAGAGAATTAACACAAACGCAGATAGATATCTGTTAGTACTAGTAAATTTTGAAAAATCCAAAATGCCTGCCTAATTGCCTATTGCTGTACTACTACTACTACTACTAGTTTCCATTTCCATTATTAATTGGCACTGTTATTGGTCGTCATCATCTGTTTGAATTCATCAAAGTTAACGTTGCTGTCACCGTCAGAATCAACAGATTTGATCATGTTGTGGCATTCTTCAACGGAACACTTCATTCCGAGGCTATTCAACACCTGGAAGAGCTCCGTCGCGGAGATGAGGCCATTCTTGTCCTTGTCGTACAGATCGAATGCCTCGCGTAGCTCTGAAGCGTCTCCGTCAACGGAGCCGGCGCGGCAGAAGGAAGCAAACTCAGAGAGGTTAATGAAACCGTCGTGATCAGTGTCAAGGTCTTCCATGACGCGCTGAAGTTGGTCCTTGGGTACGCCGGATCCGAGAGAACGGAGGATGTTGTCTAACTCGGTGACGGAGATCTTGCCATCGCCGTTTGCATCAAAGCGAGAGAATATTTGTTTCAATTCGTCGATGTCTTCAAGATGAACGGAGGAGGGTTTGGTGACGGTTGGATCGGTTGCCATTGAAATTTGATAAAGAGAAATAAATAAATAAAGCGAAAATTGATGGTGAATGAATGAATGAATGAATGAAAGAAACGGTGTTGTTGTTAGGACTATAAATACTTGTTCGATTATACGCGTGGGGGCTTTCGAGTGGCCCCTACTTTTTATTTTATTTCATTCATTTTTGGTACCATTTGGATTTCATTTGATTTTTTTTTGGGGACCAAATTTTATTTTATTTGATTTTTATAATTTTTTTTTTTTGACAATTTTGGGACCAAATGTTGTTTGATATTTAACTAGTATTAATATTCGTGAATGAGATTCACCAAAAAAAACATATTCGTAAATGAGATATCAAGCTTTGCCTTGGTTTATTCTTCCAATTTTTTCTTTTATTTAAATTTAAATTAGCTCATTAATAATTTTATGGTTTGTTTTTACAATAATAATTGTATTTTTATTTAATAGGTAATTTATTTTTTTCAAATATGTGGAAAATGACCGTTTCATAATTGTAATTAATCATGATTTAAATATTATGAACTATGATTTTTAGTGTTTAAATATTAATTAATCATGTAAATTGTGTTCAAATATACGCAATATTAAGCAATTATAATTGATATATTAAAATATATACACATAAAAATCGAGCTAATGAAATTAAAATGTGTTAATGAGCTACAACTACTTTAATATGTGTTAGCTATATACTAGTACATTTGCCGAGGGAAGCAAAGTTCATACCAACTCACATTAATCTTAGTAAAAGATGTTTTGGATGTGCTCGGTTCCAGGTTAATACCGCATAAAAAGGATTTTGATTATAGTTTTCCTTGCAATGGTTAAAACGTTGTGTGACTCGAAGGACATAAAACTTCTTGATCATGCCAAAAATATTGTCGGCAGAAATTAAAATAGAGAAGAAAGTTGTTAGCACTGGGTGGAGAAGTTCCAGATGAAAGTGGATTGATGTAGTTGCGTGTAGTTCACTTTTTTTTTTTTGGAGGCTCTTGAATGAAACCCAAACAATGAGGAGGGGATAGGAGGGAAGACACTCATTTGTAGATCGGAGACCAGAGGTCTTTTTAGGAGGCTCGGGTGAGAGGGGGTTGAGGCATGGAAATGTCATTGTGTAAGTGTCAATTGAATGACAATGACATGGATGAGTGCTAAAGCGAAAAGTTTGTTTTCTTTCGATAAAAACAATCTATTAGATAAGCCACATGCCCCCAAGATGAAAGAGGATTAGTAGCATTCTCTTGATCTCAAATTCTGAGGTTATGTCAAGGTTTTTTTTCTTTTTTTCCTTGAGAGTCTTCGATACCAACATTCTCTTAAAGAAGACCAAACTTTCATACCAAAAAATCAAAGAGTGCCATGCGAAGAAAAAAATGTACAGTAGTGCAACTTGACTCCATCAACTACGTGTTCCTTTGTTGTACACGTTGAAGTTATCTTTTATTGTATATGATGATGATGTGTTTTGTTTCTATCGTCGAGACTATACATGACATTTGATGTTAAAGACGAGCTCTTTCTTTCATCACCTCATTGTTCTACCAAATTACTGATTATCTTTTTAATCTTCAACCTTATTTACTTTATTAAAATAATCATGTCATAATTATTAAGAAATTAATTATGTCATGAAAATGTTTTCCCATAATAATGTTTGTCCCATAATCCTCTATTTTTATGTTCCACCCATAATCCTCTATTTTAAAATAAATAAATAAACAAAATTGTCCCGCAATATTTCAATTTCAATATGCATGAAACAATTTCAATATGGAATGAGTCATACGCGCTGCTGTTGGTCAATAATACGTGAATTCTCAATCACGACTTTGTGTGTTCTAGATTAAAAAGAATAAGAATAATTGTACGTAGCACTTTAGATTAGTATACTACTCTTTTTTTAATAGTAATTTGGATATTAAGTGTCAAATTATTAGAGACACACACACGAGGAAGAATGATATATAAAAAACTAATCATAAGTTTAACATTTCGGTACACATATTACGTGGATATGTATCGATATACGACTTAATTTGATGATTGTGATTAATCCGCAAATAATATTTAATATAAAAAGAATCAATAAATATTATTTATAAATTGATTAGAATCATTCACCTTAACAAATATACCCGTATATATTTATATTAAAGAATTTTAATGACTATAATTATCTAAATTAATTATACTAATACTATAATAGTAGTTGAGAAATAGGAAGGTGGGTTGACGAGTGAAGGCAGATGGAGTTGCAAGAAATTACAAACAAATTGTTTGTTTATGGTGATGTGTGTGTGCATCTATCTATTAATCTATCTACGTTGTTTGTGATATTTTGGGGACGAATGGACACGGTTGCAGTACACGCGGCCAAATACACGGCCTCAACGCGGAGTTCCTTTCATTCATGATTAGGGCAAGTTATACTTCAAATTAATTCAATAATAATAATCAAATTAATCGAATGGTGTTTTCAAAACATATTTTATTTTTCAGAAAATTACACTCATCTTTTCGAGTTTTCTTTAAATATCATAAACACTCAGCTAGTTTAAAAATACTCAGAAGTGAAAAACTAATTATTAATTATTTTCGCTATGTGTGTGCATTGCTATCTGTTTACAAATTCGTACATGATTTTTGTGTTCGAGACCAAGTCAGAAACGAAATATTATATCCGTTATGCTTCAGCTTGAGTGGCTACAAAAACTGCCCACGTTTTTAGATCTTTGCTGAGTATGAACTCGGCGAGAGTTGCAGGTGGTGTTCCACCGATGCCGTTGCAGAAGAGAGATCCGCCACAATCTCATGTGGTGCAATGGCCGTGTCCTGAGGCGTCGAAGTTGCAGTCGTGACGTCCCCATAAACGAGATGTGGGACTTGGAGGGAATAGGCTTTGTTTGGTTGTAGGGCCTAGCGAAGCCACCTCGTGCGAGAATGGGCTTTCCTGCGCCTGGTTGGATTCCTGAGCACACTAGGTGGGTACATTCGTTGTAAAATATTACTTTTGTTGCTGATACCTCCAGTACTGTTTTTTTTTTATATAAGCAAAAAATGAATTATAAGGAGTAAAAGAGGTACTCAGACCCTTACAATTCAAAATAAGTAACCCTTAACAATATTGTAAACAATCTAAGAGATTACTACACCAATTGGAATAAACAAGAGAAAAATTACAACCGGCTCTCCCTATAAACCAAAGTCAAGATATAAACTTAAAAATTGGATTAAGTATACAAATTTCAATAAAACATTTTTTATTTAAATCATTCATATTTTTCTTTATGAAATACCCCGGATGTATAAAGTGCAAAATGTAAATTTTTTGGCAGAGCTAGAGATCGATCATAAATGTATATATGGTGTGTCCCGTAAATGTAGGTTAATCGATAACTATCAATGAATATTATTGGAGCAATCAAGGTTTGAAGTTTAGATTCTCTATTTTTCGACGATTAAAGTGTTGTCCAGTTATTAGGGCATTACTAGTATACTAATACCCAACTTATTTTTAAAATAGAAAAACTTTTCATTGTATCCAAGTGATATGAAATAATTGTTGGTTGATGCTGCCAGCCTTGAATGACTGAATTTTACAATGATGTTTTCTCTTCCCCCTCCCATGAATCTTTTATACCCCCAATATTCCAATTTTGCCCTTACAAAAAAATTCGGTTCGCAGAAACCGAATTTTTTCTAGTGCAAATTCAGAGTAAATTTCGGTTTTTAGAAACCAAAATTTGTTTTCAAGGCAAAAAAAAATTTCGGTTTCTACGAACCGAAGTTTTTTCAAGGGCAAAATTGGAAATTCAGGGGGATAAATGATTCATGGGGGTGGGGAGAGAAAAGATCTTTTACAATTGGTTAGATCCGGCCCAATGTTTACAGGTGAGGTGAGCGAAATTGTAAACGAAAAATATTCATTCATTCATTCATTCATTGCGAGAGAGAGAGAGAGAGAGAGAGAGAGAGAGAGAGAGAGAGAGAGAGAGAGCTGGCTGATAGATATAGGTCAGCAAGCAAGGTAAACTCTGAAAATCCCTAAATCTCCTTTCTTATTCTTCCACTCATTCATTCACTCACATCGTAACCAATGGGTAACAACAAAAAGAAAACGAGTCTAAAGAAGAGTCGAAGAAGTCGATTACAGAGGATCAAAGAATCGATTTTTCAAGAATCATTCTTCAAACTATTTCAAAAATTCCGCACCCCATTGTTGTTGGCACTGCTAGGGATCGTTCTTCTTCCAATCTTATATTTTGTTACTTTTGAGCCGCAACAGCAAGAGATTTGTTTTCAGTATTTTAAGACTAAGCTTTTGAAAGCTGGATTAGTCGACCATATTGTTGTTTCCAACAAAGGTGTTGCCAACATATATGTAAGGGACTATCCCAAAAATCACACAGTTCCCGCTGCTGCTGCTGCTACTGCAAATGTATCTGATGCTGGCCATAGCCATAGCCGACATAAATATTATTTCAATATCGGAAGTGTCGATTCCTTTGAAAGGAATTTAGAGAAAGCACAAAACGCATTAGGGATCGACCATCATGATTTTGTACCTGTTACCTATACTTCTGAAACGGATTGGTATGAGGAGTTCTTGACATTTTTTCCAATCCTTTTGCCTGTGGGCTTTCTCTTGTTTATGGCACTTGATAAGGGTGGCGTTCGTGGAATTTTTAACATCAGAAAAGCACATCTCATAAAACTAGATAAAGATTCCAAAAACAAGGTTCGTAGTAGTAGTAGTGACTTATTCTTCTGTATTATTTGTTTTTAACAGCATTTAGTTGTGTTTGTGGTGTGTTGATGTTCAATGAATTATAACTTCAGCCTTCATATGTTCATTTAAGTGAATATTTTTCTTATTTTGAAAATTCATTTTGTTAGGTCTATTTTAAAGATGTTGCTGGCTGTGATGAGGCAAAACATGAAATTATGGAGTTTGTGCATTTCCTCAAAAATCCTAAGAAATACCATGACCTTGGTGCCAAAATTCCAAAAGGTGCTCTTCTGGTGGGTCCTCCGGGCACAGGAAAAACCCTTTTGGCAAAAGCAACTGCAGGGGAGGCTGGTGTGCCATTTCTCTCTATGTCTGGTTCTGATTTCTTGGAACTGTTTGTCGGCGTTGGCGTCTCTAGGGTGAAAAACTTATTTTATGAAGCAAGGAAGAGTGCTCCCAGTATAGTATTTATTGATGAGATCGATGCAATTGGTCAGACAAGGGGTGGTGGTTCCTCTTCTAGAAATGATGAGCGTGAGAGTACTTTAAATCAATTGTTGGTGGAGATGGATGGCTTTGGAACCACTGCTGGAGTAGTTGTGCTGGCAGGTACAAATAGACCTGATATATTAGACAAAGCCCTACTTAGGCCTGGCCGTTTTGACCGCCAGATAACAGTTGATAAACCCGACATCAAAGGCCGTGACCAGATATTTCAGATTTACTTGAAAACAATCAAACTTGACCGCGTGCCTTCATATTATTCACAGAGACTTGCAGCCCTTACTCCAGGATTTTCTGGAGCAGACATTGCTAATGTTTGCAATGAAGCTGCTCTGTTTGCTGCAAGGACTGAAGAAGCACAAGTCACAATGGATCATTTTGAGGCAGCTATTGATAGGATCATTGGTGGTTTGGAGAAGAAGAACAAGGTAATAAGTAAGCTGCAAAGGCGTACTGTTGCTTACCATGAAGCAGGCCATGCTGTTGCAGGTTGGTTCTTGGAACATACTGAGCCATTGTTGAAAGTAACTATCGTTCCTCGTGGAACAGCAGCACTTGGGTTTGCCCAGTATGTTCCAAACGAGAACCTTCTCATGACAAAAGAGCAGCTTTTTGATATGACTTGTATGACCCTTGGTGGTCGGGCTGCCGAGAAGGTTCTCATTGGGGCAATCTCTACGGGAGCACAAGATGACTTGGAGAAAGTCACCAAGATGACATATGATCAAGTAGCTGTCTATGGTTTCAGCGAAAAAGTGGGTCTTCTCTCTTTCCCCCAAAGGGAGGACTCGTTTGAGACGTCCAAACCATACAGCAGCGAAACTGGTGCAATAATTGATAATGAAGTGCGAGAATGGGTGAACAAGGCTTATGAACGTACCATACAACTTATAGAGGAACACAAAGAGAAAGTAGCTCAAATTGCAGAGTTGCTGCTCGAAAAAGAAGTACTTCACCAAGATGACTTGCTCCGAGTCTTGGGCGTGCGGCCCTTCAAGAGTGCTGAACTCTCTAATTATGATCAGTTTAAGCTAGGGTTTCAAGATGAGGGGAAGTTGTAGAAACAACAATCGATGGATCCGAGGAGGGTGGTAGGTCTTGTTCACTTTAGAGCTTGAGGTCGTTCCCACATAGTTGAGTAGGTTTATGTTTATTACTACTGTACATGAAGGTGATGTATAGCCTGGTCCCGTTAATGTTGGTAACCATCATGGTCCTATTGACGCCAGCCATAGATTTCACATTAAACAAATGCAATGGTTATGATTGGGAGTTGTTTCCCACCAATTGTAAGACCAAAAAACCTTGCAACTATGGATTTTTTCTCTCTATGATTTAGCTGGTATAGTTAAGGAGCCTAAAGCTGCACATTTGACAATGTTTTATAATGGACAAGTTATTGTATTGGATGGTTTTCCTGCATAATTGTGCACAGTGTTGTTTAACCTTTGGTTTGGGTGCGCAGTTCTAAATTTGATTGGAATTTGCTGATGTTATTATTATACATTTTAGCATAAATTACGTTTAGGTTATAATTTGTTGATTGGATTTTAAATTTATTCTTCCCTTCAATTTCTCTTATGATAAAGTATGTCTATCATATGGTGTGAAGAGATTGTGCAGTGATCCATATATTAAGGATGATGTTTATGAAATTACACAAGCACCTAGGCTGTGGCAACTGTTAGCATGGTACATGTAAATGGATTATTTTTTCCATATTTTCAAATTATACATTTGTACGATATATTTCTATATTGGATCTATACTATATAGTTGGGCAGAAGTAGATGGAGGCTAAGTTCATGCAGCAACTGCAAACATTTAGTTCTGCAGAAGTAGATGATTCTATGTTCATGCGATTATTGGCGTGTCAACTAATGATGTCTTCAACTTTGTTGCTTCTTAGATTTCTTTTTATCTTATTTAGATCTGTTTTGGAAAGACTTGAAGGTTTTTCAAGAAATATGTAAATTGCAAATACTATTTCTATAAAGGAGTGCAGCAATTAACATATTAATATGCATCTCATTATAGTAGTTTTTATTAGGAAGAGATATGTTATTCATGCCATATCCTGTTAGAAGTTGGTTTGAGAATATGCTTTTGGAGGAAGCAAATGCCAATTTATCAATCGCTTTTTGCTATTAGTGGATGTTTGCCAAAGCTTGCTCCATCTTTATATTTTGTGTTCTTTCACTTCTTTGTTAATCTGACTCACTTTCTCTTTTTGGAACACCTTAAACATAATTTGTCAAGTGAATAATTCTAAATGCTAGGATTGTTTCTCAACATTTCAACTACAGTTCTGTGTTGTTGAATGTTGATCCTTGAAAAGTTTATCTGCTTCCGTTTTCTTCAATATCATTAGTGTTAATTAATCATCACAGATTTCCATTACTAACTTATTGGATGTTGCTACAGGAAACATCTTCTGCTCAGTACATATTGCAGCAGTACATATCTGCTTCTGGAGGGGTGAAGCTTCAGGATTCCATTTACAATGCTTATGCAATGGGAAAGGTGAGGATGATTGCTTCCGAGTTTGAGACAGCTAACAAGCTCGTGCGAACTCGGAACCCCTCTAATGCTGCACAATCTGGTGAGTTTGTCTTGTGGCAAATGAAGCCAGACATGTGTATGTGGAGCTTTCTCTTGGTGGAAGCAAGGTTCATGCAGGTTGCAATGGGAAATTTGTGTGGCGTCACACACCTTGGCTTTGTCCACATGCAGCCAAAGGACCAGCCAGGCCTTTGAGACATGCTCTTCAGGTTTCATTTCTTTATCTGTTAGAATTTGTTAAAGATAGTTGCAAGTTGGTCAAGATTTCTTAACTTAGTTAAGATCGCTATATAAAAGTCTATCATATACTTATTGTAATAAACTTTTCTCATTCTATCAATTCCAAATAATTAATCTTTCTCTTTATTGAACTCTAATATGCTTCTCAGCATTATTACTCGTAATCTTGCCTGCCACTCTATAATTTAGACTTGTTTTTGTTTGTAGGGACTTGATCCGAGGACAACTGCAACCATGTTTATCAATGCAAGATGTATTGGAGAGAAGAAGATTAACGGAGAAGACTGTTTCATTCTCAAAATATGTTCAGATCCTTCCACATTAAAAGCTAGAAGTGAAGGTTCTGCAGAGATCATCAGACATGTTTTGCTTGGCCACTTTAGTCAGAAAACAGGACTTCTTGTTCACTTAGAAGATTCCCATTTGACTCGTATTCAGAACAATGGAGGTGATGCTGTTTATTGGGAGACCACAATCAATTCATTTCTTGATGATTATAGGTCTGTTGAAGGGATTATGAATGCTCATTCAGGTCGTTCACAAGTAACACTTTTCAAGTTTGGAGAAACAAGCCATGAGCCACACTAAAACTAGGATGGAAGAAGCATGGATAATGGAGGAAGTGGCGTTCAATATCCCTGGCCTTTCTGTGGACGGTTTCATTCCTCCAGCTGAGCTAAGGTTTGCTTCTGTGACTGAAGCCCGTGCGTTTCCTCTTGGTCAGAAAATGAAGAGTGATGTTGCAGTAGCTGCAGAACATGCCAAAGTTCCTCAAGGACCTCAACGATACGAAAACCACATGCAGGCAATGTGAATAACTATGTAGCACCAACACTTAAGGTTGAACATGTGTCTGGTGTCCTACATGTGTCGGTGTTCAACACCGATACGACACTGGCATATGTGGTTATGCATAGATAAAGCTATTACAGAAATTGAAGAATACATTTTTTATGACTTTTAAATTGAAATGCAATATTCTTAATGATGTTTATAGAATATGTTGTCGTGAAAGTTTCCATTTCATTGTTTTTTATCTCTGGAGGAGAGAATGGTGCTAAATTGGAAATCCATTTTTTATATAAAGGGAAAGTTATTGCTTGAAAATGACCACCTATTCAAGGTATTTATAAGGAGTGTCGATGATGGTTGGGTACATTGAACAAGCTACTTCACAATATTTTGTTTGGTCACTTTTCTCTGTCAATGCCAACTGGTCTTCAACATATTTAATTAGAATTGTCATAGAATTCCAATTGTAATATTGGGTGAAACTTAGCTGTTCAAAATTTTAATTTTGCCGACATTGGAGGCATTCTACAGCCATACAACAATTAATTCCAACTATATGGTACTCCAGGAAAGGTCCTCCAAGCAAGTACCAAAGACTGAAATCTTAAATCAAATGTAGAATGGTTATGCTACATAAATTGATGTTTTATAAACTTCAACTTTCATGTTTATCACTGGTTTTTCGTATTTTGAATGACATGCTATATAGTCCACCTGTATAGCACCGCATGATACTTTGTTTTGATTTTGCTGAGTTGAAGTGGTCTATCTTCAGTTTTATTTTGATTTTATTGAGTTAAACTGATTTGTTTTGTTTGGTTGAGTTCAAATCATTTTGTTTTTGTTGAGTTAATGCGATGTTGCTGAGTTGAATTGTAAGTGTTCTAACTGTTAGACTTAGGGTTCCTTTTCAAGAACTGCAAGACCTTGGTGCTGGTACTATAATCTCTTGTGGATTCTGTTATTTGCATATCTGTGCATGACATTTTTTTCAACTTGAACTGTTACTCATCATTTGTACTTCAAAGTATTTGTTTTGTAAGATAATCGGTGCGCGCTTCTGTTATGTGTGCGGCGTCTGTTGTGGGTCCTATCTGTTGCGAGCTGTTCGGTCCTGTATTGGAGTTGTGTCTGCTGTGCGTGTCTTCTGCTGTTGATCTGGACTGCTTCAGTTCATATGCTGGTTCTGTTTTGGGTTTCCATGGGGTGGTAGTTTTTATACTGTGTTTTTTTTTTCCGTTTGGGGGTAGGAGTTTTGGTGTAGGCTGTTTGTTTTTCACTTTGTGGATTTTGCTGGTTTTGTTTCCCTCTTTTCCTTCTGTGTGTGGCTACACATATGCTTGTAATCCAAATTAGTGCAATTGTGAAATAAAATTCTCCTTCTCTCAATTACTCTCTCTTTTCTTCTTTCTTAACAAAGTGTGTGTATGTGTGATAAGCTCAAGTTGAGTTGAGCCTATAGTGTAAGACTGTTCTTGAGTGCAAATTGCACCTATTGTGTTTTTGTGTCCTTAGTGTATGTATACCTACTCTAACAATCTAGAGTCCGGCCGCAAGGTAAGTAAAGTCTAATAAAAAGTTGTTTTCATCAAGAATCAAACTCGGGTTCTCCCGAATAATTCGTCTTAGAAAGTGCTCATTAACGGCTTAAATCTGAATTGTTAGATGTTAGTTTTGTTTGTGCAGCTACGTGGAGTAGATGATATAGGGACTAAGAGAGTACCAAATAGTAGGTAGGTAGGTAAGTGACCTATATATTTAATCTCCACCCGTGATGAGTATGTTTATATTGAGTATTCCTCTGGCTTTGCATACGCCACGACAGTTTGTGATTGGTTAATAGCAACAAATCTACCAAGATCAAATCTTCCTCCACATAAAGCAGCTTTCATTTCATTTTTTTACCTTAAAAGAGTTCACCGAATAAAACAAACAACCCATTCTGTTATTTCACAAGTAGTCACCATTTGCTAACATGCTTTCGCTGTTTCACAATTCTCATCACGTAATATAGGCAAAAAAAAAAGAAGATATTTTTGTGTGTTTGTTGAAATAAGTTTCATAGGAACATGTAAAAACACTTTTTATTAGTTATTGATTATGTGGAAAAGAAGAAAGAGAGTAAATTAAGTAAAAGTTTATCTTAAAAATGATAAAAGTTATTTTTTTTTGCTTATAATTTGAGACATGAAAAAATAATTTTTTTTGCTTATAATATGGGACGGAGGGAGTATTTCAATCCAACAACATCATTAATTATTATTTTATAAATTGCTACTAACATTTTCACCCATCCATCATAAATCTATAGTTGGAGAGGAGCTACTGTCAATTCAGATAGTCCCTAATAAACAAATTAAAATTAACATAATATGACACAAAAATATTTTGATTTCACAATAATATATAGTATAATGAAATCCGATCATGACGTTCGACCTAACAATTTAAACATATTTTTGTCGGTCGAGCTAAGACTTGTGTACTGGTTTCACAATAATATAACATAAACAAAACAAATATTTTTTATGAAAATAAAGAAAATATTCAAATACTCACTATTAGTATTAATTGTTTGAATTATGGTCCCCCACTCACGGCTTCAGTAGCTGCATTGGGAATATTTTTGCATTCTTTCTTATATTATTTTTTAACCCTGATGATGCTTGACGCCTCTTGTGCGACACGTCCTAGTCTAAGCCCTCTTAAGGGTTTTGAAAGGTGGATCATTCCCTAGTTAATTAATGTAGTAAGTAACAAATTCCCTATACCATAAGTATATGTACTCCAAGGAGCTTTTCCAAGGACCTAGATTATCTAGATAGATGATCAATCATTCCTCAGTTTTAACATGCAACAAAGTTTAAAAAGTAAAAATAATCAATCAATATCTTGATTATTTAAAAACCTGATTTTGAAATCTCTTAAAAGTTTGTAGCCCTATTACTCCATCTAATACAATAATGTTATTTGTAGTAATAGCATCTACCAATGTTTTTGTATAAACTTCAACAAATAGGGCTACAAATTACCGCTACTTTCAAGAGTAGTTCTATGGTGGAGTAAATTTTCCTTCCAAACGTACACACAATTAACAATATAGTGCTTAATTAATTCAGATAGATAAGATGAACGGGATTTTTATAGTTTAATTAAGGTCATGAATTTGATCTCTGTCTTGGACACACAACAACATTAAAATTCTTAGGAAGGCCATCCATTTAGGTTCCACAAAACAAAACTTGAGAAATTAATTAGTCTTTCCAAAAAAAAGTTGAAGCTTATACTATACTATACTATACTATACTAGTAGTATGTATGAGACAGCAGTTTGTGGAACGAATGAATTCACGGATTTAGTTTGAATTCAGCCGTTCTGTTCCCTTTTGGTGCATTGATGTGATTTGTTAATGTCATCATAAATTGGACTACAGAATTCGCTAGACCAAAACATTGATTGCATTGCAATACACATATAGCATCATAGCACAGCATTATAGAACAGCAGCATTTTATTTTTATAATTTTCCAAGTATGCAGCAAAAGAACAAAACAATTCTCCCACCCATGTTCGTTTCGTTCGTAGTTACTTCAACATCATCATCTACGTCCGTCTGTCTGTCTGTCACATCTTATTCCTATTTCAGATACTAGTACTACTACTATATATATATCTCAATATCAAATTCCCTTATGTACATTCTTCATTTAATTATGTCATCATCCTTTCCCATTCTTCATATATCAGGAGGAGGAGTAACATGTGTATACTTAAACATCAACTTACTTAAATAAGGTCTATATAGTATATATATATTAAACACACATAATATATATTTTTAAATACTACTACTAGTCTATAATATATAGTATTTGATTCAACCAACATAGTCCAAATGCATTTTAAGGAAAATACCCCATTCAAATTCAGTGTCCTATTACATCACCAATTTCTTGAAACATAACATCAATAACAATAAAAACAGTGCTATTTTCTAACAAAATCCAACACCTAATGAAGAAGAGTGTCATTTGACATGCATAGCAAAGTTATACTATTTTCTAATATATTATATATCAGTTCTTCAACGGAAGAAATTCAATGAACTGGTTGGGTGCATTCATTGCTGAAGCTGATATTTCTGTCTCTTTGTTATTATCATCACTGCATAATCCACCATTCCTTATTGGGAAAAGTTGAAGGGTTTGATGATGAGACTCCAAAGAATGATCATCCTGCAGGTGATGATGAGTATTGTTGCTTAAATGGATATTAAAAGCATTTTGTGTTTGAGGTGAAATGAATAAGCTGAGATCATGATGGGTCTTGATCATGAGTTTTGGGTCCATAAGCCTAGTTGTTACTGTGGCAGTGGTGGCCATGCTAGCTGTTGTTGTTGATGATGTAGTGGTAGTAGTAGTAGTAGTAGTAGTAGTAGGGGTGGTGGTGTAATTAGAAGAATTTAGCTGTGTAGTGTTAATGAGGGTAGGACAAGTAGTTAACTGCATCATATGCCACGTGGCATTCCTTTCCATAAAGTTTCTTCTTTGTTGTAATTCTGCTGCCTCATCGAATTGGACCCATCCATCTGTTCTAGTGTACTCATCTGCTTTTCCTGCTACCCTTTGAATTGAAACAGATTCCTGAACAATTTTTAATTAAATAAATAAAGGCATTATTATTAATTTATTTATGAAGGAAAGAAAGAACCATACATACATACATACATACATACATAGGTGAGTGAAAAATGAACCATAGGTTAAAAAGAAAAGAAAAAAAAAGGGAGGGCATGCACAGATTTGAAATGGGCATGCACACAAAGTATTGTATATTAAAATACTAAATAAATAAAAAAGGTAGATGTTGGTGTATGTGAAGTCAAATTAAAGCAGGAGGTGAAGGTGAGGGTTGTCTTCTTTTGGGTCATGGATGAATATATGGGTGGTCTCTCAATTCTATAGAAAGAAAGAAAGAAAGAAAGAAAGAAGAATATATTGTTGTAAAATGAAGGAGAGTGCCTAAAAGCTAATACTGACTTACTTGAATATGCACAAGCCCCAAAAGCCCAGCCAAGTTTCATTACAGCAGCCCCGACAGAAAGGAAGGAATTCAGCTTTTAGGACCTTTTCATTTCCCAACAAAATTACTACTACTACTACAAAACTTTTCTTTTCTTACCTTACTACAGTACTACCTACTAGGGTGAGGATGAGGGTGAGGGGTGAGGGTCCTTTACCCTATGACTATGCATTTATACCTTTCTTAATTATGTGTTTCAAACATCTATAACAAGATACTAGTATTAGTATTTCTCAAAAGTAATCATGTCCAAATAATCGGTGCTTAGTGAGTGAGTGTATGAGGATCTTTTTTCTCATTATTATTATTATTATTAAAGACTTTTTATTTACTGAATTATTAAGTGAATGTCCTATGTTGAAAAAGATAAAAAGGGGTTTGTTTGGTTTAGTCCATGATTGAATGAATGAATGAAATCATGTGATACAAAGACAAAGATGATACTAGTAATATATATATATAATAATAAAGAGAATGGACCTCTGCAAGAGGAAGAGTACTAGTACTGGAATTTGAAGAGGGTAGCCAGTTTTTGGTGTGTTCAACTTCAAACACTGTCCTACTTGCGCCTGTAGACAAAAAGAAAAACAAAAAAGAATATAACTTTACATCTCAACCTACAACAATACGAATGAATGAGAAAAAATATAAAGTAACCCATGTCATATGTGTACTAAAAAGGATATTCCTCTAACAAACAAACACAAAATTAATAATTACAATTACAACAAAAAAATAAGGTATATATCTTCTCTTCATTAATTAATTATATATATACAAACTAAGATTAAGGGTTAATTAATTACAGTACCTAATAAGTCTTTCTTTTCAAGAGTAGCATCAAACTGATGATCAGCAGCAGCTGATTCCATTTGACGGCGTCTTTTCTGCCTTTCTCTAGCTTTGTGATTCTGAAACCAATAGAAAACATTCTTGCCTTCAATTTTTCCAAACCTTCTAAGCTGTGCTGTGATTTGTTGGATTTGTTCAGCAGATGGTGTTCTTGTTCCTCTTCTATACAACTCTTCAAGTGCTCTTAACTGTTCTGGTGTTGGATTCCATCTTGAACTCACTACAACTCCTCCTCCTCCTCCTCCTGCTGCTGCTGCTTGACTATTATTCAACTCTGATGATCTCTTGCTCTGATCTCCTCCCACTGATATTGCTAAAACATTTCACACTTTTAGACACTTTTCACATATAATAATAATAATAATTAATCCACATCACATGCATAAAAAAAGAAGAAGAGAGAATAGCATATATATATATAATATATGTACCCTGAAGATTGTGATACTGTGAAAAGAAATCATTTGCGCCGCCATGAATGCGGTTTAAGGAAGGAGTTGTAGTTGAAGTGTTGTTGTTAGGAGAAGTGACTGGTCTTGGGATGAGGGGCCTGAGTTTCCTTCCATTGAATGGATAATCAGACATGTTGAAGTCACTACCTTCATTGTAACCAACCATCCACATATTGGAGAAAATGAATGAATGCTAGCTCTAGCTAGGGTTTTTGTTACTAAATAAATAAATAAAAGGCTTATAAATGAGTCACAAACAACTTAGTAGCTATATTATATATTGTGTTGAAAATTATAATGAAAGTATGAAATGAAAGACATATACTAATAAATAAATAATTTTGAAGAAGAAAAGTGGGAATGGTTTGTTAGATATAGAAATCTTTTTGGTTGTGAGTGTGGTTATGGTAATTTGAAATGACAGAATGGAGTTGAAGTTGAGAGAAAAAGGGAAAAGAAGTGATGTGAATTAAAATGGTTAGACCTAGCTAGCTAGTTGAAAATGAAAAGGGTGCTTATATATGGCATATATAGGTTCATTGATTGATGCTCTATCACTATGAGAGTAGTATATGGTAAGTAAGTAAGTAATAACCAAAACATTATTATTGTTAATTAATTTGTTGAGGAGTGTGTCTGTGACATTGAGAGATGGGGATTGATCACTCAACTGATTTTTTAGCTTATACTAGCTCACTCACATGATAAATAACAAAATGCAAATTGAGAGAGAGAGAGAGAATGGGAAGAATGAGAATGAGAGAATATGGTATTGTTTGTGTTGGATGAATATGGGACAAAAGATGAGATGAGGTTGACTAGGCTTTGAAGGAGAGAGAGAGAGAGAGAGAGAGAGAGAGAGAGAGAGAGAGAGAGAGAGAGAAGCTATAGCGTGGAATTCTGGGAGATTATTGGGAGTAGAGAATGAAAAACGACGTGACGATCATGAGGGTTATCATGAGCCTCATCACACATTTATTGTTCTCTTCACGTCTCGTGCCTTTCACACTAATTCTCAATCCGAACTGCCCCTCTCTCTCTGTTCCCCAATTCACCCTTTCCTTTGTCTATTTTCCTGTCAATTTATTATTTACTCATCTACGTACGGATACTTCTTCATTTTTCACCTCTACTCTCTACTCTCTACTCTACCATGCACATCTACTACTATGTATTCATCCCATCTTACTGTATATTTAGTAGTATATATCTTCTTTCTCAACAAAATATTTCTACACATGATGGTTAGGTCTTCCGCTCACACCGTTATCACTTGTGTCATATTATAGAGTTCCACATAGATATTGTAGAGGTCGAACAACTTGATCATTATGTTAAGTCTATGTTTGGAATCATGCTATCCATTATAATTTTTTAAAAGCTACACTTTGTAACTTTTAGAAAATCATAGTGGTTCACTATGATTCTAGCATACGTACCCATCGTGATACCAAATATACACTAAGTAGTAATCACTAATTTGACAACAGAGCCGGTCGACCAAGTATATCCAACATATGTAGAGGCCTAAAGCAAACTTTTTAGTAGGGCCTAAAATAAACACAATACTTGTAAAAAATAAATAAAAAATGTTAAATTTTAAAAAGTCCAAGGATTGAACTAAGACCCTCATTCTAGCCAATTAAGATAAATATCTATAAAATTTTATCATATTATATTATTTAGAATTAAATTGAACTCTTTAAAATCTTTTATTTTTTGGACTCAAAATGGAGGTTTGAATTCTTGGTTCAGACTATTTGACATTTGAATCGATCCTGTTTAACAGTCTTGTTTGACGGTGATTCAAATATTATTAATTTGTTGATAAGTGATATAGTATGGAATCAGATTTCCTGGAGTTATAGTAGGGTGCTTTAACTGATATGGGTTGTTTGATCTCTAATCGGCGGCTGAGATTGTTTTGCCTTATAAAACATTATTTGAAATCTGAACCGTTCGATCTCAAACATATGGCCAGGATTGGTTATAGCGTGCCAATAGTTGACAGCAGCAAATCCTGCTTGATACATTATATAGACTAATTTTTCATAATATTAGATATAAATTAAGAGGAAGACCATATTATTTGACATGATTAAAAATGTGTTATTTAAATAATAAAACAAGCTGGCTGGTGTGCTTTTTTGGGGCATGGGCTAAGATCCTTTTGCATTTGAAATCGTAAATTTAATTTGAGGGGTGGTGGAGATAGAAAAATAGAAAAATGACTGTTACCTCATTTAGAATGTTGTCTCCATGGTCCAGAGTCATTTATTGAATTAAATTGAGGATGGACATATATAGGAGGGTAGTTAAGTAATAAACAAAACTGTCCATGTCCTATCTCTGCCTCAATGTGGATTTATCTATCTATCTATCTCTCTCTTTGTTTGCCTCATAGGTATAACCCCTTGGTCATTATTATGATGGAATGACTCAATTCTCGAGCTAGTGTGAAACTCTGCCAACGCTGGGTGGCTGATAATATAGTAGTAGAATTTGAAAGCTATTATTGATTAATTATTTCTTAGCTTTTTGTTGGGTAGAGGGCCTACTACCTGCAAATTCTGAATCCCTACTATTTGTATGTCTCTTATTTATTATGAAAAATGTGCATGCAATGCAATGCAATGCAATGCAAAATATGTAATAAGATAAGTAAGTACTAGTACTACCAAACCAACCATGCAATTGCAAATTAAACTACAGAGAGAGCATTGTATTGTTATCTACTCTGTGCTGTGCCTGTGACCCACCCCCTCTAATATTGATTGAGCATATCTCTCTCTCTCTCTCTCTCCCTCCCTATACACCATACTGCACTGCCCATAAAATCCCTAATCAGTATTGTCATTTCTGTTCTTATGGCTATAGCAAAACCAAAAATCACCTACACAGGCAATAGGCCCATAGCTATAGTGGTCAAATATATAATATTGCTAGCTTAGCTAGCTAGGTTATATATGGCCCCATTCAACTTTTCATCCTTTTTAGGCTTCAGCTGCTTGCAATTAGTCAATGGTGATGGTGTGAGTGAGGCATATACTACTTATTTGTATATATGTTATGTTATATGTATATATGTATAGCATATAGGATATATAGGATGGGAATGTTTTATTCTCCACCAACATGTCGTCCTTTAGTAAATTTAAACAATAATAAAAACAAACTTCATAACTAACATATATATCTATTTCATCAATTAAGCCAATTAGTACTCATCAAATTCTTTATTCTAGCTACATGTACACTAGTAATCTATAGAATATACCCGTGACTGAGTCTTTAATTTGATCATCACATATATCTACTTATTTCCGGAGTTATGCACATTAATTAGTTTTTTATTTTAGAGTACATGATGATGTATTGGGAAAAGGGTAGGAATACTATACAAGGTTTCAGTGTAGAAAGATGAAAAGCAAAATTACATATCTGCTTTTTGCATATAGATAGATAGATATATTTGGAATCAAAGAAGAAAGCATATGGGGAATTAACAAAATCAGCTTTTGATTCCTTTGTAATTAGAGTTGAGAGATTCGATTTTAAAAGTTAAGCCAATTTTGATGATAAACACTAGTACATGTACAGTATATATATGTCCAGAGGTACACGCATAATTGCATTGTTTTCATAAAAAAAATAAAATGGATCAGGTGACACTGGTCTTAGTCTAAGTTGAGAATTTGTGTATTTCCCAAAGATCAGATCATGCATAGTGGAGACGCTCAATCTTTGCAACGACAAAACATGATGGAAGCAATCACACTCCAAGGGACAAGACTTCAGAACGGACAGCTTCACACTTTTCCCCTACAAAGGAAAAACACCTATAAAATTATATTATTTTTTTAACTAATCCTATTTTTTGTCACCACAGTTACTCAGAATCACCTAAATCGTCTATGAAACTTTTGTAAAAAGAAATCACGGTGATTCACTATAATTTTAATATATCCACCGTGATATCAAATATAGACTAATACGATTTTGTAGTCATTATTTTTATTGAATATTTCTACGATACACGCATGAAAATCAACAACGGTTTTAAGTACATTTGGTCTTTGAACCAATAGCTAAATCATTTTTGGGATATCTTATATTCTATTTGATGTCATTATACACTTAATTCAACACAAAATATAACTAAATCATTTTTATTTATTTTCATTTAAAAAATTGTAAACTAAATATCATTGACTAAAAGCCTCATCAATATAATATTTTAAAATTTTATTGTTTGCTACTACCCTCCACTCCAATCCTTTATTTTAATATTTTGAAATCTCAAAGTTCCAAAAGTCAATTAACTCTGGATGCACAATGTCTATGGCGCCCGGCGCAATACTTGTTGCATATTCTTGGTTTCGTCCTTTAGTATGATGTATCTTAATAACATATTAAATAATTTTGGATATGTCTGAAGTTTTACATAAATGATTTCTATGATATAAACTTTCAATCCAACGGTGGATTATATAAAATTTATATCGGTTAAAATATTATTGAGAGACGTAACATTTGGTGTCAAATTAGTTGTTGTTTCAAAATAAAGGTTTGAGGTTTTTGAAGCCAACACACAAACTAAGGGATTATAAAGAATTCTCTTGGCAATAAATACAAGGGTTGAGATTGAATCATCACCTCGGGAAACATTAGATTAAATTGGCTCTCTTGGTCACGAAAAGAAATTCATAATAAGGGTAGAGTTAGGATTTAAAGGCCAATTCTTGTAACCCTTTGGAATTTTTTTGTAAACATTTACTCTATTTGATTAGTGGAATGGAGGGTTGCTCTCTCCCGCACACTTAGGTCATTTTTGGACCGAACTAGGTAAACAATTTTCGTGTGTGTTGTTTTTCCATGTTCTTGCTGTTTTATCTTTTGCATGATTGCTTTCGAAGTATCTCCGCTCCTTCATGGGCACCCATGGTATTCTTGGAAACAGGTCTAATTCAAATGGATGAGCAAGATCCTAGTCTGGAATTTCATCTTACCATTTCCATAGGAAGATTAGGACTTACCTTAATTCCTCTCATGCAATGGTGTAGCGTGTTGTATTTAACCTACTTATGTTAAAAGAGATATTTTTACCCTCACCCATTTTTATGTTTGTGTCCTCGCAAGTGTTAATCCTTCAAGAAATTATGTATGACATTTTTTATAACATCTTTTTTTAATATATAGGCTTGTTCAAACTTCAAACAATCAATGATATGATTATTTTTTTGTTAATTATTATTACTATTATTATTTCTGGCGTTATCTGTGAATCGAACGTGGAATAGTTCAAGCTTTTCTCCCCCTAACTCTTAACTACAATTAGCATTCCCAAACCCCCACCAAAATCCAGTTTCCTCTCACCATCCCTTTCTTTTTAACTCTTCCATCAATATTTCCTAATAGTCGGTAGTATTATAATTATTAGTCACCTTGGAATGAATGGACAAGAGAAACGCCGTTTAGGCCTTCCAAGTGGCATCACCCTTGGTATTGTCAAAAGAGATGATGATGTTATTATTATATACATAAACAAAAAACAAAGGAAAGAAAATATGTTACAAGAGAAAATCGAAAAATAAACTTAATAATAACTTATTATCAAGTGATTTTGAAGTCAGTGATGTTTGCACATACTATATTATAAAATAAAGTTATGAGAATTGGTGTTTTTTAGCAGTGTAGAAAGGCCGGCGGTGTTGCAAGCAGATACTTACAGGTGGCAGTCATTCATTCATTCAACTCAGCCTTTGCTTCATTCCATCTTGCAGCAATCCTCCACCGTGTGATCTCATCCTCATCCTCCACTATAAATATGCAATCAAACCAACCTTTGCTTCTTCCATGTCCAAGCCAGAGGGAGAGTAGTTGACAGTTGAAAAAGCGTTTGGTTTCCATTTTGCCTCTGCTAAGTTAGTGCTGAAAATGCGTGAGATTCTTCATATTCAAGGAGGACAGTGTGGAAACCAAATAGGAACGAAGTTCTGGGAAGCGGTGTGCGATGAGCACGGGATTGACCCCATAGGACAATACATAGGGAACTCCAAACTTCAACAACTCGAAAGAGTGAATGTTTATTACAACGAGGGATCCAGCGGTCGATACGTGCCTCGAGCAGTGCTAATGGACCTTGAGCCTGGCACCATGGATGCCGTCCGGACCGGTCCTTATGGACAGATCTTTCGTCCTGACAACTTTGTATACGGCCAATCCGGTGCTGGAAACAATTTCGCCAAGGGTCATTACACTGAGGGTGCTGAGCTCATTGACTTTGTCCTTGATGTTGTCAGGAAGGAAGTTGAGAATTGTGATTGCTTGCAAGGTAACCAAACATCTTTGGATGAACACAATACTCTACTATTTCATTAAAATTTAAAAGAATATTCAAATTTTAACAAAAGATGTTGGTTTTTGTGATTGGTAAATATAGGATTTCAAGTGTGCCACTCCTTGGGAGGAGGAACAGGTTCTGGAATGGGAACCTTGCTCATTTCAAAGATCAGAGAGGAATATCCTGATCGAATGATGCTCACTTTCTCTGTCTTTCCTTCACCAAAGGTGTCAGACACTGTTGTTGAACCTTACAATGCAACACTTTCTGTTCACCAATTGGTGGAGAATGCCGATGAGTGTATGGTCCTTGATAATGAAGCACTCTATGACATCTGCTTCAGAACTCTGAAACTCACCACACCAAGTTGTAAGTATAATTAAATGAGAACCTCATGCTATATTATATATGAACTCTTTTTATTCTTCAATATGATTTACCAAATTAATTTGTTTCCAGTTGGAGATTTGAATCATTTGATATCAGCAACAATGAGTGGAGTAACTTGTTGCTTAAGATTCCCGGGTCAGCTGAATTCAGACCTACGGAAGCTAGCAGTGAACTTGATTCCGTTTCCACGACTTCACTTCTTCATGGTGGGTTTTGCTCCTTTGACATCTCGAGGATCGCAAAATTACCGTGCACTTACTGTGCCAGAACTTACACAACAAATGTGGGATGCCAAGAACATGATGTGTGCGGCAGATCCACGCCATGGCCGTTATTTAACAGCCTCAGCGGTATTCAGAGGGAAAATGAGCACAAAAGAAGTCGATGAACAGGTGCTGAATGTCCAGAACAAGAACTCTTCTTACTTTGTTGAGTGGATTCCCAATAATGTTAAGTCCAGCGTCTGTGATGTCCCGCCGACAGGCCTTTCCATGGCCTCGACTTTTGTTGGTAATTCCACATCTATACAACAGATGTTTAGGAGAGTGAGTGAACAGTTCTCTGCCATGTTCAGAAGGAAAGCTTTCTTGCATTGGTATACTGGAGAAGGAATGGATGAGATGGAATTTACTGAAGCAGAAAGCAATATGAATGACCTTGTAGCGGAATATCAACAATACCAAGATGCCCCTGTTGACGATGATGGCGATGATTACCAAGAAGAAGAAGAAGAAGAGGGTGATCAAATTTGAAGATGATCTTCTACAGACTTGAACGCACAATGCAAGGAATGTTTTTTTTGGATAATAATCTATTCAAGTTCTTTGGTTTTCTAAATGTATGGTCAAGTTTGTGGTTTGTTGTGGTTGTAGCTGGTGGTGGTTCTACTTGTTTTAGTACTAGATTTGTTGTACTGGATTGGGATATTTAGTTTCCTTCTTGGCTTGTTTTTGGTATCTGTTTTGAGAGCTACTTTTATCTTCCCCGTGTTTCTAAAAATCACACCCTGTCGGGAAGAATACAAACTGTGTTTTGGGCAAAAAACTGTGTTTTTCTGGAAGTGTACTTTTGAAATATATTTGGGATGGAAAAAGAAGCTCATTTGTTTTAGACTTTAGTTCAACATGTACTGTGGACTAATTACATAATCCAGCAGTAGTTTATTCTGTTCAAGTGTTTGCAGCATGATTCATAAATTTAAAAATATATCAGTCCTTTTGTTAACTTCTTTCTTACAAGAATAATAATACACATAATAACCATGTCATTTCATATGGCAAATTTAATTAACGTTGAAAAAGTTTTCATGTATGTTCTAATTTACAATCTTGCAACAAAAAAAAAAGTTATAATTTGCGGACCTCAGTAAGTTGGAGTTTCCTCTAAAAGTAAAGTGGCATGTCAAATTGAGTACAATATCAAAAAAGGAAAGCAGATGAAACTACCTCAAATCCTAATATGAGATGTCATGCTATTCAAATTCTAGATATAGTATCTGCATGTAATAACTAAATAATTGAAATCTGGCCATGAATGTTGTAAATTAAAAACCTCATATGAACAGCATTCACTGGAACAGACAAGTTAACTGCATTTGCAGTCTTAAATATGTTTCAGTTGCATATCGTTGTGTATCAATAAGGCACAAAACTCTATAAACTTTTAACAAATTGGCTATCATATTAACAAAAGGGAGAATGAAATCTAAGGACCTAAAATCAGGTTTATCGTGTTCAAAGGTCTGGCTCAAGTTCAGTTTTCATAGAGCAAATACCTTTGGCTGCTATCACATCCAAAAGTATGTTTGTTGTTTGTGCTTCTTTAGACCAAACTTTTGAAATGAAGAGCCATAATACTCATTCTATTTTCTAAATGATAACTATGCTTTTTAGGTCCAAAAATTCATTTCTCCCTTGAAAATTCCACCATGATTCAGTTATTTATTTTAGAACTCTTTGATTCGTTTCATTACAGTGATTTTGTCTAGATGAGATACGGTTTAGCAGATCGTACCCAGCAAGCACCCCAGCTCCTGCCATTCCAAGAAGCATATTTGCAGTGACTCCTCGAAATAGAGCTAAGAAACCCTCTTGTCCAACAATCTCACGGAACGCATGCATTGCACTATAATACTTGTTCTGGTGTCCGGAGGTTAGCATCATACGCCGGCGCAATGTGTCAAAAGGGTATGCACAGACACCGGATACGGTTGTAATGCTCCAACCTAACAAGAAACTAGCAAAGAAGTTCCCCTGCAGAAAATAAATCATAAGACTCACATTCTAATGCAAAGGTATAAATGAACAGAACCAATGCTCTTATCTGAATTCATCAAAGTGCTCGACTATTAACCAGATTTTCCCATTGGCAGTAAAAAGATAGATCTCTATTATAATTATAATAATTATAAATGTATGAACGATTGCTTACCTCAAAAGGCCCAACTAAAACAATAGGCTTCATGGTGTCATAGATCCCAAAGTACATCCCTCGATACAAGGTGATCCCCAATATTGAAACCCCAAATCCTCTGTACAAGCCGGCAATTCCATCTGTGGATAAGGTTTTACGATAAACGTCAATTAGTCCTCCTTTAAAGTGACGGTGAGCAGTAAGATCAGTGGCCAACCTAGTACGTGCGTAGTCCAAATGGTACAAAAGCAGTGAAGTAGTAGCTCCAGCAGCACTGCCTGAAGCGACATTTCCAGCAAAGCACATAAAGTAGCCGTGTTTGTCTTTGGAATATCCAAAGATGGTTTTGAAGTAACCTTTGAATGCAAAATTGAAAGCCTGTGTGGGGAAATATCTTATAACATTGGCCTGATGACCTCTCCAAAAGGCAATGAGACCCTCTTCTCGAAAGACCCTCTTAAAGGTATTAGAGAGACCCAGGTATGGTGTTTTGAGGTGTCCTCTTTTAATCATTTCAGTTTGGTTTTGTAATAAAAGTTTGACTCTCTCAATGGGTGCCACTGCAGTCTTGGATATGATTGCTGCTGCACCTCCCATTAAAAAGTCCTTTGAAAATCTATCATATTGATCAGGTGATTTTACCATTTTTTGTTTGTTTGTTTCTCGTATCGCTAATCCTGAATTCCTGATAGATAGATGTAAGTAATAAAACGTTGATTAAACAATACTATAGAATACTACGTTTTAACACAGATGAATTCATCTAAACAGAAACCATCATCATCATCACGAATCACGATATCAGAAATCAGAAATAGTATTAATTGAGAGGAAAGGAAGAGTACATATAGGGGTGTGCATGGTTTGGAAACCACACCACACCACACCTAATTTTTGGTTTTGGTTTAGATCCAAAACCATTTCATGACAAACCGGTTATTTTATAAAACCAATTTGGATATGGTTCATAACCAGTTTGAAACCAATTCATAACCGGTTTGTAATAAAAATCGGATTATTCACTTGAACCAATTTTAAACCGGTTTTTTTTACTCAAACAAATTTTAAACCGGTTTTTTTACTCAAACCAATTTTAAAACTTTTTTTTTTTACTCAAATTAATTTTAAAACTGATTTTTTTAAGAAAAAAGTTTATACTTCTTCATAGGCGTTGTCATGAATTAGTGTGTGGGTCGCATATATATTACTTTCTCTCCCATTTGTTTAGTTGTTTCTCACACAAGGCATAACAGAGCAGAGAGAGTGTTGGAAAGTTGCAAAAGAAAGAGAAAGTAGTAGTGCAAGAAAAGCAAGAGAAAAAGCAATGAGGCAAAACAGCTAAAGAAGAAGTAAGAAGAATGATGTGAAATTTAACAAAGAAGAAGAATATATTATTCAATAAGCTAATAAATATAATGAATATATTATTCAGATGTCTCGGAAGCGCCATGAGTATTCATTTCAACACTGTCAAATAGACAATCATAATAAGCTAATGAATATAATGAATATATTATTCAATAAGCTAATAATCTAATGAATATATTATTCAACAGATTCAACAAGTTATTCAACGGATTATCAACAGATTATTCAATAAGCTATTCAACAGATTCAAGACACCTTTAGATTAATTATAGGAATGAGAACCTTTAGACATAAATGCACACAATGGCAGAACACAAACTGATTGTATATTGAGCACGAAAAATCACCTACTTGAGTGTAAGTCCATTTAAAGGCTTCTAAGGGAAATCATCGCATATAAACTATAATGATCAGAAACAGTAATTGCAGCAGCAGAAGAATGCATCATCTATGGTTATTTACCATCAAGTTCATATACCTTTTCTATTTTGCTGCATCTCAGAACAATAGCAATACACAAGAACTACTTAATTATAGAACTATTCAACAGATTCAACAAGTTATTCAACAGAAATCAACATTAGATTATTAGATTCACTCACCGATTAAGCTGATTTTGCGATTTAAGCTGATTTTGCGATTTAAGCTGATTGGATTGTCGTCATGGTGAGTGGTTGTGCGACGGAGGACGAGGTGGATTCGCCGGTGGGAGTGGGTTTGACGGAGGAGGAGAGTGGGTTTGACGGAGGAGGATTCGCCGGTGGGAGTGGGTTTGACGGAGGGGATACTTACCGTGATATGATTGGATTGCATTGGCGAGAGGATGGAAAAAGTTTGACAATGAAGAAAGAAGGAATTCCTAGGGATCTTTTGCGTCACAAAAATTCCGAGGGTTATGTTAAGGAAAAAAACAAAGTGTTAAATAAGTTTTGGAAAATCATTTTTTTTCATCAATCTAAAAAGTAAATTTTTTTTATAATAATGTCCAGAAAAAATATTTAGTTATTTGATTTTGACAATTATCTCACGCTCTCATTATATCTGTCCTCTCTCCCCTCTCACTTTATTGTTTTTGTTGAAAAAGGAAGAAAAAAATGGTTGTCTAAAAAATTGTCAATTTTTTGTTGTAAAAATAACACCACTCTTTTGTTATTTAGCGGTATTACTATTAGTTAGCATTGATAAATTAAAAATGAAATTTGAGCATATAAAAATCAATTTAATAATAATATATGAAAGATATATTAACATTAATAAATTTATACTTGTTTCGTAAAAAAATAATAATAATAATAAATTTATACTCATGGCATAACTCGATTAGTAGGAACATGACAATTTATGCAAAGAAATCATATTCAAACCTCAAACATTACACTTATTCTTGCCAAATTGAACTCTAAATTTTGTATTCCTAAACTAAAATTTAGGATGGGATAATATTTCAATCCAAAAGTTTTATAAAAATATTTATATTTATTTATCTCCACAAATACAGCAAAGTTCGAATTCGAAACTGAGTCTAACAATTTGAATTGTCTTAAAAAAAATTAGGATATCAGAGTGGAAAATACATACACAAACACTTTCGTTTTGAAAAAATGATGACAAACACTAGTAACTAAAATTTAAATAAGACTAAATCCCAAAAAAAAATTAAATAAAAATATCAAATACTACTTAAATGAAATGACAAAGTTTTATAAAAATTAATAACTAAGATTTTGAGTTCGGTTATTGGTGTTTCAGACAACTTTAAAATTGTTGGGAATAATTTACTGTCTATCTTGATCTCACAGGGCTAGAGAAATTAGTTTATGTAGCTATCAAGGATACAATTAGTCTAATGTTGAGGAGTTTGAAAATTATGATATAGGTCATGGATTCGATCACCAGCTCATTGTATATAGAGGTGAGAATATGCTAGACCGAGCTAGGCTTTGTCAAGTCTGAGTCTGACTTGTCAAAAAATCGAAGGTCTGAATTTGGCTTGTGGCTTATCATAGGCTTAATTTTTAAGCCTGAGACTGACCTTCTGAAAGTCTGATGTGACATGTTAGTCTGTTTAAAAGTTTATTTCATAAGAATATATTTAAATAAATAATTATATTTATTTTAAAATATACTTATGAACTAATAAATCAATGTTCCTTTTAGTATTTAACATGATATTTTAGAGAAATTGATTATATATTTCATCATATTTTAATTATAGTTTATAATAGTATATACTCCCTCCGTCCCATATTATAAGCAAAAAAAATCACTTTTTCATGTCCCAAATTATAAGCAAAAAAAACTAACTTTTATTATTTTTAAGATAAACTTTTACTTAATTTACTCTCTCTCTTCTTTTCCCCATAATCAATAACCAAGTTTTTACATATTTCCATGAAACTTATTTCAACAAACACACAAAAAGTCAAACTTAAAATTATCATATTTTACTTTTCTTAATAAGTGTGAAAATATTTTTTTTGCCTATATTATGGGACGTAGAGTGTATATATATATAAACTTAAACTTGATAGTTTTTTAATTTAATCAAACTATAAATTTTAATATATAAATAATAAGTGTAGTAAACAAATTATTTAAATTAATTTAAATGGATCGGCCTAATAGGCCTCAAAGACTTTTTTTAGCTAAATATACTTATAAAGTATTCTTAAAAAATTAAGTTTAACTTGACATGAATCTATGTAGGTTAGGCCATAAATCTCTGTAGATCGGTCCGATCTATTTTCACCTCTAATTATAAATCATAAAAAAAAAAATTATTTTCTCGAGAAAAAAATCCGATGAATGTATTTATTTGTTTTTTTATATTAAAATAATATAATAAAAACTGGAAGGTTTTTTAGAAGGAGATAGAGTAGAGATTAGATAGACTATAGATAGAGAGAAGAAGTTGAGGCGGCGGGTGAGGAGGAGAGGATTGAGGGCCGAGTTGTTGTTGTTGTTATTAGTTCTATTCTATTCTACTTACGAGTTAAGACTAATAATAATAATCACAACACACAAGTAGTGAGTGAGTGAGTGAATGAATTCAAAATCAAAATCATCAAAATCAATGGGTTCTCAATCTCCTCATCATCACAATATATGGGTTGTATTGGGTCTGGGTTTAGCAGGAGGAATTTATTTATTAACAAGAAAGCTTAAACAATCTATCAAAGAGGATTTCGGCGCTTTCATTCAAAAGCTTCAGTTGCTTCCTCCTCCACCTCCTGCTCCTCCCAAAGCACCTCATCCACTCACATCCCTCACTTTTGCAATTTCCGACTTGTAAGTAAATATATCTTTCTTTCTTATTATTATTTGTTTCTTTGAATGAATTATTATTATTCTCAATTATAATCAATCAATCAACAATACAGATTTGACGTAGAGGGACATGTGTCGACGTTTGGTCATCCGGAGTGGGCTAGGACGCACGAACCTGCTTCTTCTACATCTCCAGCTGTTTCTACTCTTATTCAATCCGGTGCAACCTGTATTGGAACTACCGTTATTGACAACTTCGCTTATGGGTATATATATATATATATAAACCCTACCTAGGGTTTACTCACTTTCCTTCTATTTTATCATCATCACAAACAAAATTGTAATAATAATAATAATTGCTTGTCATTCATTTTTTCAGCATCAGTGGCCAAAATAAGCATTTTGGAACACCTACCAATCCCGCTGTCCCTGCTCGTGTACCCGGCGGTTCCTCTAGTGGCGCTGCCGTCGCTGTTGCTGCTAATTTTGTTGATTTCTCCTTGGGTCAGCTTCTCATTTACTCTCAATTTTCTGTTCAAGTATCTATACTCCATCATACAAATGGTTGGTAGCAAGTTAGAATATGTTGGATCAGCGGTCTTACAAAATAAGATAAGATTATATCTAGGAATCAAACTATTACATACAAAGTCATGAATGATACCTCTTAGTGTACACAACTTGGTAGAGAAGACAAATATGGAGGCTAATCCAATAATTAGAGATAAAGTCACACCAACAAAAACTATATAACCTGAACCATGAAGAGAAATTTAGATTAAAATGATCTATCATCAGACATGATTCTTGATGACATATTATGACGTCGTTCAATCTGTGTTGTTGACACTACCTAGTTGGAAAACACTTTTGTTGTTGGTTGTATAACTCAAATGTTTAGAATGTATTTTAAAATCCAGACATTTAAATTTAAATGTTTAATGAATTGATTTTGGGAAATAGGTTTTCAAAAGCTGTCTTGGGATGCTGCACAATATTTATTTCTTTAGAATAAGGTAGTCAAAATATGAAATTACATGTTGTGCCTGGACAAATATTATTTTCTGGTTAGATGTCACTAATATGCTGACTTGTGACTATGTGTCTGATATGATTGCATCATTGTGCATTATAGGCGTTGATACTTCTGGAGGGGTCAGAGTACCTGCTGGATTCTGTGGGATACTTGGATTTCGACCCTCACATGGTGCTGTTTCTCATGTGGGAATCATACCCATTTCAACAAGTCTGGACACTGTTGGTATGTATGATTGATTCAATCAATTTTTCTGGTTTGATTTAGGTGGCTGCTTTATTTATTCTGAATGATTAGTATATTTGCATGGTATAAAAATCAGGTCAACTTTGGATTTGATTACTTTTTAGGGACTTCTTTAGATGCTTTCTTTGATAATATTTTGATTATGAATATTTGAACACAAAATGATAAAATAAGCTAATCCACACCAACAAGAGGATTAAGCAGATGTTTTCTTACAGCCGATTTGTTTAAACTTTCTTCATACAGTTGCTGCCACTCCTTTTCTTTTATAAACGAATTTTGCGCTCCTACCATTTTTTGCAGTTTTCAAACTCATCTTACCTCTGAAATGCTCTTTTTAGGTTGGTTTGCAAAGGATCCTGATATACTGCGTCGAGTTGGGCATATACTTTTACAAGCACCATTTCTAATGCAACGCAGTCCCCGGCAAATTGTTATAGCCGATGACTGTTTTCAACAACTAAATGTTCCTCTTGACAGGAGTTCTCAAGTGGTGATCAAAGCCACTGAGAAGCTTTTTGGAAGTATGTTCTTTAATATACTCCTTATCAGTTTCGTTTGCATTGGATGCTCTTGCCTCAGTTTGTGTTTTGGCGGTTGTTTTTTGGATAACTTGTGCTTGTTCTTACTATTGCATTCTGTTCATTTTTATTCAATATCAATTATCTTCAGAGCAAGTATTGAAGCATATAAATCTTGAGGACTATATAAGTTCTAAAGTTCCCAGCTTGAAGGCATATTCCAACCAAAAATTAAATGGTGAACTGAAATCTTCTTCGTTAAAATTGCTTGCCAGTATTATGCAATTTCTACAAAGGTTAGTTGTAAATATCATTATAATTTGCAACTTTTATGGTTAACTTTGAATGGAAACTGCGATTTTTGTCATTTGGTAGAATTGTTTTACGTTCAACAATTTTGTTGTGTTTTGATCTATCCATGGGTTTATCATGTCATAACTTCTCCTGTTAATTAAGTATTCCTCGTTATGGGTTTATTTGATTTATACTTGTTGTGTATTATGACCGTCTGCGGAAGCCTTGAATAATAGTGTTTTTTGCCACGTGCAGACATGAATTTGGAAATAAGCATGATGAGTGGATGAGCATAGTAAAACCTGATCTTCATCCAGCTGTTTCAGCACAATTGCAGGAAAAATTTGACGTATCTGAAGTTGAGATTGAAAACTCTAAATCTGTTAGAACTGAGATGCGTGCTGCTTTAAATTCACTTTTGAAGGTAATCATTTTACTCTCCTCCCTATTTAATCTTAAATCCTTTTGATTCAAAGTCAATCTCCATGATGCCTCATTCCAATTTTAGCTACATTTTTTAAACGTTATATTTTACCAGTGGTTTATCCTTCTTGCTTTCTTAAAAAACAAAAGAGCACATTCACAATAGTAGTGGGTGGATTTTAATGTGATTGTTGGAGAGCTAAAAGCTGTGCTGAATTTTAACAAACTTATATGGAGACATTGTTAATTTCTATTGTATGGAGTAACAAACTACCAATAATTTGTGTTTCCTACTTTATAAGAAATTAACTAAGAATACAGACTTTGCCAAAAAAAAAAAACCAAGAATACAGACAAGCAAAGTGTGTTGTGGGAGGAATATTCGTGTTTGTGTAAGAGTTGAAATTTATGCTGAAATTTTCAAACTTACGGTGAATGTACATTGGTATTAAATTAGAAGAAACCTTTCTATATATAAGTTACTCTGAATAATCAAAGAATACTGCTAGCCTGCAGAAAATTCTTTCAAGTTTGAAAGTGAATATTTTTTAATATGCTAATTCTTGTAAAGTGTTTGTTTTTGTATTTTAGTAGTCTCTATCTGATAAGGGAAACATAATTGTTGCGAGTTTTAATACATTTTAACCTTCTTAAGGACGAAGGAATTTTGGTGATCCCTACTGTGGTTGATCCTCCTCCAAAACTAGGTGGAAAGGAGATCCTATCTCAGGATTATCAGAGCCGTGCATTGAGCCTGCTAAGTATCGCTAGCATATCAGGTTGCTGTCAGGTAAAGATTTCATTTCACCTTCATGAAAGTTGCTTAATGTTATCTGTTTTTGTTTATATTTGTGACTGTTCGTCTGTATCCTCAGAATTTGTTATTTGACAAAAACTTGTTTCCTCAGTCAAATATCATTGGCTCTCTGTTTGATTTTCATCAGTGATAGAACTTAACTTACCACTATGCACCTAATGGGTAAAATCTCTGGTAATTGTGGTTGTAATAAATTTGTTGTTGATATTATCCTAATTTATCCTTTCAGGTTACAATACCATTGGGATTTTATGACAAGTATCCTGTTTCAGTGTCCTTGATAGCCCGACACGGTGGTGATCGCTTTTTGCTTGACACACTAAAGGCCATGTATACAATTTTCCAAGAGCAAGCTGATATTGCTGCCACGAGTAAATCATCAAAAAATGTTGTCAGCAAGGAACAAGCTGCTGAGATTGCCAAAGAAAAGGTATCGCTGTTATATATTTATTGCAATTGTGCAGTATAACTGGCATGGTTATAGTTCTAAATCACCAGTTACATTTATGCCTATACTGTTATAATTATAAAACCGTAACTATCTTTAATTTACAGTCCATGAACTTCTCAGCGTGACTCTTGAGATTAGGGGTTGAGTTTATTTTTCCAATTTTCATGTGACTGTGTACTACAGCTACGGTTGATTTGCATTGTTACAACATTCATTTGGTACGAGTATATACAAAAAAGCCAAGCATCTATGTTCTCTCTTTTGTTCTCCCACCATTCCTGCATAGAGAAATTTACTTTGCAAGCAGCTAAAACATTCTGATCATGGTGTGCTTTTACTTTTTCTGGAGGACAAACCATGCATTCTGGTTAATATTGCATTTTGTGTCTTCCATAAGTTTCTCTATGTCAAATCACTCAAATGTAGGTTGATGCTTTTTATGAGGTGTTATAATTTAGACATTCCACTGTTATTTAAGTTGGCCTTTTTATTAAGATGCATCTGATAGTTTTGCTAGTCAATTCTCAGTTCCTTTTGTGCCTGTTCACCTCGCTCACTATTTTAGGGTTCATCATTTAATGGTTCAGGGAAATCAAGCCTACAAAGATAAGCAGTGGCAGAAAGCCATTGGATTTTACACTGAAGCTATCAAACTCTGCAGCGATAACGCAACATACTACAGTAACAGGGCTCAAGCGTACCTAGAACTTGGCAGGTAGTGTATCATTCTTTTACTATTTCTCTTCGAGTTTCCTGCAACTCTAATGAATTTGTTTTCTGTTAATCCAGTTATCTCCAAGCTGAGGCAGATTGTACAAAAGCAATAGGTCTTGACAAAAAGGTGACTTTTATCTTCAAAGAGCTTTCTCCTTGAAAGTTTATGGCATTGTTTTGATTGATGGCTTTGTCATTTTAGACTATAAACAAATATTGTCATCATTCCAAATATATGTATGTGTGATGAAAATGAAGACTTGGTAATAATGGCTTTGTCATTTTAGACTATGACAAAATATTGTCATCATTCCAAATATATGTGTGATGAAAACGAAGACTTGGTAATAATTGAATTACTATTCAGTTGTAAAACAAGGAGAAATGAGACCAAGAAAGATTTATCGATATGCAGGGAAAAAATATTTCGTGCTATTTTCAATACGTACTCTTCAAACAAAGTTCAATTAAATAGTTCATATACCTGAGTATTATATGTTTTCTTGTATGAGTTAGCCGTGAGCATTTTTCAGCAACGTCCTCTCTTCATTTTTGTTTTAAACAGAATGTGAAGGCCTACTTTCGTAGAGGTACAGCTAGAGAGATGCTAGGCTACTACAAAGAAGCAATTGATGGTAAGATCTTTTATTCTCAAATTTGTTTACATATTCTCATTTCTTCTAGAAAAATGAAGAGGTTCTCAAAGTTGAGAACCGATCTGTAGCCATTAATAGCATGATTAGCCATTAGCCACACTTTTCTTTTTTGGTAACGTTCATCTGGTTCGAAAATTATCTAAAAAAATATAAGATTTAACTTGACTCTCACTTATTGGGGTTAATTTTAGCCATTGCCCATATTTAGCTGATTTCTGTTTGTGGGCTTCTAGTATTTATTCTTTCTTTAAATTTGTTATGGGAACTCAACCATCAAGTTTTGCTGATGATTGGACGACTGTCCAAAATTCAAATGTTTGAATTATTTGGGATGAAATTTTGTGTTTACCGTCACAAATTAGACAACTGCATATTAACAGGGTTTACATTCTTTTTTCCTCATAAGTGTTCTCATTATCATATGAAGATTTTAGAATTTCAAAAGCATAAACTAATGAAAGATTTGGCATACAGATTTTAAATATGCCGTTGTACTTGAGCCAACCAACAAAAGGGCTGCTTTATCTGCTGAAAGGTTGAGGAAACTATTTCAGTAGATAAATAATTGGGAATACAAGATTTGAGAGCTGAATAACTGGTCTTGGTTGGGTGATGCATGATGCTGGTTTTTATGCCCCGAGACGATCGGTGAGTTTATTGTTACAATAATCATACAGGAGTGATCTGACTCGTGGTTTCTGCATGATATTGATTCTTTTGTCATTCGTGGTTCGGCAATTTATACCTGGAAACCAGATTGAATCTCAATTTTGCTTAGGTAAATATTAGGATTGTAATATCAGTCAAGTCAGGCAACTGGTCATGGGAATAGCTCAGGATTTATCTGTGCTTTTTTTTTTTTTCCTTCTTAAAAATACATTGTACTTCACGGGATCTTTGCTCATGTACTTTCATTTGTTAGTGCTTTTTGTTGTTTGTTACTGACTTTAAGAGGCAAGATGTACTCTGAATTTACTACATCCAAAAGTAAATCATGTTAACGGATAGATATATTTGGTGAATTTTAATTTACGAATTTATTTTATCTACAACATTTCGTAATAATTATTGGTTGCTACCATCAAAGTTAATTATCCCCAAAACAAGTGAATTTGTCTTTATGCATGATAGCTCACGACTTTCTGTATTGGTAGTATTATGAGGGCTGAATAATTGGCCTTTTTTTCATGACACACATGATACATGATAACCAAAACTTTCTCCCCAAGACTATTTCAGTAGAAAATGAATTTTAATGTAAGAATTTTTTTTTTTAAAAAAAAAACTATCTGATAACCATTTGTTTTCTTAAACTAAATTAATTAAAATTTGCTTGATGCCAATTTGTTTGTATTTTTTTTCGTTTTGAGCGGGAGGTTACACCAGGAAGTTGTTTTTAACGACTTAAGTTGCAGTTGTGGATGTTATGGTTTTTGTCTTTTAATGTTTTGTTTGTAAATTTGAAGAATAGAGGGATTTAAGGACAAAAAAAAACTGAAAGGATATGTGTGTGGATAGTATCCTCGACCTTGAATGGATAGATGTAATTACAGTGCCCTGTTCACATGGTACTCTATCATTTTTTTATATACATGTAAGATAATTACATTTGATTAAAAGGAAAAAATAAGTAACAAGTTGTGCTGCTAATATTTTTTTAATGACATAATCAATCCGTTTAAACACTACATCTAGAGACTTAAGAGACATCAAATTATTATGCACGGGTCTTTGAACTCTTTTGTTAGTTAGTGCAGAAGAATGGGGGTGGTGGGGGGTGTAGAAAAGCTGTTCCATAAAAGGGTAAATATGGGCCAAATAATGAAGCCCAAATACGAAATCCAATCCTCGTATTTGTTTCCATTCCAGTAGCAGAAGAACATGTTCTGTTCTGTTTCATTTCGATTATTATTATTATTATCCGTGTGTGTCAAAGAAACAGCTATCTATCTATCTAGTTGTTTTTCTAGGGTTTTTTGTGTCTTGTGGAAATGGCGCATCTAAGCGAACCGGCGAAGCTAAGGTGGGGAGAATTGGAGGAAGACGACGGTGAGGATCTTGATTTCCTTTTACCGCCACGTCAGGTGATTGGTCCTGATGAAAATGGAATCAAAAGGGTTATTGAATACAAGTTCGATGATGACGGTAATAAGGTTAAGATCACAACAACCACTCGCACCCGCAAACTCGCCAACGCTCGTGTCAGCAAACGCGCCATCGAACGCCGTTCCTGGCCTAAATTCGGCGACGCCGTTCAAGAAGATGTCGGTGCACGCCTCACTATGGTCTCAACTGAAGAGATCCTTCTCGAACGCCCCAAAGCTATTGGTTATTTATTACATTACATTACTCTCTCTTTTTGTTTTCTATATTATTATTATTATTATTATTATTATTATCTCTGAGGCTAGCTAGGCATAACCAATTACTACTACAAATACAATACAATGATTTCAATATTAAACAAACAAACAATCTCAACATTAGTAATTAATTGGTGTTACTCTGTCTACAGGTTCCAACAAGGAGGATTCAAGCAATATCGACCCACTGGCTCATCAAAAAGGTGCCGTTCTTATGGTATGCAGGACTTGTGGTAAGAAGGGTGACCATTGGACTTCAAGGTGTCCCTATAAGGATCTTGCACAACCTGCTGAGGGTTTTGTTGATAAACCTCCAGCAGCAGATGGTGCTGCTGCGGCTGCTGCCGGGGGTAAGGGTGCATATGTACCTCCTAGCCTAAGAGCTGGTGCGGAGAGGACTACTGGTTCCGACATGAGGCGAAGGAATGATGAGAATTCTGTTCGGGTAACCAACCTCTCAGAAGACACAAGGGAACCTGATTTGCTTGAGCTGTTCCGCCCTTTTGGTACTGTCAGCAGGGTCTATGTTGCTATTGATCAAAAGACTGGCATGAGTAGGGGATTCGGCTTTGTCAACTTTGTAAGCAGGGAAGATGCTCAGAGGGCTATTAACAAACTCAATGGATATGGCTACGACAATCTCATCCTGAGAGTTGAATGGGCCACCCCAAGAACAACCTAACAAGTATTTGGTGCTTTTGAATTTTGCCTCCTTTTCTCTCTGAAGGTCTATCAGTTTTTGTAATCTGATTTTTGAACTATCTACTTCCTTTGTGTTGGTGTATTATTATTTTTATTTAGAAGAATATGTTTACTCAAGATATAACTTGTTGGTTATTGATGATAATAATTAGTATTATGAGGTTGTTTACATTGTCCGCAGGTTGCCACTCTTCTCTTTTTATACTTGCAATGAAAAATGTATGTGAAAATGTTTTTGATATTTGTCTGCCTAAAGGTGTTAGTTATGTTTGTCAATTTTTTTCTTCAAAATCATACATTTCCCCTTATTGGTTTACTGTGTGTGTATGTATTTGAGTCAAATGATAGTTATTATTTGTTCTCTTTGCTGACATAGTTGTTATTTGCTTGGTAATTTTAGTTAACCATGAGATGCTGTGATTGTTGCATGTTTCTTTATCAGAGTGTAATTAAATAAAGCGTACAGATTTGCCCATATCATATGAAAAAAGAATTTAAGAGTTAAGACTGTTACACAGGTTAGGACTGACATAGTTTGGGTTGGTCTGCTTAATTTTAGAATCCGAAAGTAGTTCTATGGTTGGAGATGCTCTAACCATTCACACCACCTGCATGACATTTAATTGTCATTGTTTGTTCATTCATTCCCCTTATTGAATTAGTTCCTTTTGATATATTCTCTACTTGTTATATGGATGTTGCGGTGATATCGATTCGTACTTGAATTTTAACAATTACCAACAATATAGTGACTATAGGACTTTCTGAACAAGGTCTCAATTTCATCTGGATCCACTGCCGCCTCCCTCAGAACAATAATTGGCTAAAATCTTGCACCACCAAAAGATTGCATTTTCATCTAAAATTTTAAAGCTTTGACTCACCTCTTTTATGTTTTTCATTTAACTCAGTTTTAGTCTATATAAGATTACTAACGATTTACACTTAGTTTCAACATTCTTGTGTTTTATTTGTTCAATTTATTGTCGTATATTTGTTGATGTTTGTTATCTGTTTTTGCAACCCGGAGAGTTTTATTTACTAGTACATATTGCTTTGTTATTATTCTTATGTTATTGCATTGGTGTTTCCCGTAAATGTTTACTCTTGACGTCAAAATAGAAAAATAAAAAGAGTGGAAAACTTACCATACTGTGAATTTTACTCTTGTTTGAGCATATTGTAAAAAGATTGTGTATCATAATGTCCTCCATTAAAGTATGCCAGCTATTTGATGGGAGCTTTGGTTAGGGAAGTGTAAAATAGTTGTCGATGGCTGAACTTAGTTTGTATTTGCACTTGCGTTGGATTTGTATATGAAAATGGAGATTTGATGTTTTTTTTTTGTTGGTATAATTTATTATTGAGTTAATCCTATAAGCTATATTGTCCTTTCGTTTGAGGCTTAACTTTTAACCCCGTGAAATTGATTAATTAATTAAGAGGTTACATAAGCCCTGCATGTTGAGATAGTAATTGGATTCGTAAAAACATGAGTTAGAATTGATTCTACGTCGAAAAAGAACTGTTGTGTTATGTTTCTGCAAATTTTAACAGGTTGAACTGGCGCATGCATAGCATGAACTGGTGCATAATCCCTTCTGACATGGAAAAATGAACCTTTGGGGCATGGATGCACCGGTGCGTTGAACGGGTGCATAGATGCCCTGACTGGACTGTGATTGGTCAAACAATGGTGGAATTGTCTTTTTATGTAGGCTTAAATATGAAAATGATCACTGTAATTATGCTTTGTTTTGAATTTAGCCCCTTCAAAAAAAAAAATTGATTTTAGTCTTTGCAAATTCTCAAAACTTTTAAAAAGGTCCCTGAGTTGAATTTTTTCTGACATGTCAAATTTATGATGATTTGGGAGATGCTAAGTAGACTTTTTTTGCTGATGTGGATATTTTAATTAATATTTTCATTTAACTTTTCACATTAAACGATTAAAATTAATTTTTTATTTTTCGTAAAAACAAAATTAATAAAAGAAATAGAAGTTAAAGGAATGGAAAACGCCATTTTCACTATATTTGTTCTTCATCTATCCTCTTCCTCGGTCTCCATAATTGTCCTCCTCGTGGTACCTGAATATCATCTTCTACCTATGGAACTGAAGAAGCTTGATTCAGTATTTTCGGAGTTTTCTTTTTTGTGTGTTTTGGATCAAAGTGATTTTGAAGGAGGAAAATGTTTTTTGGAATTTGAATTGTGAAATTTGTTGCGGTGTTATGTAGAAGGAACTTGAAGAATACGAAGAAAACTGATTTTTCCCTTTCAATTTTATTAGCAGATTTAAATTCTAGTATTTAACTAATTTTGTTTTTATAAAAAATAAAAAATTAATTTCAATGTGAAAAGTTAAATGAAAATGTTAATTAAAATATCCACGTCACCATAAAAGTATAGTCAGCATCTGCCAAATCATCATAAATTTGATATGTCAACAAAAAATTCAATTCAGGGACCTTTTTAAAAGTTTTGAGAATTTGCAGGGACTAAAATCAAACTTTTTTTTTGCAGGGGTTAAAATCAAAACAAGGCATAATTGCACGGCCATTTTCATATTTAAACCTTTTTATGTATCAAGTTTTACTATCAAACACTATTCAAGGAAATAAAGCCTAGACTTACAAAGATAAGCGATGGCAGAAAGGCATTAGATTTTATACTGGAGCAGTGAACATCATAATCTATAGCAATAAGGCAAAGTATTACAGTAATCGGGTCAAACGTATCTTAGAACTTGGCAGGTAGTGTTTGATTCTTTTGCTACTTTTCTCTTAAGAGAGTCTTGCAAACATAAAAAAATAATTGCAAAAATAAAAACATTTATCTATCTAACCTTAATTATGCATCATTCTTATACCTGTCGCAACTTCAAATAGATCATGTATTAATTCTCTTACTCTAAAAATATATAAAAAAGGGGTTTGTGCACCAATATCTGCCATGATTTATGCTCTCAGTTCGATTCAATTAATTTCAAGCTAAGGCAGATTATTAAAAGGCAATAAATCTTGACAATGATGACTGCTGTATTCAAAAACCATCTACCTGTGAAAAGTTTATGGCATTGCTGTTACTGATGGTTATTTCATTGTAGAGTTGTCTTCATTCTATTCTAAATATGCATGTTTGATGAAAATGAAGGCTTTGTATGAAAGTACTTGTTAAGTTCTAAGATAAAAATTATTATAAAAAATTAACAAATACATCTTGAGTTGTATAACTGAATGCAACAGTTTTCATTCATTCTAATGGGAATAATAGGATAATGAGAAAAAGATAGGTTTTTAGATATTCATGAGAGAATACATAGTAAAATATTTCTATTGTTTAGTCTGCATTATCCATACAAAGTTCCATTAAAATAGTCCAGATTCAAGCTTATTGTATACTATATCTCCAAACATGAAACAAGAAAATTGAAATGTCTAACTACAATCCTAAAACTCAATTTTAAATCTGCTTCCAAACTAACCTGACAGATATTTACAAAACACACCATTAAAATGCTAAAAGTTGCAGCACCGAAATACATGTAAACTATGCATGTCTCAATCATCTAATATTTTGCTTATCAAAAAAACTAACATAACATTGTAATACTAACAACTAACATTGCTTATAAAAATAAAAATAAAAAATCTAATATTTTGCTTCGACAAATAGAGATTATCGTCTCAGTCAAATGCCAACAGCTCGTCCAGCTGACCCAGCTGTTCATCTGTCCATTGTGGAATTGAACTTTTTGAATTCACAATCTCCTTCTGCCTTTCCAAGCAATTTTCCATACCAGTTTCTTGATCAACAGAAACAGATATATGTGCCGAGTTTGTTGTAGAACTACTGGCTTGACAAATCCCCACCAGATTGTCTCCTTCACCCAATTTAAGATGGTTTTGTTGGTCTTCCATCTCACTTTCGAGCTCGTCGCTACAAGTTGCTTCAACAGGTCCAGCACCATCCTGTCTCGGCGATAAGTTTTCTCTATCCAAAACAGTTATTTGGTTCCGACCAACTACATTAACAGAGTGACTGCTACTTAAAACCAAAGCTTCATCCCTTTGTTTACCATTACCTGCTACTTCTCTAAACCTTGAATCAAGTATAAGATTATTCAGGATTCCTTCAGTTCTTTCTTGTGGCAGAGAGAATGCACTGCTTGGCTGCACCCATGACTTTTCAGGTGTTTCTGTTTGTAAATAATAAAGGCAACTAATGAGCAATATGATCTCAGTATAGTCGTTGAATGGGACGATTTCCATTCCTCAAGTGAAGGCAATAATATCTATCAATCAAAAGGAACATGAGTCATATTACTGCTATGACTGCTTTTTAAATATCTACCTGCATTGCTAGTAGGCGTAGTTAGTTCCGCTGAGATGTGTTTTGATGGTCCACTGTCCTTTGAAAAGACCTGTATAATAAATAAGCACACGAAATAAATACCTGCCAATGGAACTCATTCATCAACCAATTTAAGATTCTAATTAGAAAAGCAAATAATACAGACTACATTCAGTGCAACTGATTTAAGATTTACTTGCAAACATACTGAAAAAAATGTCTCTTCTTGCTAGCTAGATAATTAAGTTGAAAATTGATTGAAATGTGTAAGCAGAACAGAGAAAATAACCCCATACCTTGACTATGTTGCTCAGTGTTATATTTAGGTAACAAGTTGAGCCATTAGGAGAAAACACAGCGACCTGCGTATTTGTTTTGTTCATTATTATTATTATAAGGAAAAAGATATCAAAAGAAAACTTGATGAACAAAGAAAATAAACCAAGTAAGAGAAGGGACCTTTTGGAGAACTAAAACAGAACCAACAGTTATATCCTTTCCAAATTCTACTTTGGTGAAGACTTTGCGATGGATACTAGCACCAATAGTGGCAGTAGGATCCTGAAATTCAAACTATTAACACCAAAATGCAATGCAGCAAATCAATCAAATTTAACTGAAATGAATAGAACAGTACTACCACACCACCTTTAGGGTAACAGTCATGTCGCCAAAACCGTTGGGAGTGCATGATTTGATAACAGCGACGATTCCAGGAACTCTTCCTTGGCCGTTCAAATTCTTATTGATCGAGCTCAAATGCGTAATAGATGCTAATATATCCAGTATGTATATAAGAAAAAGACAACGAACATCAGCAGCAGCAGCAGCAGCAGTTGAATTGAACACGATTGGGGCGGGAATTAACTAATTAACTAACTAACTAACTAACTAACTAACTAACCTTGAGAAGATGAAAGAAATTGAACTGCAGAAACCCATGGATCGGAGTTGAAATCGAGATCAGTGTCGTGGGGATTTTGGAGGACGCGCCTTACGAATTCTTGAGTGGGTAGGGTGTTGGATGATCCTAGGGTTCTACGTTGCATCATGGCGGCTTGAACAGCACCGGCTGGACCGGGAATCAAAGGAGGAGAATTGGAGGTGCGGTGGTTGCAAGGGCGGAGGAAGTTGGAGAGATCAGAATCACCGTCGTCAAGAGATACGTTTTGTTCCAATTCCATTTTTGGCCCTAAAAATTGAAATTGAAATCAATATTACGCTCGCGCGGGAAGGAATGAAATGAATGATGCTTTTCTTAATTTCGGTTGGGCTGGGCTGGGCCGAACCGCATATCCCTAACTAAAGCCCTCAACTTATGACTGTTGATGTTTTCTCTTCGGGCCCCCGTGTTTCTTTTATACCCCCAAATATTCCAATTTTGCCCTTGATAAAAACTTCGGTTCGCAGAAACCGAATTTTTTTTAGTACAAATTCGGAGTAAAATTCGGTTTTTATAAACCGAAATTTGTTTTCAAGGCAAAAAAAAACTTCGGTTTCTATAAACCGAAGTTTTTTGCAAGGGTAAAATTGGAAATTCAGGGGGTATAAAAGAAACACGGGGGCCCGAAGAGAAAATATCACGACTGTTTGCTCTTCAAACAAACAAAAACAAAATATTGTTTAAAGATGAGGCCAATTTATTTATTTTAATATTCGGAAACATATATTCTTGAACCATTAAATTATACACACTAAGTTTTGTGGCACACTCATCCAAAGTTCCTTGTTCGATCTAAATCAAGGCTCACTCATGACTTTAATTTGACTCCCATCACCGACCACCAACCTAAACCATCTATCGAAACTTGACATGATTTCCATATGCTACGCCGAGCATGACTCATATTATTACCAACAAGGCTAGAATTAAAAAGAGATGATCAAGAAAGAAAAATATCTAGCTTATAAAAAATTTAGCCGCCAATGAATCCGATCTAGTAAAGAAATTCCACACTTGTTTCACCGCCATTGCCGTGTTGAAAACTCAATTGTGGAATCCTAACTCTCCATCTTGGTTCGAACACACCATTTTATCCCAAGATTGTATGCATTTTATCCCATGACACATTCAACTTTTTTTTACCCGGATTGAGACGCCTTACACAAGAATTTTACGTGCTATTTAAAGAAAAAAAATACAATAACTCATCCTTAAACTCAATTTTTGTGACACATATACGAAGTGGTCATTTTTATTGTTATATTTACTTGGTTTATATAATAATATTTAAATAAAATTATAGTTATAAAGAATAAATTTGTTTTCTTATTCGTCCAAATAAAGTTTTAAGCACTATTTATTTATTTATTTATTTAGCCAAACAATACAAAATTTATCCTGAACAACTTGTGACTCATTTCTCTGTTTTTTATAGGCATCCAATTAAGATGGGTTAATTAATGATAGAAAATGTTTTTGACAAACTAAGAGCGCGATTGACGGGGGAGATGAAAAAGAGGGTGAGACAAACACGTTGATGGTATAGCATGCAATTGTGAAAAAGTGAATCAATCGTTACCTCTCATTCATTCTCCTTCAATTCTTAGTTAATTTTGCACTACAAAACAAAACCTTTGTTTCTCAGCTTGTCTCTCATTCATTTATTTATTCATTCTCATCAATTCTGTGCGTGCCTCGCAATCAACTCTCACGCACATACTCTCTCTTCCCCCAACCATCCTCCTCATGCATGCAGGAATATTAATTAATTAATTCAAACGTTTAACCGCAACCTATCTTTCAATATTGTGGTGAGTTAGTTCATTCCTTCAAATATTTTCCAATTCTGGATGTTTGCTTTTGTTCATTATTAGTAATTAATCATGACATTTTTGTTGTTGTTGTTGTTTCTATTTCTATTTTTTGTAGCATAAGAGAAAAAATAATAATTAGATTTGGATAAATTATTAATTAATTAATTAAAGGGAGAGGGAGGGAGATATTATTATTATTATCATCATAATAATTGATGGGAGGTTAATTAGCAAAATTAAGAACGGAGAGGGAGATCATTGTCAACATCATCGATGGACGGCCTTCTCGGACTTCTAAGGATTCACATCAAGCGTGGCGTCAACCTTGCTGTTCGTGATGTCAATACAAGCGATCCATATGTGGTGGTTAAGATGGGAAGCCAGAAACTCAAGACTCGTGTCATTAGAAAGGATATCAATCCTGAATGGAATGAAGACCTTACACTCTCAGTAACAGAACCCGTTCTTCCATTCATGCTGGTACGTACGTAATTACTTTTAGCATTTTTTTTTTTTTAGTATTTCATCAATTAATTATTACTGATGATGTTTATATATGTATGCATCGATCGATCCAGACTGTGTATGATCATGACACATTTACCGCAGATGACAAAATGGGAGATGCTGAATTCGACCTCACACCATATGTAGAGGCCTTAAAGATGAACATAGAAGACATCCCCAACGGTACTATAATCACCAGAATACAACCGTGCAGGACTAACTGCTTAGCAGAGGAGAGTTGCATCACTTACACCGATGGCAAAATTATCCAAGATGCTATTCTTAGATTGCGACACGTTGAATGTGGGGAAGTTGAAATTCAATTGGAATGGATCAATCTTCCCGGTACTAAGGGTTTCTAATCATTAATTATTTCTTCTCTATTTCGTTAATTATTAATTAGTATTTGTTACTTCCTACACCTAAAGACTGCAACTTAATTGGTTGCATTTTCTTTGCAGAATAAAACATTTTTTGTATTGCCCATTTTTATTTGATTTTAGGGGCATTAATGTTAATTAGTAAGGTTCAATATGTATTTTTCCCTTATTCATCATTCCTCCCATCTCTCCTATATATCATTTGTTTGTTACTAGCTTGTAATTTCCTTGTTTCAACTCATACTTCATTTGTACGTACGCAATGTACTTTGTTGGTGAGCCCGTTATAGCTAGCTAGCCACTACATGATAATAACTATATATCAATGTATCATATTGTTTACTGAATATAATTAAAGGAAACTTTATATTGCTAATGTATTTCCTCTGTATTTTCAAAATTTTCAGTGAGCCCTATTTATTTGAGCCTCAACAACAGTCATTAACCAAGTAGTTTTGTAGTGATCAATACCATATATATAGGTGAGTAAATAATTAAGTGTAAGAATAAACTGTGAGCATAACATTGTTAGTTAATTATAGTAACCTTATAATTTGATCTTTAAATTATCACACTCTATCGGATCCCGATTTGCTGAAGTGGAAATAGCACATTGTATTAATCAATATCGATCATTGATTTTACATCAGACGGTTTATATTACATAATCTCTGAAATAATCAAAATCAATGATTGAAATCGAACGATTGATGTTGTAATTGCTCAACGCAGTACAATAAATTTGTTTCCCACTCTCTCCAATATGAGTCCATTTCTTTCCATTCATTCCAATTCTTTAATAGACCTCTGCCATGTAGCAATAATTAATTTCAAAAGGCCCAAATTAAGATTATGTAAAACAATTTATTTTCCGAACAAAATAAAAATATGACTTATCTGCAGCCTGCAGGGAAAAAGAGAGACGCACCGAGGGAAAAATGCCTAAATATATTTTTTATTCTTATAAATATCTCAAATTTTATTTTTAATTTTTATAAAAAGTTAACAACTTTTCGTCCTTACATATTTTCTATGTTGATTTATGGAGTTTCTCTCCCTTTTCAAGTAAACAAAATTCTTTAAAAAATGATTAATTTTGTCCTTTTTACCATTCAAGTGGTATTTTAAAAACCATTTTCTAACTTTTGTTTGTTATGTTGCATGTATTTTGTTCAATTAATGAGCATTTGACTAGAATCTCAATGAAAATATAAACTTTAAATTAAATGTGTTTGGTGAATAAAATATTTCCAATATAGTAGTAGCAGTAAATAGCAAAAAACAATTTTAGATTAATTTTATGATTTTTCTTATGAAAAGAAGGGAAAAAAAAAAGTGGAGAGTTTACATAAAGACATGTTTGTACTATATATAATACAACTCATTAGGGAAAAATTAAAGATTGGATCCAATAAGAGCAAAAGTGAGGTGTTGCTTGCAAAAGCTTAGAGAAAATAAAACATCAATGAAAATGATAACGTTAACAGATTTGTACCATGTGGTGACAGCAATGGTACCACTTTACGTGGCTATGATATTAGCATATGGTTCAGTGAAATGGTGGAAAATATTTTCTCCCAATCAATGCTCTGGCATCAACCGCTTCGTTGCTCTGTTTGCGGTTCCTTTACTTTCATTCAATTTCATTGCCTCTAACAATCCTTACAAAATGAACCTTCGCTTCATCGCCGCAGACACACTTCAAAAGATCATCGTTTTACTTGCTCTCACTATTTGGACCAACATGAGCAAAAAAGGTTGTTTAGATTGGACAATAACACTCTTCTCTGTTTCAACACTCCCAAACACTTTGGTGATGGGAATCCCTCTTTTGAAAGGCATGTACGGTGAATTTTCAGAGAGCTTGATGGTACAAATTGTGGTCCTTCAGTGTATAATTTGGTACACATTTATGTCATTCCTGTTTGAGTACAAAGGAGCAAAAATGATCATCTCAAAACAGTTTCCAGACACTGCTACTTCTGGTACTATTGTTTCCATTCATGTTGATTCTGATGTCATGTCTTTGGATGGAAGGCAGTGTTTGGAAACACAAGTTGAAATAAAACAAGATGGGAAGCTTCATGTTACAGTCAGGAAATCAGATGCTTCGAGATCCGATATAGGGTCTCGTTCTCAATCTCACATAATAAATACAACATCTCGAGCTTCCAATGATCTGACAAATGCAGAGATATACTCCTCTTTGCATTCATCTACAAATCCAACTTCGAGAGTGTCGTCGAGTTTCAACCATACAGATTTCTATTCCATGATGGGTGGTAGTAGCCATAATTCAAATTACTCAAGTGCTTCTGATTTGAAAGAAACAATTGAGACTGAGATTTCTAATTACGATCATTCAACGAAGAAATACCTTATGCCTAACCCTGAAATGTTCTCTCCCGAGAATGAGAGGACTCGAACTCAAATAGCACAAAAAACAGATGATCTTCATATGTTTGTTTGGAGCTCAAGTGCTTCTGACGTGTCTGGTTCTCATCATGAATATGGAGGAACAAGAACTGGAGTTGAAGTTCATCAAGATAAAAAAATAAATAAATGTATATCATATTTTAGTTTGTTTATGTGATTGGTTAATTAATATATAATATTAGTAAGTATTGATTATGATTATTATCATTGTTATTATTATTATTATCAGTGGAAGGTGAAGAGGAGTACGTAGAATTGGGGTATGAAAAGAGAGGGGAAATGAATGAAAGTGAGGAAGGTGGAAAGGTGAACCCAAAAGCGATTCCACCAGCAAGTGTAATGACAAGGTTGATATTGACAATGGTGTGGAGAAAACTCATTAGAAACCCAAGCACATATTCTAGCATCATCGGCTTAACTTGGTCACTCGTTTCATTCAGGTATGCTACATATCCCAACATTTACAAAAATTTAATGAAGGATTAAATATATTTTTGTTCTCTCTAAAAATACCAACTCTTTTTTAATGTTTCTATTTTTTTTTTTCTTTCAAATTTTATATATATATATATAAACTTTAAAGGGATTGCACAAATATTTAACCTGTTAATTAATTATTGATAAAGATAGTAATGTTTAGTGGGGTTACGTGACAGGTGGAATATTGAAATGCCTACTATCATAGCAAAGTCTATTTCCATATTATCAGATGCAGGGCTTGGCATGTCCATGTTCAGTCTTGGTTAGTACTATATATATTCCTTGGGGTATGAGTATTGAGTGGGTATAATAAGTATTAACAAGCTATAATAAAGCTTTTTTATGATGATGATGATGATGATGATGTGGAATACTATATGAATATTGACAGGTTTGTTCATGGGTTTGCAACCGAGGATGATAGCATGTGGAAATCGTGTAGCAGCTTTTTCTATGGCCATTAGATTCCTTATCGGTCCAATTGTCATGGCAATTTCTTCCATTGTTGTTGGTCTCAAAGGAACCCTCTTGCATGTTGCCATTGTTCAAGTATTTTATCATTTGCTCTCCTCCCACTCCTTTTAACACGTACAACATTTTAAATTATTGTAGTTGACTTCCTCCAATCTCCTCTAATTTATCATAAATGTTAATAATGTTGTCATGCATGTGACTGCAAGCTAGATCATATAATGCTCTGCAACAACTTATTATATATATATAACATTAATTGGGATGTTATGAAGAAATTTAAATGAGTTAATATAAGAAAATATGACATACCCAAGTTTAATTGTGTTTGTGAATTAATGTACAACAAAAATTTGAAACCATATATAGTTGACAACTTGCTTCAATTTTTAAAATTGAAATTTGTTTGTCAAAAAATACAGGCGGCTCTTCCACAAGGAATTGTCCCATTTGTCTTCGCCAAGGAATACAATGTACATCCTCATATTCTAAGCACAGGGTAAGTAGTATTTTATGTTCAATTTTTATATTTTAGATTTTAAAGTACTTGCTCTTTGTAAAGTAAAACATTTTCAAAATGAAACTTTGATTCACACAACGTCCGGTTTTTTGATCAATCAATTCAAATATTCAATTGATTTCTTCATTTAATTTCATTCATTAATGGGGTTCATTGCATTAAATGCAGGGTAATTTTTGGGATGTTTGTTGCATTGCCCACAACTCTCGTCTATTACATCTTGTTGGGGCTATAAATGGATATCAAAATACTACTAGTATATGGTTGAATGTTGATACCATGTGGTATTCATGCAATTTCTTTTTTTTTAATGGCATTCATGCAAACTTGTTTAATTGTGGCTTCTAGAGCTAGAGCTAGAGCTAGATCAATAGAAAAATAATGTTGGGTGAAATACAAGAAAAACATCACCATTGTTGAAGAAGAATCAGCTGATTAGTTTTTTTTTTATATAAATTTATTTTTCTTGCATACTAAAAATTTAAAATCATGCCTATAGTTAGTAAAGTAATATTCTCTCCGGTTACTATTATAAGCAAAATATTATTTTTTAGATTCATTGAAAAAGTAATGTATTTGGTCTAATTAGGTTTATGGGTTTTTTCATTTATATGATGCTCAACATCAACTCTTCCGACCAATGCGAGACTTAACTCACAGTTATATTTATTAAAGTGACGAATCGAATTCAGATCGGAATGAGAGAGAGATTGTAGGGTAATGTATGCGTGAGACCACATGAGTAAAGGAAGACTTATAACAATTAATTTGTTTTACATATACCAAAAAAATACATCTTTTTGGATACACTGATTCCTTCCAAATCCCGGAGAGTTGATTCACCTCACCATTTCTTCTCGTCTCCAATATTGTCTCACCATCTTCTTCATGAACACTAAAATCTATAAGTATTAATTAAACATAAATGAATTGTATCATTAAATAAACGCCAAGTTGTTAAATCTATAAGTTTAACAATCATAAACAAAGCCATCATAGTTTGTCAGTGTTGTGTTTCCGGATATATGAATATGAGAATGTGTTCAATTTTAGGAATCAAAGAAAGGAAGAAGCGTTGAGGGTAACACGAATGACGAGAACACATACGGCATGACGACATGAACACGGATGACGAGACGACGATAACGTAGACACAACGAGATGGTGGTAACCGACAAGACACGACGAAATGATTTTGTGGAGACGTTAGACGTGAATGAATCATTCTTCTTCTTCTATTTTTTTTAATTAAAATACACAAATATTGATTTCTATGTGAGAATTGAGTAACCGGACATATTTAAAAATAGATGATACCCGTACTATTTTTTTCTATGTAAAACTCTTTCTAACTTATTTACAGAGCTGGGTATGCGGGCTAACTTATAGGCTTTTAAGACCTGTTTAGCCTATTTAAAAAGACTATATAGAGATTTTTATGTAACACAGACTTTTAAATAGGATACAAGGTCAGACCAAACTTTAAAAAGATTTGGAAGTACTAACCTTTAAAAAAAAAAAACATATTTGATCTGTGAAATGAATTTTTTATTGTTACAATAGCGCATTGTAATAGTTATAGACCAATTAAATTTAAATTGAGTGAAAATTGTAGGTATATGTGGCTCATTCAATTTGATACTGCAAAAATAAATAAAAAAAATTTATTTTTTTTGTCAATTACTATATTGATTAGCACGACTCATTAGATTTTGAGGTATTTTTATTTGAGCACAAATCCAAGAAATAATTACTTAGGCACATATACATGTGCAAAAAAAAAATAAAAAATGATTGAATGATGTGATAATTAAAATTTTGTTTTAATTTTTTATCATTTTTGAGTTTGTACCTAAATACTTTTTTCTTGGGTTTGTGCCCAAATAGATGCTAATCATCCTACTACATGTGGTTGTTGTCAAAAAAACAAAAGAATCCTGACCCTTTCATAAATTCATAAATTTTTTATAATAAAAAATGGGATTTGCACCAAAAAGAAAAGTATGATGTGACTGCAAAACCACGTGTCGAATAACCATTGGTACAATGGGATCCTGCTAGATTCCGTTCAAGAATCATTTGTTTCTTTCCTTCGTCTCGTATCGCCTCATACTTAACATCGCAATGTAAAAGAATCTTTCTTACTCATATATTTTCTACAAAATAATGCAGTATTACACTTGATACTCTAATAATAACATCATAAATATATAAAAGTTGAGATTTGAATTTGAGATATTTAATTTATTTTATATTTATGTTGAAATTTCTAGCTATTACTATTAGGTTATCGGATATAAAATATATATACAAAAAATTATTCTATTAAAATATGGATCATACTAAATATTGTGATCAGACATTTGTTAAATATACTTAAAAAAAAATTAAGAATAAAGTTGATACTTTTTTTGAACAAGAGAATAAAGTTGATACTACTAGAAAGTTAGAAACATAACTTTTTATATTTCTAACTCATTAAATTTATAAGTTTCAAGATAAAAATTATTCCGGAGTATTTATTATTAGTATGTTTAACTAGTGTCCGAATGCATCTTTTAACATTTTCTTTTAAGTATAATTACAAAACAATATTACTCAATCGATTTTATATATAAGAAAAAATTTGCTTTTCATATGCATTGTAAAATTAATGTATCTAAACAATATTATAGTTTAGATACATTAATTTTACAATATACTGTATCCGACAAATAAACATTTTTTTATATATAGAACTAGATGAATATATATATATATATATATTTTTTTGGTACAGAACTAGATGAATATTAAACACCATAAATAATAATAATAATAATAATAATAATAAATAATTTTTGTCGTTTTATATGATAAGATTTGATATTGGTATGTAAAATATCATACTAGTTTAATTAATTAATTAATTAATTATAAGAAGGGAATGGTGTGTATAAATGGAGGTTGTGGTTGGAAGTAGGAAGCAAGAGGCAGAGGAGAGTGATTAATGCAGCAGAGAGGAAGAGGCTTTAACCGAAGATCAAGGAGTTTCTCAAGGTCTCGCCTCGCTATCGAAGGCACTTAAACAAACAAACAAACAAACTTGTTTATTTTTATTATTATCATTCCTTTTCATTCTTCTTCTTCTTCTTCTTCTCCCATGGCTGCTTCACCACCACCATCATCAGGTCATTCTCTTTCTTCTTCTTCTTTTTCCTCATCTCATGATAATAATTCATTCCTAATACTATTTCAATTTTCAACTTTGCATTGAATGAATTCGATTGGATTTTGCAGGTACTATGGATGAGCGTGAGGTTCAGAAATCTTACTGGATTCAGCATTGTGCCGATCTGTCAGTCGAGGCAATGATGCTCGACTCCAAAGCTTCCGATCTCGACAAGGAAGAAAGACCTGAGGTCGCCTCCTTCCTTTTTCAGATTTACGCTTTTTCATTTTCTGAATACATACTAGTAATCGTCTCTCTCTCTCTCTCTCTCGTGTTAATAGTAACAGATCCTCTCTCTATCTCTCTCATCGATGCTCCTTACTTTACTTACTCACTATCACTAATAATAATTTCAACTCTAATTCTTTGATCTGCTTCTTAAACTTTGTCACTTTGTAATTTTGTTATTTCATATTAATTGTTGTAGATTTTATGTCTATAGTATGATCTACAATCCTTCAATTTAGTTGTAGATTTTGTCTGTAATTTATCCAACTAATTTTACTCAATAATATACATGTACTCATCTAATTCATAATGTAATCAAAATCACAAGTATGACGAGATAATTTTCTTTGACAAAGAGACGTCCAATTTCACCCACATGTTTTAATAAAAGAGGCCTTTGAATTTCTTTACGTACCTTTTTCATTATCTCTGTCCGGTTACTTTTTTTTTTAGTTTTTTATTTTTATAGCAGGACAATGCTTTTGTACTCATTTATTTTTTATTTACAATAGGTTCTTTCCCTACTACCATCATATGAAGGAAAATCAGTTATTGAGCTTGGAGCTGGTATTGGAAGATTTACTGGAGAGTTGGCCCAAAAATCTGGTCAATTGCTTGCTGTGGACTTCATTGAGAGTGCAATAAAGAAGGTCATTGCATTGTCTTACCATTATGAGAAATGACATATTTGATGCACGCATGTGTCCACGTGCACGCGCACACACACCCACAACACCCTCATTGTGAACTAACCTGAATCCCTCATAATGTTCTGCAGAACGAAAGCATTAACGGACACTACAAAAATGTCAAGTTTTTGTGTGCTGATGTCACATCTCCAAACATGCATGTTCCTGAAGGATCTGTTGATGTGATTTTCTCAAACTGGTTACTAATGTATCTTTCAGATAATGAGGTCAGTTTTGTTTATTTTAGACCCCCCATACAAAAATTTCACAAGTTTATTTTCAATTCAGGCCTTTTGGAAAGTCAACAGGATGTATGAACTGTGGAGTAATGGCTCATGGTTCCAACTGACAGTGAACATGCTGTAAATATAAAATCAACTTTGTTGTTTTTCTACGTATCGTCTATTGGTACTTTGTGCTATCCATAAATTCAAAAACTTGTTAAGTAACTAAGCAAGGATAAATTTAATTTCCTTTGCAAAGAAATATTATAGTATCATCAGAGAATTTGTTTAATCCCAGTTATTGGGGAAAACTGTGTAGTATTCCCTCTACCCTTTGCTAAGGCTTTGGGTGGTACTGACCAAAACACAAGCTATCATCGATGGTCATGCTTTTGATTTGGAAAACAAAAAACTCATTTAAAGAAACATGAATTTTGTGGCTTCATATAATTAACCTTTTTATTTTCCCCTCGGTGCTTTAGGTTGAGAATTTAGCAGAAAGAATGATGAAATGGTTAAAAGATGATGGGTATATATTCTTCCGAGAATCTTGTTTCCATCAATCTGGAGATTCAAAGAGAAATTACAATCCTACTCACTACAGGGAACCCAGATTTTACACAAAGGTTTGTTCGTTGTAGTTAACTCTCTCCCATAGGTTGTGCCAGATTATTGTTTGATTAAAAAGAGATTGACATCAACTTTGGGCTCATCGTAGTGTATGATCTCTATTTTATGGAAATGATTAAATAAATAAGCTTCAAAACTATTTGAACCTAACTAATAGGAGTGTTTTGTGATGGTAGAGATATGCAAAACCAAATGTCAAATATGTTAATGTTGAGCACTAATTGGATTGTATTTTATAAGACAAATAATACCCCGTTGGTTTGGTATCTTTGATCAGTCATCTACTTTGTTCATGCAGGTATTTAAACAATGCCACATGAGTGATAATTCTGGGGATTCCTTTGAACTTTCTCTTGTGGGCTGTAAATGTATTGGAGCTTATGTTCGAAACAAAAAGAATCAAAACCAGGTAACATAGCAGGGTTCCATTTCGTGTAATTACTATTGTGAAATTAGCTTATCCAATTGACTGACGTATGCATGTATACAATAATATTTATATGATGCAGATTTGCTGGATATGGCAAAAAGTTAGATCACATGATGATAGGGGATTCCAAAAGTTCTTAGATAAAGTTGAATATAGCGAGAAGAGTATTTTACGATATGAGCGTGTGTATGGTCAAGGCTTTATAAGCACCGGAGGACTTGGTATGCCTTCATATTTTCCTTTCTCCACTTAAATTTGATATAAATTCAATAATCAACATATCTACCTTCTGGAATGCCTGATTTTGATGCTCATCGTTCAAGAATTGAACACAAGGATGAATGTTCTTCCAAATAGATAAGAATAAAACATAACAAATTTGTCATGTAATTCTTTAGAACATGGCTTCTAACAGCATGAACAAATATCTCCACATTGTTTTTGGCCTCCTCAAAAAATTATGCCAAGATTCACTACTGTTTGTCACTTAATATAGTTCTAATTATGATATGTTGCTCTTAGACTGCTGATTGTATGATGCCATATTTGGAATTCTTTTATTTTTTTCATTTGAAGAATCTATCATCCTGATCAAGGGATTAAGTTCTTTGGTTTCAACATATTGTTTGTGTTTCTAACTTATGAGTTGCTTAACGCTTGGGCAGAAACGACAAAGGAACTAGTAGCTAAGCTTGAACTAAATCCTGGCCAGAAAGTACTGGATGTTGGTTGTGGTGTTGGCGGGGGTGATTTCTACATGGCTGAAAATTTTGATGTTGAGGTTGTCGGTGTTGACCTCTCCATAAATATGATTTCCCGTGCTATTGAACGTGCTATTGGATTGAAATACACTGTTGAATTTGATTGTGCTGATTGCTCTAAAAAAACATATACTGAGAAAACGTATGATGTAATCTACACTCGTGATGCCATGTTATACATCAAAGTAAGGATTTTTCCTTTTCACCCTTAATTAAATTTGTTAATTTAGTAGGAGTTAAGCTTTAGAGCATTGAATCTATCGATAGCTTTATCCTCATAGCATAGGTGTGTATGTCTGTAATTTGTAGTTCATTTAATATATTTTGTTTTATTTGATATTCTTGAAGATCTTGACATTTATTTTCTGCAATTTACTCTGGATTAATGCAGGACAAACCAACATTATTCAGATCATTTTACAAGTGGTTGAAACCTGGAGGTCAACTTCTAATTACTGATTACTGTAAAAGTGCTGGAAGTCCATCATCAGAATTTGCCGAGTACATTAAGGAAGGAGGATACTATATCCATGACTTGAAAGAATACGAGCAGGTCCGTTCATTGCTTGATTCTCTTTCACACATTTGGTTTCAGCTGACACCACTTGAGTTTAATTTGCTTTTGCATGACAATCTCCTTGTTTTCTAAATCATCTGCAGATGCTGGAGAACGCTGGATTTGATGTCATTGTTGAGGATCGAACTGATCAGGTTTGTTTGACTCCGTGGGCTAGTTTTCTTGGCATTTGCATTTTCTAGTCTTCCTGAATTTCTTATAACTTTGTTGTTACTTGTGGGGTTTAGTTTGTGAGAACACTACAGCAGGAGCTACTTGCTCTTGAGAGCCAGAAGGACGAATTTATCCGTGACTTCAGCAATGTGGGTTTTTCATTATGTTTAGATGACTTTTATAATACTTTATTTTGAGGTTTGTGCTTCCCTTAATTTAAAACCTTTAATTGCTTGCAGGATGACTACAATGAAATTGTGGATAGATGGAAGGCGAAACAGATCAGGGGGGAACGTGGGGAGCAGAAGTGGGGTTTGTTCATTGCTAAGAAAAAATGATTCGCTTTAGTCGCATCATATATATCATGTTTTAGTGTGCTAGTTATGTTATATTTAGTCCCGTGTGAAATTATGTTTTCCAAATAGTGGTTTGAATAACTATGATTTATCAGATGTATGTTGAACAAAAATTATGTTTTGAATGCTCTTCTTCAGTATCCTGTTTTTCTTTGATTTGACATATTTGTTAAGTTTGCCAGTAATGATTGTTATCATTTGGAACTTTTGAGAAGGAAATGCTTCCCTAATCTTATTTTCCTTCTCCTTGTTGAGAAACTAGTAACTATTAAGATATGAATATGATTGATAGGGTCAGTATAAAACATTAAAATGGACCAAGGAAAAGATTGGTTCATGGTGATTAAATTTAACTGGCCCACACTTCAAATAATATATCATCTCCATGTGATTCTGCCTAATATCATTTCCACCGTTTCAATGTGATTTTGCTTGATATCATTCCAGTAAAGTCGTACCTCAGTTGCAGAGATTAGTTTTCACTTCAATGCGGTAGGACGAACTTGCAACTGATCTCCTTCCTGGTTTTTCCACTGGGATTCTGGGAAGACCATAATTGAAAATGGGACCATGCAAATGGAAATTGGAGATTTCAAAAGAAAACCTCAATAGTTTCAACTTAAAAAACTTTGGCAAATTTGCAAACCATTTATGAGATATTCGAGTTCGATTTTCACATGTTTAATGTTTGTTAGAGACTTAGAGCATCCACAATGGAGCACTCCATTTTTTAGTACTTAAATGGTCCCACATGGACATATCATCAATTTATTATTTTTTTAATAATAGTACCTAATAGGTACTCAACCCCTTCAATGGAGCATTTCTTAAAAAGTTCTAAAATGAGTCTCATCAATAACTTCAAATCATTACAATATATTTAATTATCTATTTTATAATATAAATTTATTGAATTAATGATAAAATTACAAAATTAGTATGAACTATTTTTTTTATAGTTCGAAAAAATAATTAAAATTCGAAATTTAATTTAAAATAATATTGTCAAATTTTAAGAAATACATGATTAAAAAATAATTTAAAATAATTAATAAAATGGTAATTTTGAGAGGAGTAGAATCCTTCAATTTGTTTTTGATTTATATGATAGAAGTATTTATTTTTTTTCCAACGGTAAAAAGAAACAAACATTGACTACCAGCGTCTATATATCGTTGACATTAAATTTTTATGCTAATTTAAAAATTGTGATTTTTTTATTTTTTGAATATATTAAATAAAGTGGGTCCCATAAAAAGAAGAGATAGAGAGTTCTTATATTAGAATTGATACCTATTAAATACTAAAATGTGTTGTGCTCCAATGGTAATACCTAATAAGTACCATGAGTACCTAATAGATACTACACCATTGGAAATGTCTTAGTGAAGAAGAGCATTCTATTATCGTTGGTTGACACTCACGGTGGTGGGAGGGAGGAAAGAGAATAAAAAAAAGAAAAAATTTAATGAGATGACTTACACGATGATTCAATAAATAATAATTATTTTTTCATGTTAGTGAAGTGCAGTGGGGTGACATGACAAAAAACATGATTGATATTGGTTGACGGCGTAAAATTTTACATTGTCCGAACATATTTATTTTTCTCTAAAAAAAATTATCGATAAAAGTAAGATATAAGGTTTGATCCGTTAAAAAGTAAGTACTGACAGAACAAAACAAACACAACACATGACAGAACAACACAGAACAAATTTTTATGATATTGAACAATTTTTTATTTTATATGATATTTGGTGAACAAAATGATATTTTGATATTTTAGACAAGTTGTACATGCTGAATTTAATTATTAATTTATAGTTTTTTCAATTTATTTATGAATTATTCTTAGTTTAGTGTAGACGTAGTTATCAAAACAAGGTCATAGAAGGAAAATCATAAAGTAGACCATTCTCTTCTCTAGACTTTCTGGACCCCACTGTTTTTAAAGTCTCTCTTCTCTTCCCTTATAAAAATAAAACGGAGGAGTATAAATAATAATAAATCAACACAAAAATCCATCCAAATACAACAACGAAATCCATTTTCACAATCTGACTGACTAGCTGCCATTTGCAAGGTCGCCGTCGTCGTGGTTTCAAGGTGGGTGGGTGGGTGGGTGGTTGTAACTCTCTTCGACGCTTTGCTCTTTGAAACAATGCCAAGAAGAAGAAGGTTAGTAAAATTAGAACAAGGTGCTACATATCTTGGTAGTACGGTTGACATCATAGCCGTCGTCAATGATGTTGGCCTCCCCAAGAAAACTCAGGGAACTGGTAATTTGACCTTCATAAGATTTTTTATTTTTTTATTTTTTATTTCATGGGTTTAGGGTTTACGGTACATCATGTATGTTTTTCAATCAATACTACTTTCTGCCTGCAGATTACTGCTGTACCATAAGAGTGATTGATGAAACAAAATATCAAACTGGAACGTCTATCAACATTTTTCTCCGAACTACAGAAGCTTTCCCCCGTTTTGCATCTGCTGGAGATATAATTCAGCTCTGTAATGTCATGGTACACCATAAACTAGCTTTTTACATTTATCACGCATTGCATCCTTCCAAGGACATTCAAATCAACTCTATACTTTCTGTTCATTTTGCCTTTCTCTCCTTTTAAGATTTTTTTTTTGTTCTGTCTTTTTGCAGGTTTCATCATTTAACAACGAAATAAATGTTACTTCCTACAGAAAATATTCCTATTTTGCCTTATTTAAAGGGAGGGATGGTGTTGATTTTGACCCTTATCAACAATATTCACCAGTTGATTCAACAGTTACCAACATAGAAGTCGACATAAATCGCATAGTTGATCTTAGAAATTGGTTGGCCAATTTTCAGATTCCTCAAGGTATTCTAGGATTGTAGATTTTTATCTAACTTGAATTCATTTTCTTTAATTTCTTTATTCCAATTTAAACTTATATTTAAATGCATACATACACACAGTTGCATGCTCTTTGTGGTAGAAGAACTCATATAGTGTATAATTATGTGTTTGTACCATCTTGTTACTTACTATTCTTGTGCATACGACGTGTTTATACTTTTACAAGACAGAAACATTGCCTATAGCAGCTAAGCCAATCCGATAGGTGCAACTGATATAGAACAGGGAAATTAGGAAAGAATTTGTATTGCTATTTATTCTCTGGTCAAAGCAACCAGAGATGAATACACTGCAGAAGGTGAATTATTTTATTTAGAGTCATATTTTCTCTCATAACAAGAAACTAGTCTATTCCTAACCAACTCTTCTAATTGCTCTACTTTCATATTTATATGAGATGGTTACAATGTAATTAGTTCCCCCCTCGTAACCCTTCCTATTGTGACCCCTCACATAGACTCTTCATTATTGAGTTTTTATCAGAATCCTTTGTATGAATAAGGATTCAGGGGGATCGTATGATTCTTATCATGCTTTGAATTGAAGCCTTGTTTGCTTCTGGCAGGAGTAAGTTGTTGTTTGCTAAAAAAAATAGCTTGGATTTAATTGCAGCTTTAAGATGATGTCTTAAGAAACCAATGTATTTCTTAGGAGTTTTGGGTTATGTAGTTTTGTAGTTTTTGATTTATTGGTGGCTTCTTCATATTCTTTTGATGTGTGAATATTGTTTTTTATATGTTGTGTAGTTTCAAGTGATTTTCCTATGTTAAGAGAAATCAAAGAAGGTAACTTAAATCTGGCATGCAAGGTAATTCAATTGAAGCTAGTATTAATTTTGTAACATGAATCTTTAGATCTTTGGATAAATATTTTTAAGTAAAATATGCAAACTATATATAACTTTTACTTTTAGTTCTTACCTTTCCAAGGTTCTGATTCTGATCCTTCATGCTTCCTTTTTTTGTTTGTTTTTGTTTTACACCTTAAGATACTTCATTGCTGGAAGGCTGCAAGTCAATGGTTTGTTTATGTGTGGGATGGTACAGATACCCCACCAAATGTCATAAATGCAATGTAAGTTGATATAAAATAAAGTTTATATTGTCAGTTCAATACCTTCCCCCCTAAATGCATCTGGCGGGTTAGGATAAAATTGTATTGAAATTTTTTGCTAGAAATCTCTAATCATTAAATAAGAAGTGATGCTTTTTAGTATTCTGTAGATCATAATGCTTTTTGAAGGCAAGTTACTTAACATAGGCATAAGTGTCATAATGCTCGTGGTGTTTTATTGACCTCTATACCTACAAAATAATTAATACTTCTATTTTCTATTTATGCATATCATAACCCCTCCTTTGGTTTGTACTGTGCTGCTATGGCCATATCTATCCTGAAATTGGAGTACTGTTTTTTCTTCAGTTTTGAGCCTTCTTGCCGTAAATTTTTCACCATATGTGTGTGTGCAGTATATATAATATTTATGTTAGCATGCTAAAAGGAATTTGATATATTTGTTTATGAATTGCAGGCCAAATGATGAAATTAATTCTTCACTTCCATTAGAGTTGGAACCGTCTTTGCCAAGAGATATATTACGTACTTTTCCTAGGGTTGGATCTATATTGAGGATTAAATTTGAACTAACTGTAGAGACAAATCTTCTCTCAATTCTTAACATTGATAAATGGGTCAAGTTTGTCTATTTAACTCTCAAAGTTGATCCAGCGTCAAGACTATGGCACGGCGATTTTACCACACAATCAAAGATTCGATATACACCATCTCATGATTGTCTTATTACAGAACGTCAAAGGTGATTACTAAATTAGTGAAGTCTTAATATATGGTTTAGATAGATTAGGTCACTGAACCAATGTCATTTTATGTTCGTTATGTTTGTGTTGAATTAGGTTGTATAATGATCGGTTATTGTTGAGATCGGGAAACATTTTTATTGGCACGATTCCTCAGTCTATCAGCAATTTAGTCGAGGTTTTTAGTATGACAAGTAATTATTCATTCGTTACACTTGTACTAGACTCTTATATAATGACTCAAATTTTATCTTTCCTTATGGGATACCCAACTTTATTTTATTCTTACAGGGATTCATCACGGTCACGATTATAGAGATCATTCTACTTTAATGTGTGTGCTCAATCATTTGAAGGTACTAAATTGTTTTTCCTTTACTCGTGACCATACTTTTTAACATCCAACTATGCAATGATCAATACCGTGTCTTATCAAAACACTGTTGTTTTTTTGCTAAGTAAATTCATTCATTTATTTAAGGTGCCGAAAACATTCAAGTGTGTTGTTCGAGTGGTAGCAATCCAGCCATCTCAAATTAAAAATTTATATTCTCGTGCTGAAAAGAAGTATAGGATGAGACTCACCCTAGAAGATCCAACAACAAGAATTCATGCATTTGTCTTTGATAAAGATGGGGTAAGAACAAATTTTAACTTATCAATTGTAAAATGTTTGGCACCATTACCCGGGACATTATATTTCTAAGTTTATGATTGGCCTAATTGTTTATCTGTTAATTTATCAACCATATTTTGTGTGGCTGATTTGTTATTATATCCATGACAGGAAACTCTTTTTGATGGTTATCCTACCATTGCAAATTTGAAAACAAAGTTAAACAAATTACTTGGAATAATGGAATGCGAAGACAATGATAATGATGTAACATATACCCCAAGAAATCCACCATGGGTAAGTGTTTGTATCAAATCATATGATTCCAAAATTGATCAACGAGGGAGTATAATATTTGGCATATATGACACTACCCTGGTGGGTGACGCATGATTTACCCTAATGTGATGTTGAATAGAAACCTCTTTCTTTGCATACTGCACTAACTGACTCAGTCTGCCTCCCTTTTAGAAGATATGAGAATATGAGATGAGATAACGTCTTGGGATGTATAAACATTGGTGCACTAGAAGATGCATCTATGCCAGTGGAGAGTGGAGATAGGATATGTATACAATATTCACAAATTCTTTTTTTTTTTTTTTTTTTTTTTTTTTTAAGGTTGTGTTTTTACTAGATTTTGAATGCTTGCATGTGAAGATATGATGTGTGTGTATGTGGTTTGAAATCTCCATTCCTCTCTTCTACTCCCTCCGGTCCTTTTTATAAGAAACACTTTGGAATTTTTATTTGGTCCTTTTTATAAGAAACACTTTGACACAGTTCCATTTGTACCCTTATTAAATACAATCAAATAATTCATTATAATGCTAGTGCATTAATTAGAGAAGTTTATTTCTCATGCTAGTCAAAGGTTAGTTTTGGAATATAACATAAAATGTTAGAATCATTAATGAGAAAATTTACCTTCCTTGGTCTGTGTGATTTTGTCAAAGTGTTTCTTATAATAAGGACCGGAGGGAGTATTAAAAAAGTAAACCAAACAATTAAAAATTAAAATAATTTCACCGATCGTTAGTAGTTGGTCCAATGTTAACCGAATTCACTTGGTAGGGAGGACCACAGTTGGATCCCCCGTAACTGTGATCAGGAGGGGGCTGAAATCACTTGATGTCAGAATTGACCCCAGAACTAGATTAGACTGTCCAGTGGATCGGATATTGTTGGTGAAAACCAAAAAAACATTAAAATTAAAATAATTTCTCTTTTTTTTCATCATCAACAAATGGATCTTTGGAAATGCGAAATTTTGATTTTGTTTATAGTTTATATGTTCATATTGAAACTTATTTGGTAGTATTTTTCCTTACCGAGTTTATAGTTTATATTTTTTCCTTCCAATTTTATCTGTTATTTTTAAAAAACTTAAATATAAATTAAAGATATCTTTTGTTTTTGTTAAGAAGCTAAATAATACAATTCCAATGAAGTAAAAAAAAAGATGTAATTCATTGGGAAAAATACAAAAAGTTTAAGTATAGATGTAATTAATTCCCCCGTTCAAGAAAAAAACATTACAAAAAATTAACAAATTCAATCTAAAGGATTGAACCACGTAAATGGTACACAAAGTTCTTTTTCTTTGTTTTCAACCACCATCAAATCGATAATCTTAACTTTATAAAGAGTAAACTCAATAATAAAATCTTACGAGAGAAAAATCTATCATTCTTTTCTTTCCAAAAAAGTCAGTAACACGCCATTCAAATTGTCATCAAATACTTGTGTGTCTCCTTGTTAAATAAATAACTACTACCAAATTAAAAACCATGAAAACAACATCAATAGAAAAAGTCGTATCAATTTCTAACCACTCTCCAAAGATTACAGAAATATTACATTCAAAAAATAAATGGCTAGTTATTTCATTAAATACACACCCTCCCGAGCAAAGTAGAAAATCCAATTGTTACACCTCGCCTCACCAAATTATCCTTTGTTGTTAGCTTATTTTGAAATAACGGTCACATAAAGATAGAGACTTTTAGCGGAAGTGTACTATTCCAAATAACTTCATTTTGACCTGGCATGATCACTTGATCCTTCTTTGTTGATAAACACCTTTGACAGAATAACTTTCAAAAGGATCTAGCTGCCACCCCATCCCAACCTAGTCCTGCTACTGTAAAATTTTATGTAAGGTCAACTAAAAAAGAAGTCTATTGAATCTTATACAAAGAACGTATTTTTCCCATTTCCTAAGCAAAAAATCTTTTGTGCCCTCTCCACCCCCACCTTCCAAACCCCATCCCAACCTACTCATTCCTACTACTGTATTATTTTACGTAAAGACATTTCAAAAAGAAATCTACTAACTCCAATACAAAGAGAAACCCCCTCCACACATCTATTCTTCTAAAAGAACGTCTTTTTTTTTTTTTATATTTATAAAATAGCTTAACCGTTAAATTTATCGGGCATTATAAATTCAATCAGACTATTTTTTTGTCAAACGGAATATAAATTGAAATATTATTTTTCTTAATATACATCTAACATTATTTTTTAGGTTTTGAAATTGTTTGGGGTATTCTTCAGATCCGATGACTTAAAACATGAAATTGGTTTGCATTGATATGAACAATAAATTCAAATCATATTATATTATAGTTAGGTAAATTTTCTTTTTTAATTTGAGTCATGGTACAAACAAACCCGGTCATATTTTGAATTAAATTAATTTATACGTTATAACTTGAACTAGTAAAAAAACTTGAATTTATTTTTACTTAATTCATTTTATCAATTATTATCGTAATAAAAAATCATTAAATCTGTCCACAAGTTCTAACTCAACTGATAATAAATATTGAAATTGTTATAGGTTGGATGTCATGACATTTTTTATTTCTTCTATCCAAAAACAAAAAAACTCATTAAATTTATTATCCAACTTCATTTTATTTTGTCTTAAAAAAAAAAAACTTCATTTTATTTTATTTTTTGCTTGGTTTGTTTTAGTTTAAAAAACATACTTTTTTTTTTTTTTTTGATAAGCGTTTAAAAAACATACTTAAAAAGTTGTAAATTCCACCCCGAACTATTCTTTCTATACCCTGAGCTCACTAGACACTTCGAGGGAAGGAAGACATCTCACCGTTTTGTAGCGGTCTGCCCTACCTTTTGCCTGCTTTTGGATCGTCCACAACCTTAATTTTAAGATGTTTTCTCTTCCAACCCCTGTGTTTCTTTTATGCCCCATTGAATTTCCAATTTTGTCCTTGCAAAAAACTTCGGTTTCTAGAAACCGGATTTTTTTTGTGTTGAAAAAAATTTTGGTTTTTAAAAACCGAAATTTCCTCTGAATTTGCACTAGAAGAAATTCGGTTTCTGCGAACCGAATTTTTCTGCAAGGATAAAATTGGAATATTGAGGGTATAAAAGAATCACGAGGGTCGGAAGAGAAAACATCTAATTTCAATCTTCGATGTGTATTACAAATACAGTTGTGAGGAGCAATGTGTTGAATCTTTCTCTGATCATTGACAATATCAATATACCAAATATCCAAATAAGATGCTTCCATCATACATTTTTCTGGTGCACGAGTGCCACTTCAATGGCCTTACCAAGATTCAGAAGATGCAATATAAAACCTTGATTAGTTTCTTCGAATGAAAAGCAAAATTGGGGTAAATACTAGAGTACCAAATTATCCAACTGCATATCGTTTCTCAATTGCAGGATATGCCTGATCATTTCTCTATCACAAAGTCCAAGCAAAAGCAAGTCCACTTCATTTTTAACAGGGACGACACAATGAAAATATTATAATGTACTAGTTCTCTGTAAACTACATCAATTAATCCCATACAAAAATCTTAGACAACAGTGGATGCATCTTTTCTTTTAGCTCTCATCTATTGGGTTAAGAGATCAGGTGTCGAGGTGTGTTCCTGTTCCTACCTCACAAATAAAAGGAATATCTACAAATCCACTTATAACCACCGCTATAAGTTCTCTGTGGTACAATTTGGCCTATAAAGTCGTCGCTACCTAAAAAGAAAGAAAGAAAACTCGACGCTATAAAATATATTGCACAAGAAATTGGACCCATCTGAAACAGTCTCTGTACCATGAATTACATGGGTGCAGGCACACCAAGTTCATTAGGGCGATTTGGCTGAGCGACCTCTCCAGCTACAACAACAGCTTGCCTCCGTTGCCTCTCGCGTAGATACAGCACAGTTAGGAGGCATGCAAAGAGGGTTAGAATCGTAGCATTTCCCTCCTCCAAAAGCACGTTCTCTACCCAAGCTTCCAATTTTGGATAGACATCTGGCAAAGAATCAATTATGTGGACCTAATAAAAAAAATAAAGACATCACAATCAGGCTCCAGAAGTGTGAAAGCTGAAATATTATTTAGAAAGAATAACACAAAAGAAAAAGAGTCATTTTCTTTCACTCCAAGTGTTGATACAAATATTGGGTTGTGTTAAAACGCGTGAAATTATTTCAGTATTTTTACAGTTTATACAATATTAAATTCTTCACCAGATATGTGATTTACTGTCCCAATACATTGGGGAAAATGTTGTGACATATTCATGCAGCAAAAATATAAGCTATGCTAAAGAAACGCAAACTGCTTGATTAGCAATTTAAATAGATCATTAAGTTAATTGAGACAAAATATCATGACGTAATTTGTGACCTAAATGAACATAAACTATAGCAGGTAACTGAGACAGCATAACAAGAAAAGTATAATTATAGATTTAAACATTGTCAACTTCCACTAATTGGTTGTTTCTATGCAGTATTGCAGCAGGGAAACCAAAGAAACTCACCAATAAACTGTCAGCATGGTTCTTCCGAACCCACAAGCTTGTAAGAGCCAGTGTGACCGGCAACTTAGCTGCCGGGTCGTGCTCTAGAGCTTCATCATAGTAACGTTTGGCTAGATGAAGGTCAAGGGGAAGTCCTTGGCCATGCTCATGCATGTATCCGAGATTGAACATAGCTTGTGCATTAGATTGTGATTTGGCATGCATGTAAGCCTCCGCAGCTCGGTCATAATCCCTGGCAGTTCCCTGACATAAGAGAAAGGGAAACACAAAAAAGTGAAGTTGTATGCAAAGGGTGCACCATGGCTTAAATTGAATGGTCAAAGCACACTGCTTAATTCGTTCCAAACTCACATACCCGACCATAGTAATATGCATCTCCAATTAGTAAAGCAGCATGTTCATTACCCTGCTCAGAAGCTTGCCACCACAAAGAATGTGCCCGCTGATGCCTTTCTGCATCAGTGCAAAATCCAGATTCACCCATGCACATGCTTCGTTCTCCATATTTGTCAAGAATCCAAGCAGCATTACTCTGTGCCACCTCATAGCCCATCTCAGCCATTCTTGAATACAACATATAAGCCTTGCCAACATCACCTTTTAAGTATGCTTCTAGTGCCCATCTGGACAAAGAACTCCATGGACCTCGTTCTGCAACTAACTTGTATAGGGCAGTAGCCTAAGATCACAAACTTACTATTGTTAGCACATAATTTTTTGGGCAGAGACTTGTTTTATGATATAATAATCATTAAGGAGTGAAAAACATGATTCATAAATTTAATTCAGGGAGAGTACTCTAGATTCAATAATGGCCATCATAATTATATCCTATCCTAATGAAAACAAAGACAATATAACCGTGAATACTGAATAAATGAAAATGCGGATATATTATTTCAGAAAGTAAGAAAATTACAGTAGAAATCCTACTGCCACGGAGCTATGCTCCTCCATCAATAAATTACTAATTTCCAAAAGATGCCTCTCCATTGCCCAATACCTAATCTACTTATAACCATGACCCATATTTCTTGTATGTAACTACCCTCTTCATTGCATTCGCTCTCTGCCAGCTCATACACTCACTCTCCTCCCTTCTGATGTAAGCTTTCCCGGCCGTTTCCTATTGGGTCCTGGCCCAATGTAAATTATCTTGGGTCCAATCAGTACAGTATGCATATAATATCAAATGGTGCTAACTGTAGAGTGTGGATACAAGCAAAAAAAAAAAGGCATCTGTAGCTCATTTTCTCCTTTCAGGACCACTAGAGTGTATATTTGGTATCAGCAAAATTATTTCTGGTCTTGCTCATTTGGGTGCTTTATATTTCTTCTGGTATAAACCTTTTAGATGCTAGGCTTTTGGTTTGGGCAACTGGTCAATTGGCTTTGAAGTTCATCTTCAGATTTGGGTCTAACAATATTCTAATTCTAATGATTCTATATTTTAGAATTATTAGGGTAGAATGAAATACACAAATCTTGCAATTCCAGTAATAGCTCAACAAATAGTTGGATGATCAGCAAAAAATGTAGTCATCTCACAAACATTATATAATACAAGTACAGTGACATTAGCTAATTCACCCTTATGTCTTGTAAAATATATTATATAAATGAGGAATTAACTCACCAATGGAATGTTCTTCTTGAACCCAACACCAAGATGAAAAATCTTTGCAAGCTGGTAGAAAGCCTTCGGTTGACCGTGATTGGCAGCCACTATAAAGAACTTACATGCCAACTTCACATCTCTTTTGACTCCAATTCCCTTGAGATACATGACACCCAGGTTATAATGGCCACCAACCTCTTCGTTATCAGCAGCCTTTTCAAAATACTCTTTTGCCTGTAATTCACAAAAGATACCGTAAATTAAGCAGGCGCATGCATGCATGCATAGATACAGACATAGCATTAAATGATCAAATGTGTCCCCTTTTCATTCCCCAAATAATTTGAGTCTCTATTCCATAGAGTCCAAAAGGTTCAAGTAACATGAATGTTATTATTATGTATATAAAGACAAAATGGCAAAGATGATCGATCATACTTTAGTGTAATTCTTGCTGTCGACTCCGTAGCCTTTGACATACAAATAACCAATCCCATTATAAGCAGAGTAGAGGTGGTGTTTAGATGCAAGAGTAAGCCATTCAAAGGCTTTAGTGTAGTTTCTCTCAACACCAGCTCCCCTGGCATATATCTCTCCGAGAAGTTCCATAGAACGAGGCTCACCCTTGTCGACTGCCTTCAAGAACCAAGAGAGTGCCTTGGAATGGTCACGCCTCAATCCACGAAGGCCGAAGTAGTAAAAGAGACCGACTTTGTACATTGCAGCTGCATTCCCTTTCTGTGCCTGATATTCGAGAATCTGAAAGTCGTCGTCCTCTTCCCCTTTAGACTTTCTGAGTGCCTCTTTGTTCTCTTCAGCTCCATTGTGTAGCCTAACGGGTTCAATGACAGGAGAATCTTTGGAAATAAGAAAACTATTTACAGCAACTTCAGCCAATTCAGCATAAAGCTTAACCGATTTATCAAACATCTGCGCAAGCATTCCATTCCATCCATTAGAGTTTACTTACAATAGCAAATTACTAGAAAATAGAAATAGAAATAGAACTGACTCACATCTTGACGAGTGTAGAGATAGGCGAGAGCCATTTTGGATTGCATATTGCCACCCTCAGAAGCAAAGTGATGATAAACAAATGCTTTCTGTTTGCTCCTCTCTCGAAAAAGACCCATTCCCCACAAAAACCCTAAAACTGATTGTGCAGCAGGGTAGCCAGATTCGGCAGCCGCCTCAATCTCACCGGAGCCCTCTTCCATTAGACGGGAGTCCCCAGTGATTAGTTTGGAGACGGAGGAGTAGTAGAGAAGCTCAGTATCTGATTGGGGTTGGGGGTCTGTAGGGGAGGGTTCGAAGATTTGGCGCCATGATCCAGGGTCAAGATCCTCTTCGGACTTGTGGGAATCAGAGTCGCCGAACTCGTCCCACTCGGCGGAGGAATCGGAATCAGGAGGGACATCGTCTTTGAAATCTTCCTGGGAGAGGACAAGAACATAGGGGCGTGCGGCGACGGAGAGGGTGAGGAAGGAGATACTACTTAGAAGAAGAAGAAATGATATACTAAATAATAAGTTGGCGGTGGGAATTGGCATTATTATTATTATTATTGCTGTCTTGTGTTGTGTTGTTGAAAATCACAATTCATTCACAGAAACAACATTTGAGAGATTAGAGAGAGTGAATGAATGTTAGTTGAAATGAATGTGAGAACGAACGAACGAACGAACGAACGAACGAAGGAGATTGATTAGTATTATGATATGATGATATGACTGACACGCAGCTTTGCGTTATTTACACCAATACAAACCATCCAACTCATCATCTTTGTCTCGTCAACAATATGACATGGAAAATTATAATTATCCCAATTACCTCTATTCTATTTTAATGGTATGTATGTATGACATGAAAATATTATTACTGAAAAATGATGAAAACATTTTATGACTCTTGGTTTAATCTAAGTTACATATTTATTTTTTATTTTAATTGAATTTATTTCAATTATACCATGAGGATGTTGATTAATTTTTATGTTTCCAAACAACAATAATATTATCGTTAAAATTTTAAATAATTTTTACATATTAATTTACTATACATCACTTGTAGAGATGATTCATATTAAAATCTAGTTTCGTGCTAGGGCATATGTTACGAATTTTGTCTAATTAATTTGTGATCAAGTTTAAAAAATAAATTAGATGTATGATAAAACATTTTTTTTAAATATGGAATAAATAAATACTCCTTCCGGTTACTATTATAAGAAAAAAACATTTTTGAAGGTTGAAAAAGTAATGTACTTGACAATAATATAGACTAGATACATTACTTTTTTTTAACCAAACAAACTTAATGCATTTAATTAATTATTAAAAGTTCAATACATGAAGGAATAATCTCAAATCTATGAAAACTAATCTAATAACTGCCCGCCCTAACTAAAGTGTGAGCAACCGAATTCACTTTTCTCATAATAAACTAAATTTCAAAGTTGACACATGATAACATAACAAGAATAATTTCATTAACGATTGAAAAAAACTCTGAGTTGTCTTACCGCTTGGTACGAATAGCATCAACCAACACTTAAGAGTCACTTTCAAATTGAGAATCATTCGAGAGACATTACTTTTTTATAATATTAAGTATGTATTAATCAATTATATTATCAATTATGAATATATACACACACTGATAAAAAAAAAAAAAAAAAACTAAGCAAGTGGAGTATTAAGGAATGGGTAAATGATCATTTACCCCCCTGCAAAATAAGCAAATTTTCGTTTACCCCCTATGCAGATTTTTTTCCTGTTTACCCCCCCGCAAAAAATAGATTCTCTCATTTTACCCCCTGGGTGTACAACAGGACATGTGACTGTGCAAATCTGCTGACGTGGCTTGTACACGTGGAAAAAATCATTTTTATTTATTTTTTATATTCCACGTCAGAAATTTTTTTTTTATAAAAAAAAAAAAAACGAATTTTCTTTTTTTTTTTTCCCAAAATTTGTTTCCTACAAAAAAATTTAAAAATTTCCTACAAAAAAAAAAAATTCTTTTGTCCTACAAACAAATTTAAAAATATTTACAACAACTAAAAAATGTCCTCCCAAATTAAAAAAATAAATTTTCTTATTTTACTCCGAAAATAAAGATTTACTCCGAAATAAAGTTTATTTCAAAATAAAAATTTTAAAGATTTATTTTTAAATTTTCTTGAATTAAAAAAAACATAATCTTTATTTTTTAAAAACAAAACTTTATTTTTTTGTTAATCTCTTTGAATTAAAAAAAAATAGAAAAAGAAATTTTATTGTGTTTTCCTCTTGTACCAAAACCATTTGCCCTAGAACTAGAAAAATAGAAAGAAGCAGAAGACAATAACGAAGTAGAAGACGACGAAGAATACGATCATGACGGTGGAAGAAAACGATTCCGGCGAAGATTCTGTTGTTTTTTTAATTCAAAAAGGTTTGGAAATAAATCTTTAAAATCTTTATTTTGGGAGCAAAATAAGAAAATTAGTTTTTTTATTTTAGGAAAAAAAATTATTTGTAGGAAATTTTTTAAAAATTTTGCAGTAAAAAAATTTTATTTGTAGGATTTATTTTATTTTGGAAAAAAAATAAATAAAAAAATTTGTTTTTTTTAATTTTGTAGGAAAAAAAATTAATTTTTTTGTAGGATTTTTTTATTTTGGAAAAAAATAAATAAGAACTTTTCTTTAAAATTTTGTAGGAAAAAAATTTTAATTTTTTTTTTTGAAAAAAATATTATCTGACGTGGAATTTTAAAATAAATATAAATGTTTTTTTCCATGTGTACAAGTCACGTCAGCAAAATTGCACAGTCACTTGTCCTGCTGTCCACACAGGGGGCAAAATGAGGGAATCAATTTTTTGCAGGGGGGTAAACAAAAAAAAAATCTACATAGGGGGGTAAACGAAAATTTGCTTATTTTGCAGGGGGGTAAATGATCATTTACCCTTAAGGAATATTGCAGGGGAGGAGTGATCTAGTACAAGAATCAGACACGACCGGGTCAGGCTGTTTCTGGCTCTCTTTCTCATAAAAAATTCATATTCGCTTCTTAATTATATATATATCCATCTATCTTATCTTCATCCTCATTCATTCTCTCCCAATTATGTCTTCTGCTGTTTTAGGTAAAAAAAAAAAAAAACAAAAGAGTTCATTCAATCACAAACACCTTCATTTTGACTTGATTTATTTCAACATGACTGATTTTATTAATTTTTGTACAGAGCACTTGTTGGATGTGGATGAACAGCAGCAGGAGCAACACAAATTCAAGATTAAAAATCTGAGAAAAGAATCCGATGATGGGAAAATTCACATACTGAAAGGAATCACCGTTGACATCCCAAAGGGTGTGATTGTTGGGATCATAGGCCCTAGTGGTAGCGGCAAGTCAACTCTCTTGAGGGCTTTGAATCGCCTCTGGGAGCCACCTTCCTCCTCCATATTCCTCGATGCCCAAGATATCTGCCACCTTGACGTCCTTTCCCTCCGCCGCAAGGTTGCAATGCTCTTTCAGCTCCCTGCTCTCTTTGAAGGGACAGTTGCCGAGAATGTGAGGTATGGTCCACAACTTAGAGGAATAAAGTTAACAGATGATGAGGTGCGCAAGTTGCTCATAATGGCAGACCTTGATGCTGCTTCTTTCATGGATAAGTCTGGTTCTGACCTCTCTGTGGGTCAGGCTCAAAGAGTTGCACTTGCTAGAACTCTAGCTAACTCACCTGAGGTATGTATGTATGCTGCTATTCTAGAATTATAGGATTAATACTACTTATTATATGTTCCTTCCTACAGTACTAATGAATTATTATTATGATCAAGGTTTTGCTGCTGGATGAGCCTACTAGTGCATTAGATCCAATATCCACAGAAAACATTGAAGGTGCCTTGATGAAGTTGAACAAGAATCAGGGTATGACACTCATCATGGTTTCCCATAGCATCAAACAAATCCAGAGGATGGCTGACGTTGTGTGTTTGCTTGTTGATGGTGAAATTGTTGAAGTTCTTAAGCCTAATCAACTCTCTCAAGCTAAGCATCCCATGGCAAGGAGGTTTCTTGAACTCAGTTCTTAACCTCTCTTGTCTTGTCCCAATATATATCCTATCTACTGCTATTGCTATTGCTATTGTGTTGTGTTCACTTGTTGGGTTTTGAGTATATAGTATATCACTACTGTCCATGTTGAAGACAACAATTCTTAGTTCCACTTCTCCACTTGCTGCTTTATCATGTTAAACTCACCCTCATAAATAGTATTACTCCAATTAATCAACTTTCTTTCTTTCTTTATGTATGTATGTATGTTGCTTTCAAGGCAGATTTGATAGACAATTGGCAAGTGTATAACAAGTGTAAATAATCATTTTCAAGTACTAGTATCAAATCAGTAAGGATTTTAGAACTAACCCAAGGCACCACATATATCATCCAATGGTGATTAATCATATCAATCATCAAGCAAAGACTATAATTGAACAAGGGCCTTTTATAATTAAAGCGTAAAGACTATAATATTTTAATTTAATTGAACATTTTTTGTTAACATGTTAAGCTATACTGGTTGTCTTGTCGACACTTGCTTGGAGAATTTTTTATAAGAGGCTGCCGACTAAGGAAAACTTTATTAAGACTTGATTAAGAGAGGAGTTTCGCTAAATTCTTCTGTTGGAGGTTGTGGAGGTATAGAAACGGAAGATCATTTATTTTTTAATTGTCCAATGATGGGAGCGGTGTGGAGGGAGTTAGTGAGATGGGTAGGGATACCGGTTGTCCTGGTGGAAGGCAGACCGACTCATTTATCTATTTGGAAAAATATGGTGATAGGCAATTCTAAAACTAGGGACAGATTTGGAGTAATTTGGTTCTCTACTATTTCGTTAATTTGGAAAGCAAGAATTGATATTATTTTCAATAAGCAGGTCTGGACTGGGAAAACTGTTGGAGGAAATTAAAATTCTTTCTTGGAGAATTCTTAGAGTGCGCTTTAAATTCCTAGCGGTTGAATCCATTTGCCTGACATGGTTCAGAATTTGCTTCAGAATTGTGCCATGCCCTATGGCGGAATTAAATAGGAAAATTTCATGGTCAAAGTCCTCTCTGAAAGTGTGGCATTTGGGGAATTTTTTTTCAAACCATGGCATTTTGGGAATATTGCTCTCAAACACTGTCTTTTGTGTCAAAAAAACCCTTGTGATAGTTTTGTTGTGGTGGAATGAAATTTTCTCATGAGGGCTGCTGTTATTTTTGTTTTCTGCTGTTGTGTTCTGTTGAAATGCAGGTTGTGAGATCGGCAGAAGAGGAGATAAATGCGCAGTTGTCATGTTATAATTTTCGTCTTGGTTGATTCTCATAAGGTCACCGTCCGATTGTCTTGGTCTGAGCGTGTTAGTGGCATGACGCGAGACCCCAAGAAGTAATTATAAGGGCATAGTTCATATAATTTCTTTCTTAAGAAACAAAATTTATTCATGTTAGAATTGGTCATCGTAATATGCATGTAATACTCATTTTATCCCTTTATATAGTGAAGTATTGGACTGATTAAAGTAAAATGTTCTGCATATTACATCGATAAATTTTAATGTAAAAGATAATTTATAGACAAAAAGAAGCAACAATAATGAATCTGATAAAAAGAAAAACAATTTGCAAAAACTAAAAGTAAGGAAATATATATACTGCAAAGAGTTGTAGTACTTAGTCACACCTGAAATGAAAAGGATTTGCACACTCACATGAGTGAGGAAATGTAAAAGAAGAATGAATTACACAATATGTATTTTAGTGAGACTTACACTATCCATTGATAATTTAAGGTATTTATCCAACGGCCAATAAAAATAAATTATAAAATTAGATTTGTATGGGGTACCAACAAATAATTTTTAATTATGTAAATGTTATGACAAACCAACAATCAAAAGGTGAAACCATCTATTTTATGTAAATGTTTATGTATTTTGTTGTGTGTATCCAAAGTTATTTTTATTTAGGATTATTTATGACCATGCAATCAATTCTTACTATACTGCAAGCTCCTCTTCATCCCACTTCTATCACCTATATAGTACTTGGTTGGTAGGCTTGAACGAGAGATTTCTAATTCACATATGACAAACCAAAAGGAAATAAATGTTGTTTTGAGAAGGTTGACATACATGTTGTTTAATAAATAAGAAGACTATTTGTTACCGATCTGTCTTGCTTCAAGGTGTGGAGTGAAAGTGTTTCCATATTGCAGCCCTTAAGTTTTACTATTTTCTATAAGAATTCGAACCAACTCCTATAAAATTTAGCGTTGGATTCCTTTGATGCAATTAAGTCTTTACATTCTTCACTGAGAATGCTTTGTTATCACCCCAGTTGTATCAGAATCATCAGCCAGTTTTTCATTGAAAGCTTGGTGATAGAGGCTAAACAGAAAGGAGCAAAATTCTGCCAGGAATAAAATACAATACAAGAGAGGAGAGAGTATCATTTGACATTTGTTTTTGGATAAGCTCAGACATTTGGAACTGTTTTGCCAGCAATTAGGATGAATTATGTTAAAGAAGGAATCCACCATTGCACTGATACCAACTATGGAGAATGCAGGGAGGATTTACATCACAATTCACAAGGGTTTCATTCGGTTAATATGCCATTCATACAGCTCAGATATTTTGGTTACACGAGTGGCGTAAAAAAATTCATATGAACTAATTCTAAACTTAAGGTTACAAAAAAAATATTCCAAGAATTCTACCAAATACAGATGAAGTAAATTGAGGAAAAAAGAAAAAGAACATGTATGTATGTATTTTGATTTTAAGGCCTTGAAGAAGTTTCGTCAATGGTCTCCAGGGCTGGTTTCCAAGATCTCTGCTTGGAGTACCTTTGAACTGGTTCTGTCTCCTCCCCTACAATCTCATAATAATTATGAGCTTCTGATACTATTCTCTTTGCCTCCGAAGGGAACATACAGAACTCACTCAAAACAGGAAATATCTTTCCCAAATTGTTGAAACTGGCATGCTTTGTTGCCCTTGATGCTTTGTAGTTAAGAGTGCTCATTTCTTCATGGGTTAGCACAGAGTAGAGCAGCTCCATTGGTAGAAGAAAGTAAAATTTGCGCCTTTGAAGTTCTTCATCGGCTAATAGTCCTTGAATTCGATGGCCTACTTTGAGGTAGCTTGAGTCACAAACAAACTGTCCAGGATATTCTAGCATCAGCTCTGCAGCTCTTATTGCTTTTGTGTATGCTTCTATTCTCCCATCTAACAATAACACCTTAAACACCACTTTGGTTGGAGTACAAGAAGCAACATTTCCCATTTCTAAGAAATGTTGGATGGATGGTTGGAGTTTGAGTTTGAGTTGAGTTTAGTAAAGTTGGAGGTTGACAGAGCTTCCTATTTATTAGACAAGCTAGCTAGCTAGCTACCTGTCAGTCAGTTAAGAAAGCAAAGAAAAATAGTTGATTTTGTCTTTTTGTGGGCAAAGGGGTCGTACTACTAGTTGGTAATCAGTTGGCATATCTTTTAATGTTAATTAGTTAGTGCTCAATTTTGTCATAATAGTCTAAATGATACTATCTTGAAAACAAAGCTTCCCAACTGGCAGCAGCTTAGTTTTACTATTTCTTAATTATTATGATATAATTAGAAATCAGGAGATACTACTAGTAGGTATGTTTTGTGTGCTTATTATAGGCCTTTCAAGTGTATATAAAATGTTTGCCTACTGTGTCACTAAATATTTTTAATTCAAAAGGTTAGTAAAGCCACAGATGAATGAAGACTGGCAAATTTTGGCCTATTGCTGCGTGGAAAAAGAAACTAGCTAGCTTGGCACACAACTTTTCAATTTGGTTAAAAGTTTGAGACACTATTTTATTTATTTATTTATTTATGAGAAGGATGCACATGGGGAGATATGGTGAGAATGCAAACGGATGGATTGGATGGATACAGAGAACCGCACTTAAGGACAACACCAAACTAATCATTATATATATATATATATATATATATATATATATATATATATATATATATGGTACCAACCAGCAAGTAATTTATCTCATTGTATTCACACCATTAATCGATAATAAAGTGTTCTCCTAGCTATAATATCTTTTAACATTTTGTTAGGACTTAAACACATGAAAAATCGAACTCAAACTACTAGTCTAATAGATTTGATAATGTAAAGACTTAAATATATGAAAAAAGTTCAACCTAATGTAAAGACTAAGTTAATATAACCATATTGAACACTTTATTTTGGACTAAATGAAAAAGGTAGATGGAAAACGTTAAATCTTTGCTTGGTATATAGTCACTATCCGAAGTTAGCTTGCAATATATATTCCCATGAACACATATTATATTAAGTACACATACATACATACATTTATTCTCTTGAATTTGATACTACCAGTTGTCATGGCCCCGTTACTAGTAATATTTTCCACATAAATTTGATACTACCAATTAGCATTTGATATTTTTTTTTTCCATATAAAAAAATAAGTGATCTCTCCAATTGACCAGGATATATAATTTTGTTGGTGGTATTCTAGAGGTGGTATATATTATAAACTATATTGTTGCATAATTTAGAGTAGGATAGTATTTTTGGGGCTGAATATTCATGTATTTTTCTTTTTTATTTTAAATGCATCTCATACACATGAATATATATAGCATGAGTAGTGATGGTTACAACTATCAAAGAGTCACCACTACTAGGTGCTTAATCAATGATTAAACACTCCACTAAGCACTATGTGCTTCCACTAATAACAATGATAATTCACTCATGTAACTCTTCACTTACATTAGATAATTTCCACTACTTTATCATATTCCCACTAACATAAAATCAAATCAGCACATTAACTAACATACTCCCCCTTAATGTGCTGCTCTTTAACTCCCATTGCTTCTCTAAGTTGCTGAAATCTTCCTCTTGGTAGTGCTTTAGTAAAGATGTCTGCAAGTTGCTCTTGTGAACTGCAGAAAATCAACTGCACATCTCCTTCTTCAATCACACTTCGAATGAAGTGATGCTTTATGTTAATGTGTCTGGTCCGGCTATGAAAAACAGGATTCTTTGCCATGGCAATAGCTGATTTGTTGTCACAATGAAGCTGGAGACTTCCCTCTTGCTTCTCTCCAATATCTTCCAATATTCTTCTCAACCAAAGTGATTGTTGTGTAGCCAAACCAGCTGCTAAATACTCAGCTTCAGCTGAAGATTGCGCCACAGTATCTTGCTTCTTCGAGCACCAAGAGATCACACCTGAACCAAGGTTGAATACATAACCTGAAGTGCTCTTCATATCATCAACACTTCCAGCCCAATCACTATCACAGTAGCCTTTAGCTTCAAATTTAGAATTTTTCTCAAATCTGATTCCATACTCCATGGTTCCCATGACATACCTTAGAACTCTTTTTGCTGCACCAAGATGTAAATGACTTGGTTTGCTCATGAATCTTGAGAGTAAACTAGCAGCAAACATTAAATCGGGCCTTGAAGCTGTAAGATAAAACAAGCTTCCAACCAAACTTCTATACATGCTTGCATCTATTAATCTTCCACCATCTTCCTTCTTTAATTTTTCATTCACCACTAAAGGAATATCAACAGGTTTGCATCCATACATGCCAAACTTTTTCAAAATATTTTCAGCATACCTCCTTTGACAAATAAAAACTCCATACTCATCTTGGTAAACCTCAATGCCAAGAAAATGATGCAGCAAGCCAAGATCACTCATCTCATATTTTTTCATCATCTCTATTTTAAAATTTTCAACCATTTTCTTGTTGTTACCAGTATACACCAAATCATCAACATAAAGGGCAACAAGAAGGATATCATCTTTACCTTGATGTTTCACATACAAGGTAGGTTCACTTTGACTTCTTCGAAATCCTTGCTGAACGAAGTAGCTATCAATTTCACTATACCACGCTCTAGGGGCTTGTTTCAACCCATAGAGAGCTTTCTTCAACCTGTAAACTTTTTCCTCTTGGCCTTTAGAGACAAAGCCTTGAGGTTGCTGCACATACACCTCTTCCTTTAATTCTCCATTCAAGAAAGCTGACTTCACATCAAGTTGGTACAAATTCCAACCTTTTTTGAGCTGCTAACGCAATGATTGTTCTCACAGTGTCCAATCGTGCAACCGGAGCAAAAGTCTCACTGTAATCAATTCCAAGTTGTTGTGCATAGCCTTTGACTACTAATCTAGCCTTGGCTCTTTGGATTGAACCATCAGGATTATGTTTCAATTTGTACACCCACTTTACTCCAATAGCTTCTTTGTCATTTGGCTTTTCAATTAGCTGCCATGTTTTGTTCTTCTCAATTGCATCTATTTCTTCTTGCATCGCATTCCTCCAAACATCTTCTTTGATTGCTTCATCAAAATTTTCTGGTTCCACAACACAATAGTTGCACCTTGCATAAATATCACTCAAGTCTTTCAATTTTATTGGAGTTGAGCTCGGAGATGATGAACTTGAAATTGGTGAACTTGGAGATGATGAAGAACTTGGTGTACATAGGGCTGGTTGCTCATTTTCAGCAGCTGAATTTTGTTGTAATAAAATTGCAGGGACTGTTTTCTCCTCCGTTTTGTCTTCTTCCCAATTCCAAGAAGCATTCTCATCAAATACAACATCCCGGCTAATGATCACTTTGTTTGTCTTCATGTTGTAAAGTCTATAGCCCTTTGACATGGAACTATAGCCAATAAAGACACATTTTTCACTTGTTTCTTCCAGCTTTGTCCTCTTTTGTTTAGGAATTTGAGCATAGCAAACACACCCAAAAACTTTAAGGTGGTTCACTGAAGGTGTTCTTCCACTCCAAGCTTCAAATGGAGTCTTATTCCATACAGCCTTTGTTGGACATCTATTCAGCAAATACACAGCAGTATTAACAGCCTCGGGCCAAAAGGTTTTAGGTAAACCTTTCTCAAACAGCATAGACTTCGCCATCTCCATCACAGTTTGATTCTTTCTTTCAGATACACCATTTTGCTGAGGTGTATAGCCAACGGTGAGCTGTCTTTCAACACCTTCATCTTCACAAAATTTGTGAAATTCATTTGAGGTGTACTCCTTCCCCCTGTCACTTCTCAACACTTTTACAAACCTACCACTTTGTTTCTCAACAAAAGCTTTAAACTTCTTAAAAATTTCAAAAACTTCAGATTTTTGTCTCATAAAATATACCCATGTCATGCGGGTAAAATCATCAATAAACAAGATAAAGTACCTATTTTTGGCATGAGACAAAGTATTCATAGGGCCACACACATCTGTGTGTACAAGTTCCAACACTTGTTTAGCTCTCCATGCTCCTCCCTTTGGAAATGGTTGGCGGTGGTGCTTGCCAAGCATACAGCCTTCACACACACCAGATTTTTCTTCAATTATTGGCAGCCCATACACCATCTTCTTTTGATAAAGCAACTTGAGACTATTGTAGTTCAAGTGCCCAAGTCTTTTGTGCCACAAAAAGAGTCATTATCTTCTCTAGCCATCATGCTGAAATTTTTCTCGTAATTAAGAGAAAGTGGAAAACTTCTATTGCTGGTCATTTTTACAACAGCAACATTTCTTCTCTTTGAATCAAAAATTCTGCACTCTAGATTCTCAAAATTTAGAGAATAGCCATGCTCCAAAAGTTGTCCAATGCTTAGCAAGTTCTCATCTAACTCCGGCACATAAAGAGTGTCATGAATGACTTTGCTTCCTTGCTTTGATGTAACTCCAATGCTGCCTTTGCCTTTTACTTCAACATGTTCTCCATTGCCCAATTTAACTTTTGAGCCAAATGAAGAATCAATGTTGATAAAAGCTTCTTTCTTTCCGGTCATATGATTGCTACAACCGCTGTCCAAATACCACACATTTTTATCTTCTTGAAATGCTTTTTGACAAGCAAAGAATAAATTACCTTCATCATTTTCTCCTTCTGCAAATGAAGCATGTTGCTGATTGCCAAAACGACAATCTTTTTGAATGTGCCCGAATCTCTTGCAATTGTAACATTGTGATTTGCCCTTGTTCCAACAATCCTTCTCTGCATGAGTGTTACTTTTACAAATGTTGCACCATTTATTTGATGCTCCTTCATGCCATCTTCCATCATTCGCGCCTCTTCCTCTACCTCGTGAGTTTCTGCCTCTACCTCGGCCTCTTCCAAATTTGTCACCTCTAGAAGACTCACCTCTATTTTGTGTTGGAGGCTTATTTTCACCATTGTTGGGCTGAATGTTGAGTTTAGATTGAAAGGCACTCTCAACTGATTTTACAGAACGTCGTAACAACCTTTGCTCATAAGATCTCAAAGACCCCATCAACCCTTGAACTGACATAGTTGATAGGTCCTTAGTTTCTTCTATAACAGCCACCATAGGATCAAATTTTTCTGTCAAACTAATCAGAATTTTATCAACAATTCTGCGATCATCTATTGTATCTCCATGTGACTTCATTTGATTCACCAATTCAGAGAGTCTGTTGAAGTATTCATTCAAACTCTCATTCTCCTTCATTCTTTCATTTTCATAGTCTCTCTTAAGAGATTGAAGTTTCACAGTTCTCACCTTAGAGTCTCCTTCAAACTCTTGTTGTAGAATAGTCCATGCTTCCTTTGATGTTTTTGCTCTCATAATCCTTGGGAAAATGGATAGAGAGACTCCTCTTTGAATCATCCCGAGAACACCAGCATCTGTGATCTTCTTCTTCTTTAATTCTTCAAGTCGGGTGCTTGATTCTTCATCCTTTTCATTTGCTTTAGGTGCTGGTTCTTCATATCCGTTTTGGACGAACTCCAAAACATCCAAAGAGGTGAATAGAGTCTCCATTTTAACAACCCAAAAATCATAATTCTCTCCTTCAAACAAAGGAACTTTAACATTGCTATAAATTGCGGAAGGGTTGGTTGTGGAAGCCATATTTTTTGTTGTTTTTTGCTGCAGCTGCAAGGATCTGCAGCTCTGATACCACTCTGTTGGTGGTATTCTAGAGGTGGTATATATTATAAACTATATTGTTGCATAATTTAGAGTAGGATAGTATTTTTGGGGCTGAATATTCATGTATTTTTCTTTTTTATTTTAAATGCATCTCATACACATGAATATATATAGCATGAGTAGTGATGGTTACAACTATCAAAGAGTCACCACTACTAGGTGCTTAATCAATGATTAAACACTCCACTAAGCACTATGTGCTTCCACTAATAACAATGATAATTCACTCATGTAACTCTTCACTTACATTAGATAATTTCCACTACTTTATCATATTCCCACTAACATAAAATCAAATCAGCACATTAACTAACAAATTTATCGATATTAAGAAAGTGATTTTAGTATTTTTTTTTTTTTTGAAATGCTTGGAAGTGTAGGTGCATGCTTAGAATGTGATTGAAATAAGTTGGTACAACAGCGTGAGACTGGGAAGTATTAAATTTGTTTGCTTGCTTGATTGATTGACAAATGAAGAATCTTAAATGATTGGTGGTTCATTATGAAAATAGCAAATACTAGTACTAGTATATAATTAGTTGTTAAAGAGGCTGAATGTTTGATTTGGTGGATTTTATGCTTGTTAATTTCTAATCAAACTGAAGGGGGAAAAAATAGTGGTTGGTTGTTGCTTAGATGGTTGACAGACATCAATATCAATATCAATATCAATAAAGACAAGTGCCAAACATATCAACTAAGCTGTAAAACGGGTTACAACACACGAAAAGTGATCTAAGAAATGGATCCAACCACAAAAGAAAAAAAAAAAAAATTTTGTAGTGAAGGATAAATGAAGAATTTAGAGGTCAAATATATCGAATTAATGATCATACCAACTTTTCAACTAGGTCAATGAAAAACGCAGTGTGAAGTTAGCTAATGTTTTGGAGACGACTCCTTATTTCATTTAAGTGCAATTTTCTCTTTTGGAATTAGGCTTAAGTTTTCAAAACCAAGTGTATTATGTATTTAGGAAATTAGGTACTAATATTTTAGGCCTAGTTTCATTAATATTTATTTTTTCAGGTAAGATGCTAAGAGTAAAATTGAAAGAATAAATTGATAAATTATAAGCTTTAAGTTAATTAAATTAACTTATCGAAATAAGCTATAAGTTAATAAAAATAGGTTATAAGCTTGTGAGGAAAACTGTTACTAAATAAGTTGTTTTTTTTAACTAACGGGCCAGACAGGCGCGTTCCGCGCCTACCTTGTCTAACTTATGTATAAAAAAAAACTCTGATGTTATGAAATTAAAAATCAAAAAATAATAAAGTTTTGCAATTAAAAAATGTACCTTATTTAAATTTCTGCAAGAATTGTGATAGTTGGAAGACCTTAATAAGAATGAACCATTGTGTTATTTGAATTTAAAATGAAGGATAATTTGGACAATATAAAAAATTCAGCCCAAACTCACATATCATTTTATAGATAACAAGCTCAAAATTTGGCATCTACAAATGTTAGAAACAATTCACCCAAGCTTTTAAAGACAAAAGAACATTATGATAGCACCAACGATTTGAAGGAAGTAGATTTCTCACAATTAATTATAGCATGTGCTGTAATATAATATATTTGGACTGTCCAATTTTCAATTGATGGTTGGAATTGTTGTTTTATAAAATTGTAGTTAAAATTTGGAAATCTGGACCGTCAAATTTTAATTTAAAGATTGAGAATGATTACAACGTGTTTAGTTGATTGCAATGAATCTTGATCTCGATTTGAGTATTCGGTGCTTAGGATATTTTTTAAATATTATTATTATATTATTTATTTGTTATACTACTCTTATATATTAAGAAAGGGTAAAGTATATTGTAACTAGTTAATTTGAAGATACTTACTCAATAATTAATTAGAACAAATCATATAAATCATATAAGTAGATTGTATATTTGTATTATATTTTTTTGAAGACTATATTTGTATTATATTTTGTTTCCATTAGTGATGGATACTGAGCGCACCCGATGCAGGTACTTGTTGGATAAATATACTCTCACATTATCGATAGATAGATAATTACAATAAAAAAATAAAAAAATCTTGTGGGTGGAACGTGTGGAGAGGCAATAATGAAGTGGCTGGCACGTGTGTGTGTGTGTGTGTGTATTTGTGAAGGAAGTTGAAGAAAAGAAAACCTCATCTTCATCTTCTGTCTGTCCTCTCTTCCACTCAGTTCAGGATGGCAGCATATGCTTCTTGTTCTATTTCCTCTGCTGCTTTACCCTTTTTCCAACAACGGAGGATCCCACTACTACAACCTCCACCTTCTTTTTCTTCACCTTTCAATAACACAGGTCGCTCCTCCTCACTTCATTTCCCAATTCAATTTATTTCTTGTTTTGTACGTACCACTCTAATTCATTCATTCATTCATTCATTCATTCATTCATTCATTCATTCATTCATTCATTCATTAGTTGTAATTATTATTATTATTAAAAAATTTGCTCAGGAGGAAGAGGAGGAGGAGGAGGCGGAACACTCATCCCCCAATGTTTAAATGGAAAAAAGAGATTCAGCCTAAAGTTTTCAAACAAACATAGATTCACTTCAATCCATACTAGAAGTACCAATGATGATGAAATTGACACCTCTAATAAACAGACAAAGGCATGTATAGTATAGTATAGTATAGTAATACCTCAATTTCAAATTTATACATTCATTCACACCTGGGTGATATGGATGTCATTATTCTCACTGTTTTGTTTTGTTTTGTTTTGATTTGCTTTGCATGTGTGTGAATTCAATGTTACAGAAGGCACCATTTGGATATTCAAGGAAAGATGTCATTTTAATTGGACTTGGAGTTACTTTCCTTGGCATTGCCTTAAAATCCGGACTAGAGTTTGCCGGAGTTGATCCACTCCAAGCTGGAAATGTGGTTCAACTTGTGCTTGTTTTGGGCCTCACAGTTGGATGGATCTCCACATATATCTTCAGAGTTTCAAACAAGGAAATGACATATGCACAGCAGCTACGTGACTACGAAAGCAAAGTCATGGAGGTAAGTCAAATACTTTTATGCCTTGTCATTTCAAAGCATCTGCTGCGCGCGCTCGATGTATTGACCCTTAGAGACCAAGAAGCATTCAGATATCACCAAAATAAATGCCTTATGCTATATATATATATATCTTACTTAAGCTTTAAACTTAGGCCTTCTGCACCACCATGATGTGTGTTTACATTGTTTCTTAATATAAAATGCATAGAATAATTTTACCCCTATTGAATCTGCAGAAACGATTAGAGTCCCTAACAGAAGCAGAGCTACAAGTACTGCTTCAAGAAGTTGAGGAAGAGAAGAGTCGTTAGCTTTAGCTAGTGATGAAGAGGTGAATTGAAGTAAGCTTGTTTGTATATAATTAAACACTTAAGTTATACAGCAGCAAGTAAACAGAGACATTAATCTGTATGGCTAGTTTAGAAAGGGTTTTTGCTATGTTTGCTACAGTTCACTCTCAGACAACATACATGTAGAGAATTCCAAAATTATAGTGTTTGGTATCTTAGCAATATGTAATATACACTGCCCTTTATTTAAAGCGATTATTTACAAAAACACATAAACAGAAGTTCAATACTTTATTTGGTTTCTTTCAAGATGTATGGGTGTCCGAAGATCATATTTTCTGTCAACATATAAATAAATGGTATTGATTGGTAATTAATTATATATCATACCAAGGTGATACGCATCTATCTTATGTGTGCAGATGTAAATGATATCATTTAGTGTTTCTCAATCGTTGCACAATGATAAAATGTTTACCATACACTTATTGATATTAAAATATCTACGTGCCAAAATTATTTGTTATATACCAGAACCATTCATGTGAGACGCAGTCTCTCTTTTGTAAACAATACAAGATGAACAGAACATAACTAATACACCAGCATGTATATCCCTCGCCCTTCTTATAAACAGGACATAATCATTTGACGCGGGCGTGTTGGGTTGATCCTGAAACCTAAGTAAACAATTCAAGATAAGAGGGGGCCTTCCACTCTTAGAGAACAACTTCACCTCATTTCTTGTCCATATCAGCATACGCCATGCAATACTGAAAGGCATACAAATTTATTAATACTTTATATGCAGCTCTCAGCTCTTGTTTGCTTCTTAAATTTCCAAATGCTACTTAAGCAATTAAGATGATGAAGCATCATCGTTTTTATCTGCGCGCAAATTCTTGCCTCCAAAATGCAAATAGTTGTTGTTTTTTTTTTTTTAAGGAATAAATGGAAAATAATTTGTCCCCATATGTATAGCGTAATTGGTATGGGCATTGCATGAAAATAAGTAGGAATTAAGATTCGAACTCCGATACTTCCACTTATTAACTTTAAAAAACTAATTTCGTCACTAAACTACTTAAAAAAAAATTGAAAAATAATTTGTGTTAATTCATAAAAACTGGTTAATGTTGCTCAACACAAATACAATTGTATTGATTTTATGTGCTGTGAAACTCTGACAAATTTATTTGACTAGTCAATGTTTGAACTTTGATACTATCAATATATTTCCTTTTATATGCTCCATCGATGCTAGTAATTATTTTTCAAATACTCGGTCTTACCACTATTTTAAGTAAATTTGACTTTTTTAGTATATTAAAAAAAATAATATATCTGATATAAAAAAAATCAAATTTATTTATAATAGTGACCGAAAAGATTTTTCAAACAAATGCTCATTGATATCGCTATTGTAAGTAAATTTGACTTTTTATATATTGAAAATTGATGTATTTAATTTATAATATGAACCACGCACATCATTTTTTCAATGTAGAAAAAAGCCAAATTTAATTAAAATAGTTATCAGAAATGAGTATTTGTTTAGTAGACCATTCTGCATTAAATAAGTTCATATTATTATGGTAAGAGAGTATCTTGTTGAAATAGTTGGGTAGGTGTTTGGTTTAAAGGAATTTAATTTTAGGATGGGAAAACCGAACATACCAGAAGAATGTATGAAAAAACCATTAGATTTGATTAAGTGGTGAGAAATTCAGGTAGTATGCATCAGATTATAAGTTCGATTACATTGTAAAAAATTAGGTTTAATTGTAGTTTTGGGTTCTCCTATTTTTACCATTTGCAGATTTGGTCCCCATATTTTAAAATATGTAGTCCTCCAATCATAATTTTTAACTATAAATTGACGATGTGATATTTTTTTAAATGACGTGATATATGATATGAGAAAAAATCAACATGGATGAAATTGTAAGAAAAAATATTCATAAAGTTAATTTAAAAACATGTTATATCACCATATCTTAGACAAAATGTGTTGGAGCCTTGGAGAGACCAAAATTGTCAAATTTTAAAAATAAAGAATAATTCTGCAAAATAGTGAACTGAACAATGATGCAAAGACAATCAAGTTAAGTCAATTAATTAAGGAGAATATTAACATGTGCAACAAGAGCACATATTAAGAAGATAAATGTGGTAAACATTAAATGTTAAGTTTATTAATACTTTATGTTAAGTTTGTGAACATATTAAGAAAATATTAACTCTTTAAATATTAAATATTTTATTTCATTAGATGCTATATTTCTATTTTTAAATAGTTTAACACGTGCACTTGTTGCACATTTGCTCCCTCCTCCCTCCCTCCCTCATGTTCTTCTTTCTTTCCTTTCGCTAACCACCACTCCAATCATTACAATTAATTAACAAATATAAAAATAATAGGCTTAAATGCAGTTTTACCCCCCCTATTTTGAAAAATGCGGAATTTTACCCCCCCTATTTTATAATTTGTTGGATTTTGCCCCCCGACCAAAATTTTGCACAAAATCTGCTTCTGAGCCTCAAGTTAAAAGCTTCGCACAGAACTCAATTTGGATCAATAATTCACCAAACTGGTACCGAAACGACCACAATCGAGTTAGTTTTCCACAGAATCAAACTCCACTAAATTTGGAGTTACAGAGAGAGATTAATTACCGTTTTAGTGAAGGTCTGTTCAAATTAATTATCGTATGAAACTACTACTGGTATTTTCGTCATTCCTCTCACCCTGTAGCTCATTTTTTAATAATATTTACATGTATGGAAATCTAACGAAATTACCCTTGTTGGCATTTCAATTTCGTCGAATTTGGAGTTACGATGTGTTCGGTAGACGATGTTGAATTTGAAGATCACAAGTAGATTTCTGCAGAATTAGTAATTGGACAGACCTTCACTAAAACGGTAATTAATCTCTCTCTGTAACTCCAAATTTAGTGGGGTTTGATTCTGTGGAAAGCTAACTCGATTACGGTCATTTCGGTAGCCGTTTGGTGAATTATGGATCCAAATTGAGTTGTATGCGAAGCTTTGAAGTTGTGACTCAAAAGCAGATTTTTTGCAGAATTTTGAGGGACATACCTTCACTAAAACAGTAATTAATCTCTCTTTGTAACTCCAAATTCAGTGGGGTTTGATTATGTGGAAATATAATTCGATTACGGTCATTTCGGTATCCTTTTGGTGAATTAGTGATCAAAATTGAGTTGTGTGCGAAGCTTTAAAGTTGTGACTCGAAAGCAGAATTTTAGGGGGGGCAAAATCTAAAAAATTATAAAATAGGGGGTAAAAGTCCGCGTTTTAAATCAGGGGGCGTAAAATTTCGATTTAATCAAAACATGGGGGCAAAACTGCATTTAAGCCAAAATAATAATAAATAAATAAAAATATAAAAACGTCACACATCATCATCATCATCGTCTGAAACGGTTCTTCATCCGTACTGATGGGCGTTTCTCTTTCGCCCAATTCCAAACAAACTTTCTGTTTCTGTATCTGAATTTCCATATTCTATATCATCATAATCATGGACTCAAAACCCTAATTGAGCCGTGATTCAATTCAATATGGCGGCCATTGTAACAGGAGATCGGTACCTTGAGAAGCTCGTTAAGTTCGTCGAACAAGAGGCGGGTCCTCTCATAGAAGGAGCCTTGGTCTTGAAGCTAAATCCCTCCGGCCTTCACTACGTCCAATCCAGGCTCGAGTCGCTTCATGAGTTAGAGAGTCTCCTCCTCGGAGCCCCCGTTGATTACCTCCGAGCCTATGTTTCCGACCTCGGCGATCACCGCGCCCTCGAGCAACTCCGGAGGATCCTTCGCCTCCTCACCTCTCTCAAGGTGGTTTCTGTTTTGCCACCTCCCTTTAGGGATCCCACTCCCTTGTCTTTCTTACCTTTTGGTAGGTTGAAGGTTCTTGAACTCAGGGGTTGCGACCTCTCAACTTCCGCTGCCAAAGGCTTGCTAGAGCTAAGGCATACTCTCGAGAAGATTATTTGTCACAATTCTACCGTCAGTTTCAATTGCGACCTCTCATCATCATCATCATCATTATTATTTTGTTTATTTTCTTCTTCTTCTTCTGCTGATTATTATTTGTACTATTTTTTTTTTTAGGATGCTCTGCGGCATGTATTTGCTAGCAGGATAACGGAGATAAAGGATTCTCCCCAATGGAACCGCTTATCCTTTGTATCTTGTGCATGCAATGGCTTGGTTCTCATGGATGAGTCTTTGCACCTTCTCCCTTCTGTCGAAACGCTTGATCTTAGCAGGAACAAGTTTGCAAAAGTTGATAATCTGAATCACTGTACCAAATTGAAGCATTTGGACCTCGGTTTCAATCACCTCAGAACATTTGCTCCCTTCACCCAGGTAGGTACCTCTCTATGCTTTAAATATTTCATTGCATGCTATGTTTTAAAAAGCAGCATGATAGGCAGTTTAGTAATTATTTAAGTGGAACCTATCACAGCCCGGGCTCACCTCTGTCATGTCATGTGACAATATTTTTAGTAGATATTTTTGATGAAATTATTATATTCAGAGTAATTTATGGTTAGTCTGAATGCTCACAGTATGATCATTGCAAAGCTCAAATTGGATTCTTTCTGAATTGGCTCAGTAATTGTAAATATATGTTTAGCATGAGTTCTAATTGCAAATTATTTTGGGAAAAATAAAATGTCTGCCAATGGTTGCGTGTCTTTTCATGTTGATCAAATAATGTACCAGTACCACCATGTAAGGAGTAGATGCAGACATGCCACACACTCACCTGGGTAGATCCACAGAAATCATCATGCTCCCAACTTCCCATAATTGAACGTCCATATATATTTATTTTGCACAAGCTCTTTTTTCTGCTCTCTTTGCAATGTGATTCAATTCATTTTTCATTTATTTCACCAGCCACATAAAGAACAGCCAGGTCCTGTTAAGTTAATCTGCTTGCCATCCCGATTTCTGTGATTCATGGAATATGGATTGGCATTTTGGAATCGTTAGTTGAAGGATTTTTGTTTGTGAATTCAAATTTATTGTTCTTAGAACTGGATAGGCAATCCAATTGAAGAGTCATCTATTTGTGCTAGATAGTTACTTAGAGTACTTAAAATGTGAGGAAAGCAGATTATTTGTAGGAACCTTCTTAATACACTTGTTTATTGTATATCTTTCAGTTAGCCATTTGGACCCACATACCTGTTTTGTTGGATCGTGCAGGTTTCTTGTCACATTGTTAAACTTGTTTTGAGGAACAATGCTCTAACTACTTTGCGAGGAATTGAGAATTTGAAGTCACTCGAAGGACTTGATGTTTCCTACAATATTATTTCCAATTTTTCAGAGCTAGAGTTCCTTGTGGGACTTCTATATCTTACAAGCTTGTGGTTAGAAGGAAATCCTTTATGTTGTGCTCGATGGTATAGGGCACAAGTATTCAGTTTCTTTGCCTACCCAGAAAAGGTAGGTTTATATATTATGCTTACACTGTCATACTCTCTCTCTCTCTCTCTCTAAAACTATTTCTCGATCTATGTCTATCTATTTGTTTGTGACGGTACGATCTTCACCTTTTTTGGTGTCTTTTTTTTCTTCTCCCTTTTAAACTTACACCAGTTCTCCTTTATGTTGATCAGCTGAAGTTAGATGACAAGGAAATTAACGCTACAGATTTTTGGAAGCGACAAATAATTATTGCCAGTATGCATAAGCAACCTGCCAGTTTTGGGATTTATGTACCTGCCAAGGATGAGGCTATAGTGGAAGGTGGCAATAATAGAAGGGTATGTAATATTGAAATTGAACATGTAGATTTAAAAATGAAAAGTGATAAATTATTTATTTTGCACCTCGGTTTTGTTTTAAATTATCTCAGTTCTGAAAATTGAACTTAAGAGGCCAATTTCATCCAGATATTTACCTATCACATTGTTGAAAAATCTAATAGTTTCCTATTTGGATCTACATAGAGATAAGCATCGTATTGTTCTTGTTTTCTCAAGCAGAGAAAGGTCTGTCGTGTTGCCAGCATTGAGAGTGAAGAAGAGATCACTAGTATATGTTCTGATCAGGAGTCTCAGTCATGCGTGAATGAAATTCAAAATAACGAGGGTCCTGATTTATTTGATGATGAAACTGAAATAGCAGATTTGATAAATAAAGTTGAACATATGAAGAAAGAGCGTTCTATTCTTTGGTTGCGGGAATTTAGAGACTGGATGGGTATTTCTTCTGACAAATCGGTAGAAACTTGGAAAAACGGAAGAGGTACGTCACATCATCAGAAAGAAAATTTCTTCAGAAACAACACAAATCAGGATCAACATGGTGAATTCTCAAGATGCGCATCAGACTCTGTTCTAGCTTCAGGAGATGAAAGTAGCATGAATATTTTAGAATCTGATAGTTCTTTTGCGGATATGTCTGCTTGGTTTCATAGACAGCAATACTTTGACTACAGAGGATCTCTAGGTAATGCTAGTGGGGCCTCTCTTTCTGACTCAGGGGGAGTGGATTTGGATCGTTTCAAATCTTTTTCACTTCAGGGAATTAATAGTTCCCTTTCACAATCTAAAAATTATCATTCTGACACGATTGCCACTCAAGAAGCACATCGAATGACTGAAAATGTCAACATCTCTCCATTGACCACCATTAATGATATAAATGGGTCTCAGTCATCATCTATGTGTCCTACATCTCCTCCTCACTTTCAAGAAGACCTTCTTCATCGCCGCCATAACTTGGTGGAGGAGATTTTGCAGCTATCAGCTGATTCCTTTTCAGTGGCATCTTCTAATAGTAACACAAGCTGCAGTGAAGTTGATTGCAGTGAGTTTGAACCATCAGTTCCCGTAGTTGATAGTCCCTCATGCAAAAATGTGAGTGTTGATGGACTTATATCTCCAAACCAACATGAGGAAAAGATTTGCAGCCCAAGACAAGGAAATATTCATGCAGGACAAAATGGAATTCACTCATTTGGTTCATCCAGTGACCAAACTTTTAAGCAGCGTTCAATTGATTTTGCTGCTGGTGCTGGTGACGGTGAAAGTGCACCATCTGCTAGCCAACAAACTGATTTGTTCGGGAAAAAGAAAATCAGAAAAAAAGCCAAGAAGAGAGTTATTTCAATCGTAGAAGAGAATATAGACACCAATGAGTGTGCTCATGAACAAGAGCAGATAAACCAAGGGCAGATTTCTGCAAATTTAAGGCAAGAATCAGGTGTTGAGGATTTCACTGAATTTTGTTGGCGAAATTGCTCCACCCAAGAGAATAATGATTTTATCGTGACATATTTCAATACAAATATTGCTGATTCTGAAGCCAATGAAGTGTGTAGTCATTGCATACGTTGTAATTGCATCCTTCAAATGGAGACAAACTATAAAGAAAGGTAGATTTCATTTGATTCAGTTCACGAGTTTGACATATTCCCACTTTATGCAGTTCTGTTGATTGGACATCTTTTGTTATTCACGTGGGCAATATTTTTTAGGGATACAAGTTATTTAATTTCATAATCATGATTTTTATATTTTAACTTTATGGCGTCTTTTTCCCCTGTTGAGCTTCTCATCTTCAAAAAGAAATTTGGGTAAGCTCAGATGGCTATTTCACTGAAATCTGAGAATAATAAGTTGCCTACTCATTCGGTGTTTAACCTTGCACATAATCACATATGATGTTAACTCATGATTACTGTTTCTCTTATAATTGACCAGTCTTTCCTAGAGTTAACTGTTGATTACATTCAGCAGTGTCTGCAAAGGAGTTGCAAAAATATCTGGATGTATCTGGTGCCCATCCTTCCCTCAACTATTTAGCTAGAGCCTTCTTTCTCTTATCTACCCCAATGATTGTGCATAAGGTGGAAGAGGCAAGTGGCCAAAAGTATAAAAAATTTCAAACAATTTTTTTTCTAAGAAAAACATTAGCTACTTAGTTTTTATAGCAAGAATGGTAAACAGCTAGTACCCAAGATGACTTAAAAACCATATTAAATCTCTCAAACTTAACTTTTTGGCGTACCCAAAAAATTGATACTTGTATAATTCTTTTTTGAGAATAGTGAATGATAATTGAAAATAAGTATCATGTCTTATTAAATACAATCATGTGAAGCTACTTACAGTTTAGAATGTAATCAACAAGCAAATACGGAGTCATTTTTTATCTTAAATGAAATGTACAAATAATACAAATTCTATTTCTATCTAGAAATTGTTGTTAAATATTTGTATTAGTTATGTTAACTTTTATCACTAAACAAGATCATATAGATACAACATATTGTGAAATCTTCCGGAACACATTTCATAAATTATGTATTTTATATTATTGAAGAGTGTCGTGACAACAAAAAGAGTATAATTGATTTCCACTTTACAAGATTCTTACTTTTTTTGTTGTCCTGTTTCTCATCATCTTAGAAAAAAAAATCCTCCACCCAAAAGTTTGGCTCAGAACCATTACCGGTATCAGCAATAGAGATGATATGATACTTCTGAAACAAACACTTGAAATGATTATTACTAAAAGTATCCCTATCCACATTATTCAGCACTTTTTATGCACTTAAATTTTTTGTACGTTCCTGTATGGTGTGTATAATTTCTTTATTTTCCCATGTAGGGAAGTTGCAGTACTGCGGAGCAGCCATAAGAAGCTCTATGTGCTGCTAATCAATGTTGCTTCTGATGGATCAGGTTCGGCCGTAGCCTTTCATTGTTGGCACAAGGAACTTACTTTTTATTTTGGTTACTCTATCTATTAAATGATTCACCTAAGCTAATTTTTAACTTATCATTCCCAAACACATTTTAAAATCTTTTCAGTATTAAATTTTTAAAATAAAATTGTACAAATATCTAAACCCGATGGGCTCTTAAAATGCCTGATCTTCACTTCCTCTATCTTTGGACAAGGATTATAATACATCACAAATTGCCAATATTGTATCTGTTTTTCAGCTGGAAAAGTGAACACCACTTTTTAACCACCCTGTATTAGTTCAACAAAATAGATTAGAAAGCTTTATTGACACTCAGTTGCTTTTATAGCTTTTAAAACCCCTCTTAAATATGCTATCCAGGCGCAGTATTGAGTGTATTCAGTTGCCATAAGATGGAAGAAGTTCGGGAGGTGCTTGTTGGAATGGGACTTCAGTTGTTAAGGTTGGTGGACTTATATATTTACATTAACCAAGTAGTAGTAACTTTTAACTATGATTCTTTTGGCTCATCAGGGTAAATTTTGAAGATGGGGATACGTACCTTTTTGTAACAAGAAGCATTGAAATGTCAAGAGAGTTACTATGTACCTTACTCGTGTTTGATTCATGTAGAGGAAATGCTAGATGCTCAATAAGAAGGTGGTCTCCATTGCCTTATAAATTATTAATTTGGGTAGCATTGCATGTCTAAATTTTATTTTTGAAAAGTTTGTCTTTATGAGATAAGTATGTGTTAGATATTTGGCATTGATATTAGTGATTCCTTTATAGTTATGTTCACTTCCTTGCTATTTTCAAATTTTCCTTCTATAATAGACCGGGGTTTTGGAAATTTAAATGGCAGTTTGGAGCAGGTCCAGGTTGAGTTGTTTGGCAACCAAATATGTGGTGGTTCAAATGTCAGCATATATCAGTATGCAATGGTGCTCCTCTGTTGTAACCATGGCAATGGTATGCTTCTCTCTAGTCATTTAATGTTGCATATTTTTCCTTTATATTCTGTTCTACTAAAAGTAACACTAGTCATTTTTTGTTTATTTTAGTCATAAGGTGTGAATGCTATTTTATTTCAAGAGATTGTTTTCTTAGATGGTTGAAACAATGGATAACTTGTTTAGTGGATAACCCAGGGAAGGTTTATGAACGTATCTGGCATTCTTAATGTACTTGATATGGAAGTCTTTAAAATATGTCTTTAATTGAAATTTGCAAGGATATTTATATTCTTCTATTAGGTATTAGTTTGCAAAGATAAAGTTGTCATTTGTCTTACACTTACAGAAGAATCATGGCTCTCAAGATCACTGTTTGTGATAGGAGGTTATGTGCTTTTATGCATTGAAGATGTCCAGCAACTGTATTCATTTTCATCAGATGCCTCTGTGTCTCCATATTACAGAATCGATTCATGTTGCTCCATTGCTGACATTACTGAGATGGTAAGTATTTTTGGGGCAGAAAATACCTGACATTATAAAGAATAAAAACAAATGGGTTTTCAGCTCATGAGATGATAAGAACCCAATACAAGAAAAAAGTGTATTAAATACATGCTGCGCTTGGTTAGAAGAGGTGAGAGATTTTAATGGATCAAAAAAAAAAAATACTTTTACACTATTGTAATATTTAATGTCACATTTAATTAAAGGATTTTTTATTCTAATTTTTGAACATATCTTCTTTTTCCTTCAAATTTCCACAGTTTTGGAGGGAAATTAAAGTTGGCTCTTGGAGAAATTTTCCTCCATTTCTTCTTAAAAATGAACCAACTAACTAAAGTTTATAATAATTTTTTTCTCTCTCCTCCCTTACTTTCTGTTTTCCTCCAACCAAACAGAACTTACAGAATGAAATGCTCTGTATTCCCACTCACTACTCCTCGTAAACGTGTATTTCTTCCCAATCCTCTAACTAACTCTACGACTCAACTTTCTTTCTTCTTCCCAAGCATGCATCTTATCATGGTCATCCCAAATTCCCAATCCTCCTCGTTGATAAAATACATATTGACTTATGACATTCTCGTAGAAGGGAAAAATTAGTATTTATGAAGAAATTTTCACAAAGTATACGATTTTCTAAAAATCCTATCTCTATGGGCCAATGGTATATGGAACATGGACTGTTCTTTCTTCTTCCTCTTCATTTCCCCCATTTAGATTAAACATTTATTGCTTGGCTTATTGTTTAGCATTACTCTTTGGTCTTTGCAGGTGATTGGGGTTGGTGACAACTGCTGTGTTACTTTAGGTCTGAAATGTTCACTGACAGAATTTTATCCCTCTAGCCGATTGAACCTTGTAACTGTCAATCATGGAAACACGGCGCTGGGCTCTCTGAAATTGAAGCTTCGGTGGTTCTCTAAAGATAACCTTTTGAAGTTTGTGTCTTTGCTGAAGGCATTCCATGCAGAAAAAGTGGCGTCACATTTGGTAGTAAGATGTACATCGTAAATCTTTTTTGCTGTTGGTTCATATTCATTTCATTCATTTGATTTTAGTTTTCGTTTTCTTTTTATTTATTTATTTGGTGTTCTGGTTCAGTGTGTTGAGTTTGATAGCTTTCTTCCTTAATTCTTTATATCGACGTAGTGATTGTATAGAACTGTACAGTGTTATATTAGTGAACAATTATTTCTATTGTTTTGTAATAGCTTTACCATAGTTAAGCCAGTTGTTAACTAACTTACTGTTGGTTTGGCTCTAGCTAGTTTTGCGCAGCTCCCCACATATAAGTAGCTGTCCTGTAATTGATTACTTCAACTAATTCATTTTGCTATTCTGCCGGTTTTAAATTTCTCCATTCGTCTCTACAGCGTCCTCTGCACACTTCTCAGTTCTCACCATAGATTTCATGAACCCTCACATAATGATTGCACATTTTTAGGCTAAATAGTATAAATTTTGTTGATTTGAATGAGATGACTATTCAATGAAGTCTCTTTGCATTTCCTAATGTGTGAAATTTGTATTTTGGAATCTTGTTTGAAATTTTTGTTATGTTTATCTATGGAATCAAGATCACTTAGTAGAAAAGTAATACTTTTAAGAGCTCAATGGATATGCACAAACTTTTAGACAAAAGATTACATAGGTAATGTACTAGTATGAGAATATTATTCACAAGAATAATGCTAGCAACACACTCTTTAACAAACACACTCCAACACACTCTCTTTTATTGGTTGAAATTCACATGGGTCCCATAAAAAAATGTGGACCCATATAACTTTTATGGGACCCATATAAATTTTAACCAATAGAAGAGAGTGTGTTAGAGTGTGTTTGTTATTGAAGTGTGTTGCTAGCACTCCTCTTATTCACAATAGCATCGGCTAAAAATAAAGAACTAATTATATAACTCATAAAACACCACAGTAGACCCTAAGTCCATCTCTTTGTAACAGCCGTGATATACTACCCCATAAACTCCTCTTTGGAGAATACACCATCCTACTCCATAAACTCCTCTCTTCCTATTGATCATATTAGTCACCGTCATGGACTCCACATGCAAGATTTTTTTCTTCTTCTTTGTATCAATTTTCAATATTGCTCACCGTCATGGACATTGCATTTTATGTATAGGAATTGAAGTTCAAACTCTGTACATTTCACTTATTCATCTTAAAAGATAGAATTTTAGCCATTAAGTTATCAGACAAAAAAAAAACACAAAGATGGACACCAACCATTATTCATTTTTGTGATTTAGTTTGAATTGAGCATGTTGAATAGGAGTGACAAAATGAGTCGGGCCCAGTGGACTGACCCGTTTGGCACACCAATTTTTACGGGCATGACTTATTGAAGTTCTATTATGCGTTGTTAAAAAATATCTTTAATCAGCCTCCTTAGTAACGATTAATAATTTTATAAATTATATGTAGTAAATCAAACTGTAAATAATAAAATAAAATTGACTGGCCGGCCCACTTTGCCACCCCTATTGTTGAATGAAAAATATAGAAAAGGCAATATATAAGGTAGAGTGACTGATGCTATGTAACAACTAACAATACGATTGAGTATCAATGCTTGCAATTGTCGTTTTATTTTTTGCCATACGGTTCTTGCATTCGTATGCTCCTACATGAAGATTTTAAATCTACTTTTTAACATTGTTGTATACTGGAATCATCTTTCTGCAATGCTAATGCAAAATTGTGAAATTAAAGCTCATGATGGCTCTTGTTCATTTAGTCACTGATCAAATATAATGAATGAATGAAATGAATGATAAAGTTGTTGATTTAAAGTGACTGCATATTAAGTAGCAGAAGTATAAGAGGCAGGCGATATTGGCGCGGCTCAATCAGATCACAGAGTCAAGACTTACTGATTGAAAGCTATGATCAGTTTGAACCGTCCCAATACCACCTGTTGCTTTGCTATTAGCACTTAAATATATAGTTGCTGTTCTGTTGTGAGAGACTGAAGTGAATAACATTGTGTATTTATAATGAATGCATCGTCACAATTTGTGGGTTTGGTTGACAAAACAAAGAGAATTAATATTTTTTTTTGAAACACAAAGAGAATTAATATTAATCCTAGCCATCCAGCCAGCCAGCCAGCCTCCAAACAAATGTGTAATATTTCCTCTGGTTATTTTTACGAGTAACATTTTGAAAGAATTACACAGATCAAGGAAACACATTTTACATAGTTATTTTCATTTAATACTCTTATTTAATTATTCTTAATTCAACTAACTTACTTATTTTTAATATTCTCTCTCATAATCAATAAGGGTATAAGTGAAATTAAATATTTAAAACATTTGAAAATTGGTCAAAGTTTCTTATAAAAATAACCAATTTTTTTTTCCAAATTGTTTCTTATAAAAGGACCGGAGGGAGTACCAACTACCCAGCACCTGCCGGCCTTTTAAAATTACTACTACTTTAATTTCCTCATTGATATTCTCCCCCACAAAATTGATCCCATTACAAAATTATTTGCTAGTACAAGATTGTTGTCTCGTATATGATTGTTATAATTGCACATCAATGATAATTTATTCATATATGAATAATATTGAACTTCTTGGATGATATTTCTCATTCTAATAGTAGAAATTTATCATGAATGTGTCCTACAAAACATAACAGTAAAAAAAATATTAATGAATGCTCATTATAATTTATTTTTTTCCGTTAAGGGGGAGGCTGTTATGCCAAATTACAACTGAACACGACAATTAAAGAAAATATTGGCAACATCCTGCCAAAGAAGGTCCACACATCCCGGAGGTCGATGGTTTAATATGAGGGAACCCATAGGTATTGAGAGAGCATAATCCCCAATTCAATCAACAACTTGCTTTGTCCGCCTATAAATATGTGAAACTTGAACTTGTCAATCCTTCATCATAAGGTGATTGATGAGGGTGACAATGACAGCACATGAATGAGATGGAGGACATCCCTTATTTATCAAAGACACAACCACCGTTGAATCTGACTCCAGAGAAACAAAACGATAACTTTCATCCCACACTAGTTGGAGAGTAGTGAGAAGAATACCCCACAATTCAACCATAAGCATAGTACATGACCCTAAATTTCGGGCCACAACCATATCCAAGCACCTGAGTCATCACGGATAACTCCGCCGCAAGCCGCTTTACCACACAAACATCGAGTTCACTGCTCCATCGGAATTACATTTGACCCACCCTCTAATAGGTTTCTGCCAGACAATGTTTACATTAGAGAATCCGCTCTGCGTATGAGGGAAAACTACAAAAGCTCTATTCGTGTCGGCCATTAGCTTATTAGTTTGAGAAACAATGGTCTGCACATTAAATATTTCATTCAAATTTTCAAGGACATTAATTTTTTGTGTAGGAATTATAAAAAAATAGACACATATTTTTTTTTATATAAAAAATGGGAACATCTTCGGTTCTAGCTTATATGTTCTCCACAGACCACATATAGGTGAGTTCTTTTTTCCCTTCCAATCGATTTATACGGAGATAGTAATAGTGACAAAATGAAAATTAAGGAATATGAAACGGAGATAATAGTACCTTCCACTATCGGGAGTATTTCATTCAAATGTGACACGTAGTCATGTCGAACTAAATTTAGAGGCAACCTTGAAATTCTAAGTAACTTATTTGGATTTTGGTGTTAAATACATGCACAAGCTGACAAATATGATTGCTAGCTATATACTTCCATGCCAGCTCTATATATATAATGTTACAGTTGAAGTTCAATTACAGTAGAAACAACAATCAAGAGAAGCTAAAATTTGTCTTTGGTGCTAAGTGAAACAAAACTACTACGTCATTCTTCGGCAAAATCAAAGCAATTTAACGACAAACCCAAAGTTGCCGCTTGGTGGTTTCTTTCTCTTTCAACTCTTCTCCAAGACAAAGAGTTCATGTATATTGAAATGTCTTCATTTTAACCATCACCTTTTTTGTCCTTATTCAACCCTCTTCCTCTCTTTTTATACCTTTCACAACTAAATCTTTACCACTTTTTAAAGTCCCTTAACATCAGCAATCAAACAAGTGCTTGCCAAAAGTGATTGCCACTACAATTAATGGCGAGGCTAGAGAGGGATGGCACAAATAAAAGCCTAGAGAGTCTAATGGACTCTCACAAACCAGGAACCACAACAAATGGGAACCAACTCAGGCCCCAGAAGTCCATTCCTGGTTACGGCCTAGAATTCACTAACCTCTCATATAGTATCATAAAGAAGCTGAAAAAGGACGGTGTTTGGATCAACAAAGAAGCATATCTTCTTCATGATATATCTGGCCAGGCAGTAAAAGGTGAAATCATGGCAATCATGGGGCCTAGTGGTGCTGGAAAATCTACCTTTCTTGATGCCTTGGCAGGGAGAATTGCTAAAGGGAGTCTACAAGGATCAGTTAGAATTGATGGAAAGCCGGTAAACATAAACCAGTCCCGTTTCATGTTATTTTGCTGCATTTAATTTTGTTATAGATTTTTTTTTTTGTTTTTTTCATATTAACTTATCATTTTTTCTCTTAAATTTAAGAATGTTCATGTAAGCATGCTCTAATTATGCAGGTAACTACGAGCTACATGAAAATGGTGTCATCATATGTGATGCAAGATGACCAGCTCTTCCCTATGTTGACAGTTTTTGAAACATTTATGTTTGCTGCAGAAGTTAGGCTTCCTCCTTCTATTTCCAGGGACGAAAAAAAGAAGAGGGTTCATGAGCTCCTTGATAAACTGGGCTTACAGGTATAATTATAAGACTTTGTGATTCTCTCACTTTTCTACGTACACACTGAATGACAGGTTAATGACTTCATGACTTTTCAGAGTGCTACACATACCTATATTGGTGACGAGGGAAGGAGAGGAGTGTCGGGAGGTGAACGAAGAAGGGTATCTATCGGCATAGAGATCATTCATAAGCCATCACTTCTTTTTCTGGACGAACCTACCTCAGGACTTGATTCTACAAGTGCATACAGTGTAGTGGAAAAGATTAAAGACATAGCTCAGGGTGGTAGCATTGTCCTCATGACCATACATCAGCCTTCATTTAGAATTCAAATGCTCCTCGACAAGATCACTGTCCTCGCAAGGTAAAACTTCCAGAGCCTGTATTGTTAAAGCTAATAAGGCTTGATATAACACTATCTGACTTTCTATATATATATATATATATATATATATATATATATATATATATATATATATATATATATATATATATATATATATATATATATATATATATATATATATATATATATATATATATATAAAGCTTCATCATATAAACCATCTGAAACTGATAACTGAACCCAAAAAGTATATATGTATATATTGAATACATTTATGACATGATAAAAAGTTAAAAACTATATGCTAGAAACATAGAAAAAATATCACTCTGGGACTTCTAGCTCGTTGTTAAGATTATAAGTTGACTGGATCACAGCTTGATACTAAAAAAGTCTATGCGTTGAGTCCAAGGATTTACTTGTAGTTGCACATAAGGATATAATTAGTTAATGATTACAAAATACAACATCAACATAGAGTAACTATGTATCAATTTATGATATGCACATTGTAGGCTCATTCAATTTACTTAAAAATGAAAGATATATTTATCTTGACCACATTTGCTTCGGTATTTATAGGGGAAGATTGATATACATGGGAAGGCCAGATGCACTTCACACTCACCTTTCCGGATTTGGAAGGCCTGTACCTGATGGAGAAAACAGTATTGAGTATCTCCTAGATGTTATAACTGAATATGATCAAGCAACGGTTGGACTTGACCCTCTTGTTCAATACCAACATGATGGTCATAAACCTGACCCAGCAGCCATGACCCCAGTTCCAAAACCTCCAGGTACACCTTATAGAAGGAACACCCCAGCATCTAAACACATGATTAGCCTGCGCAGCCAAGGGTTTACTGCTGGTACACCACAGCCTGATTCTGCACAGTTTGGTCTTGATGATGAGGAAGATGATGATGAAAATTTTGATAACTCCCTTGAAAGGAGAAGTGTTAAAACAACAAGGAACATTGTAACCAGTGGTGTTTATCCACGTTTAGCTTCTCAGTTCTACCAAGATTTCTCAGCCAAAGATTTCTCCGTCTGGCTTTACAATGGTGTAGTAGGAACCCCACGTCGCCATCCATCATGGACTCCGGCAAGAACTCCAGCATGGACACCTGGGAAAACACCCTTGTCAGGACCAAGAAGTTTTATTTCCAACCAACATTCTGCATCTTATCAGGATCATTATTATCTCCAAAAATCTCATTCTGCGGTTAGCCAGTCTATGGATTACTCTGAAACTTCATATGCACCTTCGTATGAAGAGTTTGAGATTGAGGAAGTGCTCGATGAGCAGGACCTTGGACCTAAGTATGCAAACCCATGGTTGCGTGAGGTTGCAGTGCTCTCATGGCGAACTGTACTCAATGTAATTCGTACTCCAGAACTCTTTGCCTCTCGTGAGATTGTGCTGACTGTTATGGCACTTGTCTTATCCACCATTTTCAATAACCTGGGTGATACTACTTTCAAAGACATCAATAGGCTCCTCAATTTCTACATCTTCGCGGTGTGCCTTGTTTTCTTTTCTTCTAATGATGCAGTCCCATCTTTTATCAATGAAAGGTTCATCTTCATCAGGGAAACATCCCACAATGCTTACCGTGCTTCTTCATATGTAATATCTTCCCTCATTGTTTACCTCCCATTTTTTGCTGTTCAAGGCCTAACGTTTGCTGTCATAACCAAATTAATGCTCCACTTGAAAAGCGATCTCTTCAATTTCTGGATGATACTATTTTCCTCCCTCATTACTACCAATGCATATGTGATGCTTGTTAGCGCACTTGTTCCTAGTTACATCACAGGCTATGCAGTAGTCATTGCCACAACAGCACTCTTCTTTTTAACCTGTGGTTTCTTCCTCAAACGAACTCAGATACCCTTTTACTGGAAGTGGCTCCATTATATTTCTGCAATCAAATACCCATTTGAGGGACTGCTGATTAATGAATTCAAGAATGATCGGGGCTGCTATACAGGAAACAAAGCAGATTTATCCCCGGGACCTTTAGGGGACGTGAAGCCTAGCAAACACCACAATTCCAGTCTGCCCCTTAACTGCTTATTAGGAGAAGACGTCTTGTCCACAATGGATATTACAATGGAAAGCCTATGGTATGACATCTTAATCCTGCTAGCTTGGGGTATTCTTTACAGGTTCTTCTTCTACCTTGTTTTGCGATTCTACTCCAAGAATGAAAGGAAATGAATCATTTACCACTCCCAATTTCTTGGGATAATTTATTACTTAAAAGGCACAGTGATCACATTTTTTCTTGTATTATTACTATCATATTCATGCCATTACATAATATTCTGTTGAGAAAGCTCACAAGTTTTTTGCTTTTCTGCCTTGCAAAAAACGACTAGCAATTCTTACATGTTACAGAAAGCTGGATGCCTAGATCGAAACCCCAGCACTCCTCAGTTGTTGAAGAGAGCTATTAAATAAACCTGCCCTACCAATTTTACCAATTAAACAAAATCAAATAAAGTTTATCATTCCAATTCAACAAGTCAAAATAAGTAATCATCCCGTGCGTTATGTTTTCCCCCATTATTACAGTTATAAAACCAACTATCGGTTTGAAAAGTTGAAACATTCCAATTCAACATTAAACATTTCTAGAAACAAGCAGACAGAATAAACATCAAACCATTATATTGAAACTCTCAATTTTGTAAGACACTATGGTCATGTAAACAGAAGAAACAACATGGAAATAGTATTGTATCAGAGTTATATTAAGGTAATAAATTAAGAAGGGCCAGCATGCTGAGCAATCTTCCTTTCAAGTGTATTTTTGTCAGCCCCCACCACACTGTCGACCTCTTTGCCGTTTTTTACAAAGAAAAATGTTGGAACACTGCTAATATTCCAGCGTGCAGCGATATCCACTGCCTTATCGATATCAACTTTTATAAAAACCACTCTCCGGTACTTCCCCGCCAAACTTGTATAAAGTGGCGAAATGTAGTGACAAGGGCCACACCAAGTTGCAGTGAAGTACAGGATTGCCAAGCGAGATGTCTTCGATGCAGCACTCAACTTTGTTTCCAGATCTCCAACAGAGTGAATATCAATCACTTCCCCTATTAAAAGCCACCAATGCAAATGGTCATTTAATCGATATTATAAATCATCCAAGTCACAATTTGAATACCAACTACCAAGTAATGCCTACAGAAATATATAGATCTCAAAGATACCTTTAAACTTGTATCAACTTGTCAAAAAAACACTTGGTAGATCGAGGGAAGAAAAATAATGAGGTGGCAAAAAGGAATAATAAATCAAAAGAGAAATAGACAATTATGTAGTATTTAATTTAAGGAATAAAAGTAAAAAATGTCACAATCAGCATGCTGAAAAAGGTATTTGTCACATGAACTTGCAGTTAATTCAACAGTGTAGTGTCTCTGTCTTCCCTACCTACATCCTATCACCAAATTTTCAATCTACTCTTCAAATCACCGATCAAGCATGATTTGCGCTTTATCAAAATTCAAGCCAGTATGTATCCATTGCCATAACACGGCAAACAAATGAAAATCCTAAATTTTATCAGACCTTTCATCTTTCAACCATGACAATATATTGCTAATAAATGTTGAATTAAATGCGTGGAGCAAGGCTCAATGTTATTTTTTGTGAGAACTTACTTGTAGAAAATTTGGTTGTCAAAGTTTATATAAGTCTAAATGTCAAAACCAGAAGACACAGCACCAGTCATTATCTCTTCTTGGACAAAAATTGAGATACTCCTACATAAATAATCCAATGATAAACACTGACCAAAACAAGGATTTCAAGTACGACAATGTAGTTCGTGTGAATATTTAAGTCTGTAAGGCAGGTGATAATTATAATGACATTCAGAATGTATTTTCTATAACAGCTTATGAGCGTCATGAACAACATGAGGTGGCATTGATATGGAGTACTGTTTCTATTTTCCACATTAACTAGAGATAAAACCATTCGACAAAAAGATTTTGGGAATTTTGATACCATCAGGCAGAAGGAAATACAGAGACGTACCATCTTTTAAAGCTGACAATGCATCTTTATCCTGCAAAAAGGCATGAGGAATTTCAAATATAATAATGTCATCTGATAGCATTGTTTGAAGTGCATTTAGAGGAAGCCAACAACTTCCCATTGTCATCACTATGTGATGACAACTAGAACATGGCTAGGTTGCCCAAATAAATAACGGATAGAGGTACGAAACCAATGAGTAGAAAAATAGGGATTGTTTTTCATGTTATATGTAAAAAACATGACTAGGCTGCCCAAATAGATTGAAGTTATCAGCTTCTTTTGAAATTTCATTTCACAAAGGCAACAAACTCCAACTAAGGCACAAAATGTTGGCCAGAAAAATATGTTGATTTACTGACCCTAAATCTAATGTTACCCAGCAAAGGCTAACTATGAATTTTTTCGTTCAAGGATAAAAACTATATGCCTACTAAGTCCAGGTATTTTATCCAAAACAGATAATTCTTTAAGTTAAGGCCCAAATGGCATGATCAGAAAAGAAAGTAGAATAAGGGAAGGATGGGAAAATTCCTTGAAAACTTTGTATCCCAAACATTTCAATCAATAATTTTTAAAAACAAATATGAAGGATAATACTCTGTATGTAGTAGTGTTGTATGCATGTCAGTAATAGATGGGAGTACGGCACCAATAATACTTTTGTAATTATGGAGTGTTTGGACTTGATAGCTGTATACTATACTTACTTGAGCTTCATCTTGCGGTTGCTTCTTCGGTTGAGCTCTTTTCTGCTCCTTTTGCTTTCGTAAGCGTTCATATTTTCTCCTATGCTCCTCAATTTTGTGGGCATTAGGCTCAACCTGTGTAGTAAAAATATAATAAGAAAAAAAGAAACAGACAAGGATACCTTTAATTTGCAGGCTTCTTCTGAACAAAGTAGGCAAATTACCTTCTTAAGTGCCATACCAATCTCTTCATCATAGTCTATCTTTGAAGCCACGTGAAGATCAGTTAATGCTTCTTTCCAGAGTCCCAACATAGCCCTTGACAATCCTCGTATTTTGTATCCTTTAGCTGAGTCTGGATTGATCTGGAAGAGATAAATAATAGAGGTTTGGGTTAACACATCCATCTGATGGAGAAAATTGTTTAATAGTGTGTTCTGTGAGCATAAAGTTAGGAAGAAATGAACCTTCAAAGCAGTGTCAGCATCACGGATAGCAGCATTTGGTTTTTTCAACTTAATAAAGATACTAGCTGAAGGAAAAAACAGTGTGAATTGAAGTGCAGTAGGTTAAACAGAAAGTAATAAGGAAATGAATAGATGAAAACAGTAGAACCTCTGGTGGCATAAAGTATGGCTGAATGAGGATTCAACAAAATGGCTTCTGTGAGTAGGTCGAGTGCTTGATCCAACATACCTGGAAAAATGGGAGCGATTAAGTTTTTTGACAATAGTAGTAAAATGTTAGCAGAAAAGAAAGGTATATTGATTGATTGCCTTGTGATAAAGCAAGGAGTGCTTTTGATTTAGCTACTTGAGCGTCATCCCTGTTGTCATCGGTAACTTGAGCAGAAGGATTTCCCATCTTTTGAGGAGGGTCATTATCAGGTTCAACCACATCACTGTTATCCAACTCTAAATCAGATTCTATAATGTCGTCGTCGTTGTTAGTAGTATTAACAACAACAGGTTCCTGCATACAAATACAATACAACTAACTCCCTATTGTGTTTTTGTGTGTAATGAATAACTGAACATAAAATTAATCAATTAATTAATTATGATGAAATAATCAGCAGCAATACTCACAGTTTTGGGTTGGGGAGGGATGCGAGCACCCAAACTACACAAACACAACAGAACATGGAATAATTATAACTAACTAACTAACTGACTAACTATAAAAGAGAGAATGAATGAAAGCATATATCGTATATGGTACCTGAGAAGATAAGACTTGAAGAAGGAAAGGGAAGGAGTGTGGAGAAGAGAAGGATTTGACTTGCATGCTTCTATGAATTCTTTTAGCTCTCCTACTTTTCCAATATCCATTATTGTCTACTCTACTCTTCTCTTCTCTTCTCTTCTAGGGTTTCGATGATATTTTTTTTTTTTTTTTTGGTAGAGACGATGATATTTTTTATTTCCCCCAATATTCTCTTCTTCTTCCAGAACAATAAATAAACCTCCGGTGTTGTTTCTTCTCTACTAATTAGTAATTACTACTCGTTTTTTACTAGTAGTAAGTAAATCTTTTTGGAAACTTGGGTTATGTTTGGATTGATGGTACATAACGGAATGAAGCGGAACGAAACATAATCGAATGTAGAAGGACAGAATGGAACACAAATTTCGTTCTATTGTTTGGATATTCAACTGTGGAATGAAACAAAATTACCACTCCGTTGTTTGGGAAGTGAAGGCAATCGAATAAAATATAACATTTTTATTCCAATTTTACTCTTATTGTAAAACATATGCTATAGGCAATAACTTGAACATTCAATATCAATTTGTATTACTTTCTTACTTATAAGAGTTTCTCGTACCGTTAATGCACAAGTTGGCAACAAAACTAATCAGGTGTGGAACTTCATTAGTCATCTATAACAGATTTAAAAAAAAAATTATTTGTAACAAATTTTTTTTTACTTAAATACAACTATAACATCAAACAATTTTTTTTTTTAATTGCAAATGAAATATATTAATAAGCACTCCTGGTACAAGAGGTACCACAAAGGCTATCTTAATAATATACAAACTTAAACCAATGTTAGGGAAATCTTGCTTATTTGTCCACTTCTAACCACATTGTTGTCAAATCATTATTAAAAAATAATAAAGTTTTGCCATATCTAGCTTAGAATGCCACAGAGGAATAACACAGATGAAGCAGTGAAGTAAAGAGTGTTGTGAAGAAATAAACCTTTCTTGCGTGAAATATGAGTATTTCAGAAGAGGGAGACAAATAAAATAAGGGTAAAAAAGTAATATAAAAAATCTGAAATTTCATTCCATTGGATACACCCCAAATTTGGGGGGATGGAAAATTGGAGGATTGAGTGGTATACAATGGAATTGGTTCCATTGGGTTTCATTTCATTCCATCAGCTTTTTGTAAATCCAAACAATAGAATTCAATTATTTACCTTTTCATTTCATTCCATTCCACCACATACCACCAATCCAAACATAGCCTTGAGTTATTCTTTAGCAAACATTGTCACGATGTGACATATCTCTAAAAATAAAAAGCTCCTACAAACTTAAACCAATGTTAGGGAAATTTTGCTTATTTGTCCACTTCTAACCACATTGTTGTCAAATCATTATTAAAAAATAATAAAGTTTTGCCATATCTAGCTTAGAATGCCACAGAGGAATAACACAGATGAAGCAGTGAAGTAAAGAGTGTTGTGAAGAAATAAACCTTTCTTGCGTGAAATATGAGTATTTCAGAAGAGGGAGACAAATAAAATAAGGGTAAAAAAGTAATATAAAAAATCTGAAATTTCATTCCATTGGATACACCCCAAATTTGGGGGGATGGAAAATTGGAGGATTGAGTGGTATATAATGGAATTGGTTCCATTGGGTTTCATTTCATTCCATCAGCTTTTTGTAAATCCAAACAATAGAATTCAATTATTTACCTTTTCATTTCATTCCATTCCACCACATACCACCAATCCAAACATAGCCTTGAGTTATTCTTTAGCAAACATTGTCATGATGTGACATATCTCTAAAAATAAAAAGCTCCTATTTTTTTATTTATAATTAATCTATCTATTATTACTGATTACTAATATATTAAAATTGATTGCTACCAAAATTATTAATTTATCCTTATTACTTTTAACTATGTTGCAAGTTTTATATCTTTCGTTGTAATTTTACTAAAAAAATAGAAGAATATAAGATAAATACAAAAAAATATACAAAAAAAGAATAAGATGACTAAAAAAAATATAATAAAAAGATTATAGAAAGTTTAGTAAATAAAAATAATTTAAGGAATAATATAGAAAAAATAAGTTGAATACATAAAAATATGAATATAAAAATAGAAACATAACAAATAACTATATGCAAAATAACATAAATAATATTTTTCATCAAAACAAATATTTTTCATCAAAAATAAAATAAATAATATTACTACCAAGTTTACTACTAAATATTAATAATAATATAATAAAGTTAATTAGTATCAAACTTACTAAATTATCCTAAATATTCCTAATAAAATTTCTAATTTTTGATTAAAAATATACACGGGATCATTATTTGTCACTAAAAAACATAAAAAATTGAATAAATAAGTTTACAACAAATAATTAAGACAATAATTCCATTGGGGGTGGGATGGGTAGCTCAACTGGTTAAGCTATTTGAGATAAGGGTTAAAGAGCAGAAGGTTCGGGGTTCAAGTCCTGGTAAAGGAGAAAAAAAAAACTAACATAATTGTAATACTAACAACTAACATTGTTTGTAAAAAAAAAAAAAACACAATAATTTCACTTATATTTTAACAATGTTATATATAAATTTTTTAAATATTTAATTTAATATAATTTTTCTACATTAATATAGTGACAAATTTAAATATCAAATAAAAATTAGTGGACCCGTGTTAATGCATGAGTCTTTAAACTAGTTAAATCTTAAAAAAAAGGTTTGCTTCACTAATATTTTTAAGGCTTAAATGAAGTTTTACCTCTCTATTTTGAATAAATTGGAATTTTTCCCTCTATTTTAAAATCTGGAATTTTACACCCTTATTTTATAATTTTTTGGATTTTGCCTACCCCAAAATTATACACAAAATCTGCTTCTGATCCTCAACTTCAAAGTTTCTCACAAAACTCAATTTTGATCAATAATTTACCAAACGGGTACTAAAATGACCGTAATCAAGCTATCTTTCCACATAATTAAACACCACTAAATTTGGAGTTACTGAGAGAGATTAATTACCGTTTTAGTGAAGGTTTGTCCAAATTAATTATCATATGGACCTACTAGTGGTATTTTCGTCATGTCTCTCACCTTATAGCTCCGTTTTGAATAGTATTTACATGTCTGGAAAGCTAACGAAATTACTCTTGTTGGCATTTCAATTTCATAGAATTTGGAGTTACGATGCGTTCGGTAGACGATTGACGGTGGTTATGCAAGTACACCGAATCGCTACAGAGTAATAAAGTGATAAGTTTATCGTTCTCCACAAGGATTGTGTCAAAGTTATACTAGTTTCGCTTAGGAATAGTTTTGCATTCACTTTGGTGTTTGGAGATAGTTGTGCTGATAAAATAAATTGCAATGATTAAAGTGCAGAAAAGTAAATGACTGTAAAAGTAAATGGTGCGTGTGTGTCCACGCAGGGTGGTTAAGTGTGGTCGGATCCCTCCATTACTCCTGTTTGGTGGTTATTTCCTTGTTTCCCTCTATCAGGAATTAGACTATTAAAAATAGGTTCAGAAACAATCGTTCCCTATTTCTATTACAAACTGTTCAGAGCCTAGTTAGTGGTTACCCTTACTCTGTTTAAGTATCATCTCCCCAGGTTCCACTTTTTTGTTACAAACGTTGGTATCATTACCTTAGTGGCTCCATGTGTCACAAGTTGTCATGTGTGCCTCTAACTAGTCCTAACTCTGCCTCAGGTAGAAATTATCGTTCCTTCTAATCCTATACTAAGACCTCATATACTGAATTTAATGGTCTCATCTTGGCCATAGCACACCGTCCTTCGTTCGGGATTACTAGTTTCGTTTCCTATGCGATATCCACTAGGTCCTTAGATTTTATTCTAATGTGATCAATATTAAAATAAATATAAAACTAAGCGATAAAAGAGTTTGAAAGTAGACACAATTGAATTTATACCCAAATTATACAAAACCAAGCATTCGTAAGGGAGTTCTTCGACTCCACCTAACCTAGGAAAAATAATTTACAAAGACAGAAAGAAAAGAACCTTATTGGCCTTAGAGTTCCTTGGCCTCATTGCCTCCTCCTTAGAGTTCTCATAACTCTTGGTGAATATTCAAAATCCTGAATATTTTGGAATTTCTTGGGTTGAATAATAACGGAGGAGGAAAACTCTATTATAGTTTTTCAGCTGGGTTTTGAGCTTTTCTGCGCGTTCATCGCACCCATCGTGGCCACGATGACATGTATTTTCACCTCATCGTAGCCACGATGGATCATATCGTGGTACGATGGAAGATATTCTCGAGATTTTCTGCGTTCTTTTCAAGTCATCATCGTGCCACGATGACAAGTCATCGTGATACGATGGAAAATCGTCATTGAAACAACAGATAACTTAGATGACAGGCAATTCACAACCTTTATATTTTGTCGGTAATGGTACCACCGATCTTGACTGCAGCGATCATGCTCAATCAACACTTGGTCCAAGACGGGGCGTCTCCGAGTTTTAGGAGACTCTGTGCAAAATATAAAAATGGTCCCTTAATAAAAAAAAATATAATTTAAAATAAAAATTGTTGATTTAAATTGCATATAATATAAAAAAAAAATCAATCTTATAAACATATAAATTATCAATATTAAATCAATTGCATTAAATTAAATGGAACAAGAAATACAAAATAATTATCTTTGTATATAACGTAAAAAAGGAACATCATAATCTAAGATCAAATTGTATGCAAAGATTAAAATGGACTAGAACTATATTTACGATTATAGATAACTAATCTATTGATACATATGATATTTTATGAACATTAACAATATATAACTATTATTTTAGGGCCTAAAAATTAATCTATTAATATACATTTGATATTTTATAGGTATAAATAATATATAAGTAATATTATAGGACCTCAAAATTTTGAGTTGAGACCCTCAAAATTTTGAGGCCCGATGTCATCGTACACCTCGCACATGTGTGCGAGACGCTTCTGGTCCAAGAGACGTCAATATAGCAAGTACAACAGATGTCTATAAGAGTTCATGTTCAACTTTTTCTCTCTTCTCACATTTTCGCTCAAAATTGAAAGGGTATCTTTTAATTGACGTGAGACTTGCTATTTTACCATAGGCTTGTAACGACTCTAAGCAATCAATCAAAGTTCGAACAGATACGCATTATTAGAGGTCTTTATGGGTTGTAACGTGGCTTATGTAAATGTATGATATTTTTGGGAAAGTAGGCTAGAAAATTGGAGTTAAGTACGACTACTTGTCCTTATTTAGGTGCAACCTATTACCTTGTAGTACCTTTTTGATGAAATACAAGAGAAAATTTTTCTTTTGCGGACCCGATGTGTCTTTGTGTAGTCCCTATTCTATCACTATTATGTTATCGTGTGTAAACTTGGCTCGTTATTTTGGCACGTCTTGTGCTGAGAAGACTGTTTTGTTTATATATATTTCGGGTCCGTTTGATTCGCTAAAAATAAGGGACTGGAAAGGACAACTGTAGTTGTACTGTGTTTGATTGTAAAACTATTTCAGGAACTGGACAAACTGGGAAGCAATGGACAAGACAAAAACAGAATTTTTTGTACCTCACTAAACCACAGCACAACTTTTTGTCCGCAGTACAAGTTGTCTAAAATGCCAAAATACCATTTTATTAACAAAATATCGTATAAGACAAAAAAATGTTCAATATCCCAAAAGTTTGTTCTGTGCTGTTCTGTCATGTGTTGTGCTGTTCTGTCTTGTACTATTCTGTCCAGTACTTACCCTTTAACAAATCAAACACACCCTTCAGCTCGTTAAAAAAAAAAATTCACTATTTTAAATGAAAAAGAAAATTCAGAATTTAATATTTTATTTACATATTCATATTCATTGACTGGGCGGACAATAAATATGTTTGTCTTGTTAGGAGGAAATGTGGGTGTCCATGTCACTCCGGCATTACCGCCCTACTTTCTATTATAATTAAATATTACTTATTTATTTATTTATCGGAAAAATAATAAGGTGATTGTGTTTGTGTTGGAGTGTATACCATTAAGTAACATGCGTGAAGATCACTATGTTTGAACTTTGATGTGATTTGATTTGATTCATTCATCATACTTGTAGGGGGTCTGTACTTTGGTCAATGCTACTCTATCTATGGATTGGAGAAAATACATGATTCATCTTCTCTTCTTACTTACTTACTTACATACAGAAACAGTAGTACTGTACTTAGTATTCTCCGTCCGTAGAATTTGATGAAACATTGCCTCAATCGCTCTTTCTTTTCTTTTCCCACTTCTTCCAACTAGTAACTAATATCTCTCCCTCCTGTTCTTCTAATCTAATCTAATCTAATCTAATCTAATCAATCATATGGCTTCTTCTCCTCCTCCTCCTCCTGCTGCTGCTCATCACTACTCTATGGTACAATTTTTCTCAATATATTCTCTACTACATACTACTAATGAATAATCTGCAATCTCTCTTAATTCATGAAGCCTTCTATGGTTAATTAATACCAACTCTTTTCAAGAATTGATTAATTCTGTGTCCTTATTTTTCAGAATAATAAAACATGGAAGCAAACAATTCTGCTCTCATTTCAAATTGTTGGAGTTGTTTATGGTCAACTTAGCACTGCTCCCTTATATGTGTTTAGTACAATGCGAGTGAAAGATCTTGAATCTGAGGAGGTTGTTTATGAACTCTTCTCCTTCATTTTTTGGACTCTCACCACTATTTCTTTGATCAAGTATGCCCTCATAGTCCTCAAAGCTGATGATAAAGGAGAGGGTACGTAATCATCATCATCATCATCATCATCATCATCCATTTCATATATTATTATATATTCTCTTCATCTCATCAATATTAGCTAGCTAGAGATCGAATTGAAAATAGGTTTAATAGGTCTTTACCCTCCTGTAATCAGGTGGTACTTTTGCTTTATACTCACTGTTATGTAGAAATGCAAAAGTTGGGCTACTCCCTTGTGATAAAACCGCCAATGATGTCATACTTTTTGAGGAGGAAACAACAAATCCTTTTTCTAAGATCATCAATTCTGATTCCAGAGCACGAAGGGCCATTGAGAAACACAAGTCCATCCACTATTTGATATTGTTCCTGGCCCTCTTTGGTTCTTGTATGACAATTGGGGCCGCAGTCCTCACTCCAGCTCTCTCAGGTACGTATGTATACACAATGCAAATCCAATTTATTAATTAATTAATTAATTAAATTGTTCCTGTTGTTTACAGTATATACTTAATTTCTGCCTGTTACCAGTGTTATCAGCTTCATGTGGTGTTCAGCGATCCTTGTCAGAAATGGCAAGCCTATGTAAGCCCCGATTGTTTATTGTTTATATACTTCATTTCTTAGTATACATACATATTCTTTCCATTTTTGTTTGCTTCCTTGAGTCCTTGGCAGTCTCTTTTCTTAATGACATATCATTACTTGCTACTACGAGTATCTGATTACTTTGTTGTCTATAACCAGTTTCCTCGTCACACCATACTCAGGATTCTGTGTCAAATGTTCTACAAAAATGTAAGTACTTTATGCTCGTTTGATTGGTAAAGTTCTTTCAAATGTCCCTTTATGTTGAGTCAAGCATCCATTTGTGTGGTTGGATAAAAGAAATTATAGCTTCTCACTCACCAGTTAGCTAGCACTATGCATCCGAGTAGTTGTTGATAAAGTAAACGAAGAGTAGATAGATATTTATGCATCTTCTGCAGTCATGCTGCATAAATCCTGTTGACCTTGTGCTTCATTGATTTCCAGATGTACCCGTCCCCTCTGCGTGTGTTATATTGATTGGCCTTTTCGTACTGCAGCCTTGCGGTACACATAAAATTGGGTTCATGTTTGCTCCAATTATTGCTGTTTGGCTTTTGTTTGTTGGTGTGGTGGGCGCATATAATATATTCCGCTGGGATGTTAAAATTATCTATAAAATATCCCCACTATACTTGTTCAAATTCATGAGGAATGTTGATGCCGGCAGATGGAGGTTGTTAGGGAGCGTCATTTTATGTGCAGCAGGTGGGATTTGTCAGTTGTCTATTTTATAAACAAAAAATGATCACCAAGTGATTGTTAGAACTCATAATTATTTTGGTTAATTGATATCATGCTGTACTATTTTGCAGGATCAGAGGCAATGTTTGCAGGCCTAGGCCATTTTTCCAAGAAATCAATCAAGGTATTAGTATAATGTGTAACTTGTTCAAGTAAATTGATTGTAATCCAAAACTATTAGTACATTGTGCATCATGCATGTGCCTGTTATTTGCAGATTACATTTATTTGCTTGATCTATCCGCTTCTTGTGATATGCTATGCGGGTCAGGCTGCGTATATCTCTAAAAATTTGCACGCTCTAGATTTTAATCATCTTAGTCAATCCGTGCCAAGTAAGTTGGTCCAGTGCATGCCATGCCACCCTTTATTTCGATGATACTATATATTTTTTCATTGCTTTGCTAAAGTAATTGTTACTGCAGGTCATTCCAAATATATATTCATAGTATTATCCCTACTTTCTTCGGCTGTCGGAAGCCAAGCAACTATAACAGCGAGCTTCTCCATCATTAACCAGTGTCTTGCACTAAATTGTTTTCCTAGAGTGAAAGTCATTCACACATCAAAAACGATACACGGCCAGGTTTACATCCCAGATGTCAACTGGTTATTGATGATTTTCAGTCTATCTGTCACGGTTGGTTTCAGAGACTTGGTGAAGATTGGCAACGCAACAAGTATGCCAGTTTTTCATTTCTCTTAGACTTTAATTTGTGGTAGGAATTAATTAATAATTTTTCTCGAGTTATTAATTAACAAAGTAGCTCCCATTTTTGTATTAAATCGGAAAATCCAAGTCGTTAATTTATGAAGGGGGTTGATTCTTAAGAAAATGAAGAGTTGGTAAACTAAACAGGGAGGGCAGATAAAAGAAGTGACGCTTAATATTACCAGTAAGCACAAGGCAATCATATGTGTGATACTGCACTTGTGATTTGATTAAATTAAGGATGGTTATATGAAACTTGTGTACCATTCAGTTAGCACATTCATTCGTTTATGATGATAAAATCAAAATAGCGTAATTAATTAAGCTCACAATTTGTGGCAGGTTTGGCTATAATATGTGGAATGCTGGTGACAACTAGTCTGATGTCACTAATCATTGCTTTGTATTGGGAGAAGAATTTGATGATATCAGCATGCTTTCTGGTATGTTTTGGCCTTGTTGAGGTTGCATATCTTTCAGCATGTATGCTGCAGTTTCACAAGGGCGCTTGGTATCTACTTGTCCTTTTGGTAGTGTCGATGACAGTCATGCTTTCATGGCATTATGGAACAGTGAAGAAGTATGAGTTTGATTTGCAAAACAAGGTGTCAACTGAATGGCTAATAGATGTTAGTCCAGGCCTTGGCATTTCAAGGGTAGCTGGAATTGGCTTCATTTACACCGACATAGTAGCAGGAATCCCAGCTTTCTTTTCGCATTTTATTACAAATCTTCCTGCATTTCATCAAGTGTTGATCATGGTGTCCTTCAAGTCTATGGCGGTGCCTCATGTTCCGGAATGTGAAAGGTACCTGATAGGAAGGATTGGACCAAAAGATTATAAAATATATCGTTGCATTGTCAGATATGGATATTGCGATAATAATATCAGGGACACGGGTGATTTCGAGGAGAAAATTATCGGTGCTATAGGAGAATTCATTTCCATTGAACAGATGAGTGACATTGAATCAATGGTTTCAGCAGAAGAAAGAATGATGATAGTAGGAAATTCATCATCACGAGGAGATGGTAAGGCTTTAGTGCCTTTAATGAATGAAACATGCAACGAAGTGAGCATTATTAATGAAGCTCAGATTAGCCCGGTAGTGGTAATCGATGATGAAAGTGATGATAAGTTGTTGGCGAGTAGTAGTAGCTCTTGCAAGAAAAGAAAAAAAGTTAGGTTCATGTTGCCACCAGCAAGTAGTACTCCTAAAATGGAAGAATCTGTGAGGAAGGAGCTGTTGGAACTAATTGATGCAAGGGAGAGTGGAAGTGCCTATTTCTTGGGACAGTCACATTTAGTGGTTTGTGATGGCTCAAACTACCTCAAGAGATTCTTAATAATGGTTTTCCGTTTCTTTGAAAAAAATGGCAGGGAACCTCCCGTTGCTCTCAAAATCCCTCATGCTGCTCTTGTAGAAGTTGGTATGATATGTACTATATAATTTTTTTTGGTTCATCTTTGTACTACATAATAATACTAATAATAACTCTTCACTTTTTGGATCAAAATCGTATACATATACATACTACGTACACACATAGTGTTTTAGTAAAAATATTTGGATGATTTTCACGCTGACTTGTTTTTTATATTGAATGATTTTCCATTACAAAGTAGTGGTGGTGTACTGGTGTATATGGTTGGAATTTATGGCGGTGATCATAACCAATGATGATTGTTGTGTATTTGTACACACTTTGAGATGGTATGAGGTTAAGAATGAGACATCATTGTACTTGCATACACAACCAGTCAACCACCATGGATTTCAGCCATACACCGCCATTTATGGAATTGCCCTCCCATAACCTCTTACCATTATTTTCTCTCTTTTTTGCACAACTTTATTGTTCATTTAGACCATTCGCAATGTCTGGAGAAGGACACCAGAGTTTTTATTTTTATTTTTTAATCAAGCAAATTTAGTGCTTTTTTTTTTATCATACTACCTAAATCTTTTATCACTGGCTTAAACTTAGTTCATTTTGATTAACTGGTAAACTTTCAACATATAAAGTAATAAATCAATGAAAACTAGCCAAAAAATTGACCGTATGAGCAATTAAGTGTGGTCGTATCCGAACTAATTCAAAAGTAAAACCGAAATCGAACCAATCCAAACTGCAAAAAACCGCATTTAGTTTTAACCGCACGGATCATTTTTCTTCCAAACCACACGGTTTGGTTTGGTTTGCGGTTTTCATTTCAAAAAACTGAACCAAACCAACCCGCAATACTTAACTTATCTCTATCAACTATTAACAATCAACCCAAATTGAGTCCATAAAATAATAGGATGTCAAAACATATCATTTCACGCGATCGAGAACTATACTGTTGGTATTAAAAATAAGTTATTATGTATATGCAATTTAAGTATATGCATATTGTATCATGTAAACAATAAAATAAATTAAAATTTCTTATGTTTATTTTGTAACAAGTTGAAAATATTGTCATATTTTTTATATCGTGATAAACCGCACAAACCGAACCAACCCTAACTACATTGGTTTGGATGACTTTTTAAAAACCAACCAAACCAAACCGCATGCATTTTTATTTCGCGGTTAGGATAACTTTTATGCTCAAAACCGAACGAAACCACACCGCGAACACCCCTATGAGCAATCATATTCACTTGTCTTCTAACAAACTTCACTTCAAAGTTTACACACGATAACACAATTAAACTAAATTCCGAGGTCTACTAAACTTGATTTTGAATAGCTTCAGTTGACATCGCTTTCAAATTAAATCTTACCAAATCTATATGATTTGTACCCCATACACCAAAGAGTTTCATCAATAATAGGAACAAAAACAATTAAGAGTCATAATTTCTCACACTTCAATCCGGTGCTTTTTAATTAAGGATTTGCTCAAAAAAATATTAAGGATAAAATTGTGAGGATTTAAACCAAATTAAATAAGATTATTCAACAATGTAAAATATCACAATAAGAAAAAAAAAAATCTAAAATTCCAATTAATAATAAAAATCTGTTTGTCCTTTAAGAATAACCATTCAAACTTTGCGTCAAAAACATAATTTAAAAATAACCATTCAAACTTTATTGTTTTAAAACTTATAATCATATCTAAATAATTAAAATTTTACAACTTGACAAATCAACTGAAAATTTTCAAATAATTAAAATTATTTAATGGACGAAAATGATAATATATATAGGCAAATGAAAATTGAAGCAGTGACCAAGTAAAATCACAAATAAGCTGAATATTGGCGAAGCTATATAGCGGTGCTGTTTATATATATATATATATATATATATATATATATATATATATATATATATATATATATATATATATATATATATATATATATATATATAAACAGAGTACAATGATATTTTAAGAAAATTCACAAATCACATAACATATTTAGAAAATAAAAATGCGTAGAGAATACTTATATTTCTTGTCTTATTAATTGTTTTGTCAAGTAGTTTAGTGAATGAACTCATACACTCTTAAATATTTTCTCCGATCTTATATATAAGAAACACTTTACTTTTTAGATTCATTATAGAATCGATGTATTTAGATTATATTATTGTCTAGATATGCCTATTCTAAAAAGAATCTAAAAAGTCAATTTTTTTCTTATATACAGAACCAGAAATAATATTATAATATTAAGAAATAGAAAAATTCAAATTTAAATTTTTCTATGTCCATAGGCTCCCAAAGTGGCCGTATTTTACATGACATATTAATTCATTTTTCTTGAGCTTATAAAAAAATAAAATAAAAAAATATTCATTTTTCTTGATCGCCATGGACGGAGGGTGAATCAAACGGTATGAAATAGAAAAGCTTAGGCACACAGATGTTAACAATTAACATGAAGCAACAAAACAAAATTGCAGCATTGGTGGCCAGTCATGTACCACAGGTACCAAAATAAAGAATAACCTTTTTTTAAAAAAAAATTATTACTACTCCTATTACATTATTTTCTTGTTCTCCTGTTAATGGATGGAGGGCGTGAAGCCGTGAATGGTCAATGGCATATGCAGTAGAAAAGGTGGACACATCACATAAAATGATAAAAACATGAAGCCACCAATTGCAGCAGCATCGCTGGACCACAAAATGGTGGCCAATCTGGAGAACCACAAAATTGGTACAGTACAAGTTAGAACAGAATTTGCATCGCTTCTTCTGACTCAGGAAATAGGACGAATCACTATCAGAGCCATTAGCCACGAGTCTCAAATAGAGGTGGGAATAGGCTAGGTCGAGCTAGGCTTTGCCAAGCCTGAGCCTGGCCTGTCAAAAAATCGAAGGTCTGAGCCTGGCCTGTGGCCTATCATAGGCTTAAATTCTAGGCCTGAGTCTGGCCTTTTGAAAGTCTGATGTGGCCTGTTAGCCTGTTTAAAAGCCTATTTCATATGAACATATTTAAATAAATAATTATATTTATTTTGAAATATACTTATGAACTAATAAAATAATGTTCCATTTGATATTTTAGAGAATTTGACTATATATGTCATCATATTTCAATTCTAGTTTATAATAATACATTTATATATGTTAAAAACTAATGTAGATTAATAAACTTAAATTACTTAAAAAGTTAATAGATTTATAATTTAATCAAAGTATAAATTTTAATATATAAATAATAATCGTAATAAAAATATTATTCATGTTAACTTAAATAGGCCGGCCTAGTAGGCCTCAGAGGCTTTTTTAATGGCCTGCGGCCTGGCCTTTTTAGCTAAATAGGCTTATAAAAAAGCATTGGCCTGCTCTATTTAAAGAAATAGGCTGGCCTGGCCTGAGCCTATGTAGGCTAGGCCTTAAGGCCATGTAGGCCGGCCTGACCTGTTCCCACCTCTAGTCTCAAACCGTCACGGAAACACATTCGCGAATCCTCTATCAAACTCAAACCAAAGGAAATATCTTCTCTCCTTGCCCCCATTTAAAATTAAAATAACTTTAAAATTTAGGCCTTAAATTTTTTAAAAAAGGTTATATTAAGCAAAAAAAGAAATAAATTAAAATTCTTATTTTTATTTGTCGCTCCTTATTATTTTTGCATACATATCATTGTATCGAGTATTAAATAACAATTTTGACAAATATGACGAGCGAATATGATGATTGACACCAGTGATAATGATGAAGAAATACAGCATAAAACTACAATTAAAAAAAAAATATAGCATAAAATATTTTAATTTTTTATTTATTTATCTCACTACAAGAAAACGTGATATTGTTGACCAAATTTATTAAGGTGGTGGACAAATTCACTTAAAACATAATTATTTTGATATTTTGTATTAACGTATCCGGCAAGCAACAAGTGATGATGATTTTTTCAAGCTAAATAGTCCGAAATCATGAGATGATACAAATATTGAGATAACTCGGCAAAGTGAGACCTATGTAACAACCGCCGACGAATCAAAACTTGGTAACTCAACCCAGAACCAATTGAGAGCCAGATTGATGGATGATCACTCAAAGGAGTCGAGCCCCACGAGCACATGACTTACCAAAGACACCAATGACTACTGCCGTCAACACAAAGTATCTAAGTACCTAGCCCTTTCGAGCAAATCAGACCGAAATTGGGTCTTGATGAGTATAACTCATTAGTAGCTTCAACAAAACAACGCAAAGAGGTATGAATCAACTGCCAACACAGAAACATCCAAGTAATTCCCTTTAAAACAGTTGAACGACAGAGGCGACGAATGCGATCTCCTTTCCAAGTTCAGGACAACAGTAAACAAAATTAAACTTGCAAAACAACTGTCGGTCCAATGAATAAACAAAAATCCTGAAAATTAATCACGAGATTTTGCATTGTGTTGCGGCACCCATGAAACTGGGAACTTCTGTAGATCGTGATTGGAGATCACGAGTCACCCATCAACAATGATTTGAAGCCACTGTTTTGCAGACAAAACTCGAGCAACCAAATTTTGTTCATGAATGTCGATTCTTCCCACTTCCACGAAGCAACACGACACATAAAGGTATGGTTCCGTTGAAACCCCCTCTCCAGAGGTGAGATGCATAACCAGTCGCGGCTAGCCGACCAATTTGGACGGGGGGTGATGCGGGTGACTATCGTCGGCCGTCGCACCACCCAAGGCCGTCGCTACATCTTCAAGGAAGCGGCTGAGAGAGCAGGAGGAAAGGCGGTGTGTGGAGAGCCTTTCACACAAATTAAGGAAGAGGAAGGGTGAGAGAGAGGGGGTGGACAACAGTGGTCAATGAAAGAAGATTGCTCGATATCAAATTCTTTTTCAAACACGGAACAATGTCAAAAAATTATATGAAAATACATGATGGTATAAACTATTGAATACACAAGTTCAAAATAAAGTTTTTTTTATTAATATACTTAACAAGTGCTTCAGATATTGTTTAACATTTTTCTTAATATTATTCAACTTATTTTATATTAAATTTCCTTATTCAATATTCAACTTGAAAATAAGTTACAAATTTATTTGTGAAACTTTTTCCATTTTTTATTTTTTAAAATTAAAAACTATATTTTTTCGATAATAAATTTAAATCTATATTTTAAAATTTAGAAACAGAGGTACTGAAATTGTAAATAGATAAAATAGAGGGAGTAAAAACAAATATGTATAGGGTTGGAGAAGTAGACGAGACGATATAAATAGAGGAGGTAGGGGCAAGAATAGAATTCTTATACTGTACTACGATTAACGAAAATCGTTTTTTGCTTAAAATCGAACGGATCTATCTATCTATCTATCTATCTATCTATCTTCTGAACAAAAAGCAAGCAACCGTAGCGATAATTCGTTCTTGAGTTGAAAGTTGAAACTCCTCCTCCTCCTCCTCCTCCGTATGGACGTGGCAGCCACCACCGTCGTATTACCGTCTATCGTCCTTGGAAGACCTACAAACGGATCCCGCTTTGCTTCTTTAAAGGTATGTATGTATGTTAATTGTTACTAGTTACCAGCGCTGCTATATATCGCGAGGAAAATCTTCACGAATGTTTCACGAAATCCAAAAAAAATTAAAATATATTGCTTAAAAAATTATTGCAACCGCTTGCCATCACCGCTCATGTCTACAAATGGAAGTGAGGCCAAAGTTACAATCCTCTGCAAGTTTAAACAAACTTAATTTGTTGCCCAGCAAACAAAGAACAAAGTAAGAACCGTCCATTGTTTTACAATTTAGAAGCTTCAATTTATTAATCTCTTCTATAGCCAACCAATTCCCCAATGATCTCCCTGGATACACTCTCAAAATAAAGACTTTCTAAACCCAATTTGTTATCAAAATCTTTACTTTTAAAAACCCCATCTTGTCCAAACAAGGAAACAACAAAATCCAATTGAGCAACTAGCTGGTCTTGAGAGGTAATAGAAAGATCTTTGTTACAAGAGTTTGAGAGAAATATTATGAAAGAGAGGGAAAACAACCAGCCAAGAATTTGAGGAAGAAATTCAGTAGAGGAGCAAAGAGAATTGCATTAAAAAAAACAAGGGGCTGTTGTTGTTGGGGATGAGATGAGAGAGAAGAGACAAACAGGGTATTAAATTAACGGTTAGATGATGCAAATCGGTGCCACTAGCAGTGCCACGTCATTCGGGACAAATTCGTGATTCGGGTCTCGCGATAAGTAGCATTTTCTTATACATATATATGTTTGTTTGTTTATGTTTATTGTTGAATCAAATCATATTAATGAGTCGGAATTATAATCAAACAGCTTTTTTTAATTATTAATTAATTGGCTTGATTGGTTGGCAGCAGCTATGCACTTCCATCCCTATCATCCCCAGGCAAGGTCACAGCCATGTTCGAATTGCTGCTGCTGCTGCTTCTGCAAATAGAAGAAGAAGAAGAAGAAGAAGAAGAGGAGCAGGATTTGTAGTTAGAGCCTCCTCCTCTCCAGACTCTTCTCACACCAATGACAATACCAATAATAATAATAATGTTGTCGCACCTCTTCAGTTCCAATCCCCAATCGGCCAATTTCTTTCTCAGATTTTGATCAACCACCCCCATCTTGTGCCTGCTGCTGTTGATCAGCAGCTTCACCAGCTCCAATCCGATCGCGATGCTGATCAACAAACCCAAGATCATCCTTCTCCTACCACACCCCCCACCACTGATCTTGTTTTGTACAGGTTTCTTCCATTCTTTCTATTCTCTTTCTTCTGCTGTGCTCTGCTGCTGTTTATCAACTTTGATGTTTATCATGTTAACCCGTGGTTGTTTTCCAGGAGAATTGCTGAGGTCAAGGCTAATGAAAGGAGGACAGCTCTTGAAGAGATCTTGTACACATTGGTTGTGCAGAAGTTCATGGATGCTAATATTTCTTTGATACCATCTATAACCCCAGATCCATCTGGTAGAGTTGATTCCTGGTCAAACCAAGACCATGCCAAACTTGAGCGCCTTCACTCTCTCCAAGCATATGAGATGATCCAAAACCACTTGTCTCTCATTCTCGGTAACAGAGCCGGAGGAGATCTATCATCCGTTGCTCAAATCAGCAAACTCAGGGTAGGGCAGGTCTATGCAGCATCAGTGATGTATGGTTACTTTCTTAAGCGAATTGACCAAAGGTTCCAGCTGGAGAAATCCATGAAACTTCTTCTAAATGCTGCAGATGAGACCAGTGTTCGTCAAACTAGCATCCATGATGCAGGGCCTGGTAGTAGTGAAGTGGACATTTCTCAAGGGACCTCTCATCCTGAAGTATCTACATGGCCTGGCGGCGACATCAGTCCTGGTGGATTTGGCTATGGTATAAAGCCCACCACCTTGCGTAACTATGTGATGTCCTTTGACGGCGATACCCTCCAGAGATATGCAACAATAAGATCTAGGGAGGCTGTGAGCATCATTGAGAAGCATACAGAGGCATTGTTTGGAAGACCCGAAATGGCTTTAACACCTGAGGGGGCAATTGATTATTCAAAGGATGAAAACATCAAAATTAGCTTTGGAGGTTTAAGGAGACTTGTTTTAGAGGCTGTGACTTTTGGTTGCTTTCTCTGGGATGTTGAGAGCTATGTGGACTCGAGGTACCATTTTGTCTTAAATTGAGCTGTGCATCCTCCCGTATAGCCGAAGGCATTGTTTTAGTGTATATTGGTACTGATCAATAGAATACAAGTTAATGTAGCTTGCTTTTATAGGTATAGGTACAACTATTGTTAATAAATTTATCTGTATATAGTGATTTGTGACTCTAGATTCAACTAGTGAAAGGAAAGTTATGTTGTGATAGATCTTTGCTCATTTTTCTTATCCTTTTTGCCGGTAACAAATCCTTATAGTCCAGGTTTCAGCTTTTATGATCATCCTATCCTATTAGGTAAATAAAAGTTAGTTATTACTTACCGTGTGTTAGTTTTGTCATATCAATCAAACGTATAAAATGAATTTGATAGCAAGTATTTTAACTTTAGACTATCATCGAGGTCAACGAAGCAGCTACTTCCAGCATTTTAATACCATCCGAAGTTGTTTGTCTGTTAACTATTACGTGCTGCTTCATGGCCCATGGACATTTCAAGAAGTAGAAGATAAAAAATCATACTGCAACCAATATTGTAACAAGAATTCAAGAACCATTAATTTATTTATAGCTAGTTACATATAAGAAGTTCTAATGAACGCATGCTACATCATATAATTATATGTCCCAATGTCGTAGTCTTCACTCCTCAGTTGCACTAATAGACATGCTGCGATGGTACGGTATAAAGTCCGCATAAACTATTAGCGGTGAAGCATTATTTGGATATTGAATAGAAATTTTCAATGCATATATATCATTCTTAAAAGACCCGATTTATCAAATTTCCCCAACTTATTTAGATTAGGACCCTCCTTTGATGTGGATTCGACGACCTTACTTATATCACATAATGTAACCCCTTGGATAGATTCAGAACATGCAAAATGTTGCCAAAAATATCGTAATAGACAACTTTGGCATTCATTTGCTCAAACTCAACAGACATAAATCCTTGGCCATCGTAGTAAAATTTGACCCCATCTTTTCCATTTTTATCAATGTCTCCTTTCCATGCCTTTGAACCTCCACCACTAGTTAAGAACTGTATTTGGCTGCAAAGGTGATTGATGATTCAGGAAACAAACAAACAAGACAAGTTAAATTAAGTTAACTTGTAGACCTGCTGGTGCAACTTATATGTTCCAAGCAATGGTCGTGCCCATTCAAGTACATATCAACATTGTTGGCCTGCAAATTCCATTTGAAATGAGAGATTTTTTATCAGGAAATAAAGGATGATGCTCCTTATCTCTATAACCAGGACAATGTTTCCTTATCTATATTTAAATGAGTAGTAGTAACCTCAAGGATTGGCAGGAGGTGTGTTAACAGCTCTTTGGTATCCCCGTGGTGCCCTATGCTTCTTACAGGATGGTGTCCCACAACAATCTTCCACTTGGCAGTAGAATTTCTTAGTGCTGTTTCCAGACCCTTCATTTAGAATTACACACACACACCCCCATACAAAGGACTATTAGATCACCTTTTATCTTAATAATTTCTGTGATGAGGAGACTTAATTACCTTTAAGAGGTTTGATAAATATTTGTCCCTTGGAAGCACACCTCTCCAATCATACTTGTGATCCTTTGGCTTCAAAAAGTACTTGTCGACAAAAGGAGTTGTATCCACAAAGAAAAACTCTGCGATTTCTGTGATGTTTTAATATTAGAAGAAGAAGAACTGTTAATTAATGATGTGGATGCGGGAGGGCAGGAACGTATATTGAATTGACAAGTTGGGTGAATGAAAGAATTACCAGTGTGAAGAATAAAAGATCTTTGGCAAAACCATCTATGATCAATATTGTGAAGGAATGGATTTAATTGAGCTTCAACATCTCCCCTGTAGTCATGGTTGCCCAAGACTAATTAGAGCAACCAGATGGATCACATTAATTAGAGTGAGTGAATAATGTATTGTTTGTTGGCAAACTGAGTTAGAAGTAGACTGACTGACCATTATACCATTGTTTTTTAAGGCTGTTGGCGGTGTAGATATCTGAGAAGGAATATTGAAATGCAGGGTCATGTATACCGGTCAATCCTTCATCATAGAAATTGTCTCCGGTTGATACCACAAAGTCAATGTTTAATTTGTCACCAACTCTTCCCATCTGAATTTTATTTTAATAAATAATAATAATAATGGTTGTAAGTAAACTTGTCTTGAATATGGAATATGCAGTAAAAAGAAAGAAAAGGAGAGAGACCTGAAAAGCAACTCGAGATTGGTTGTAGGTTCCTTTCCTTCCCCAGTCTCCAATGACGAGGAAGCTAAGTGAGCTGGTATCTGCTTTATTGACAGCAGCAGGGTGTTCAAGACGTTGGAGCTCATCAGCTGATACATTTACAGTCACACACACAACAGCAACACCGACGAAAACCAGAATCCATAAACATAAGGGGCTTAGGCTACTTGTTCCTCCCAAATCACCCATACTGTATTATGTTTGTGCGTAATATACTACTATAACAATAGACAGATAGAACACTAGTTATCAGTTATATATATATGTATACAAGGAGCTGAGTTGGATATACATGAGAAAATGATGATCAAGATGGATGGAGAAGGCATGCAAAAATGTGAACCAATGGGATGGGATATGGGATATATGGTATATCTGTGCAGTAAAAATTGGACAAGCAAACCAACAAAATGAATCGCGAGTTTCTAGCTTAAGTACGTAGATGCAAACAAACAAGGGCGTTTCAGTGGGTCCAATCCCATGCATATATATGATATATAGCGCATCTTCCTTGTAACTTCCTAATATGCTACTTCAGTGCTAGTTACGTAATGCAAACACAATAGATTAAGGCACTAAAATGAAGCAAGCAATGTGTGAAAGTGATACATACATACAATTCCTTGCAGGTTGGCCAACTTAATTCACATACAACTTCACGTGTTAAATAATTATTTACTTGTTCAATTCATTCCACCTCAAAAATTCTTTATCTTTCCAAACAAAGTCCATCGAGTTGGATAGAGGAGCAAGGAAATCAATTAAATATTTGGCTGAATTTGGACCATCATTGATTGATAGAGTATTCGGTTGTGTTCTGTTCACCAACAAACAATTATTGGCTTATAAAGTTACACAAGTATGCAATTAGCCAATATGCCACGCTGTGGCTTTGGAACAACCATAAAATGGTATAGAGAAATTTTATTTTGACAACGTGAAAGTTGTCCAACAACGTATATCTCTACTATTTGCCTACATTTTTATTTTTTTATTTCTGAACATCAGGTTTGTTAGATAATAATATGTTGAATGTGTTGTTGTGTTGTTTGAGATTGTTTGAAGTCCCACATTGCTTAGGTTCCCGGGATGTGAAGTGTATAAATATATGAGGGCAACCTCACCCTTTGAGTTAGCTTTTGGGGATGAGATCTAAGCATATTTAACAAGGTTGTGTGCGAGCTGAAATGCACACTCATCGGATACATTGTCTGTACAGACAACTATTTTAAGTTGTGCAGATATCACACCTCAATGGTCTATGGTGCACATGTGAGTATTATACGGTGTAGATTTGGTGTTTGAATGGATAAGATGTCTTAGTTAAAAGGGTAATTTTGTCATTTAATATATATATATATATATATATGCATCAAACACTTGATATAATAAATGTTTATCCGGTCTATATCTTATCATGTCTCAATCATATCATGACCATCAAACGAGTCTTTTTTTTTTTAGGGAAAAAGACTTATAGCATTTCATTATTAACTATGTTACCAATACATATGGGTACATCAATAAAGAAGTGGAAACTAGCTAGAGATGAGGCCACCCTTGCTAAGACATGAGCAACCTCATTGGTTTGTCTCTTAATAAACTCGATACGAGAGTTTCTAAAATAAGTGTTATAGACACGTACGCAATCCTTAATAATATCTCCGAGCTCAGACGCGTTATGATGCTTACTATGAGAACTAGTGACAACATTTTTTGAATCAAGTTCAAAATCAACATTTTCCAACTGCAAGTCATGGACCCAATTGAGAGCACTGAGTAAGCCAAGAGATTCTCCTATATCGACATCAATAATGGGCGATAGCCATTCTGTTTTGGCCAAAGCAAACCTTCCTTGATCATCTCGGATGCACATACATATTCCAACTTTGTTCTGCTGTTCGGAGAATGATGCATCTATATTGCATTTGTACCGACCAGTTAGAGGTTTTGACCAACGAATTGCAGTATTATGTTGTCTTTGCTAGGAGTGCAAGTTCTTGTGATTCTGCGCACCTTTCCAATCTGTAAGCAAGTTGATTGCACGTGCACGTACATGTTGAAATGGTTCAACCTTGTCTCTTCAAACCTTGTCATTTCTTTGTTGCCAAATACTCCATAACAAAGCCATGAAAAGTGACACTTGATCTGAATTGAAAACCTGTAACACAGAGAAGACAATGTCTGCAATATTATTATGCTGCAAGTGAGTTTCCAAAGTATTCCACCATCCAACACTTTTCCAAATTTCCTTTGCATCGTTACACGAGGAATATGTGTAAATTATTTTCCTGTTCATTCTCACAGAGAGCACAAATATCAGGACAGTTAACGCCTTTTTGAATAAGGCGAGCACGAGTCGGAATACAATTTCGACATAATCGCCAAATAAAATTCTTAATTTTTGGCGGAACTTCAGCTCTCCAAATTTTATTCCATTGACCCGAGATTTGCAAACCAGTTGTGTCAATTGCTTCATTAATGCAGTAACGATATGCACTCTTAACAGAGTAGTGTCCATTTTTCTCAAGTCTCCAGATCAATTTATCTTCAACAACCGACTCTAATAAAGGAGTTTGCGAAATTTTTGTTGCATTGCTGTTATAAAAAATAGAGCAAATAAGAGGCATATTCCACTTTTTTGCATTTGCCATTAACAAGTCAGATACATTCAAATAGCTTACCATTAGATCCAGTTGCAAGGGTCTTGTAAAAATTTAACCATCAGACACCCATCTATTATCCCAAACCGGTATATTATAATCAGTTCCAATACTCCACTTATAGCCACCATGAACAATAAATTTTGCACTCCAAAGTCCAAATGCTTCGCCACATGTAACTTGGGTTGTGCCCAATGCTTGAGCTAAGGAAGTCGCTTCTAGGAAAATATTTAGCTTTGAATAATCTAGTGATTAAATTACCCGGATTAGCTTGTAACTTCCAGGCCTGCTTACCAAGCATCGCATAATTAAAAGCTTGAATACTTTTAAAACCCAAGCCACCCGCATTTTTGTGCATAGCTAACCGCTCCCAAGAGAGCCAATGGATTCCTTTAGACGGTTCTTTGTTATGACCCCACCAAAATGAACTCATCAATCTTTTCAATTTCGTCGCAAAGAGAGGACGGAATCAAAAAAATACTCATCATGTATGAAGGTATAGATTGAAGAACCGATTTAATCATAATTTCTCGTCCTGCTTGAGAGAGACATCTGCTTGAGAAATCAAATTACCAACGTTTGGCAAAGGAAACAAAAAGCTCAACAACACTGACATACATACTTAATAGTTCAAACCCATGCATAGATACATACATATACAAAATGACGGTCGATATGTGCATTATGTTGTAACTGACAACCAAGTAAGACCGAGTAGTTTGTGTGCATATTACTTACAAAACACTAACCATTAAGCACTGCCTAATTTACAATATCAATAAATAGAAGATTGGAAGTGTTCATATATTCAACATCATATGTGAAATTATTCCTAACAAAACAAGCATTTTGACTACTACTGCTTGGGACCTAAAAGTGAGAGAAGAAAAGCTCTGTAGTGTCCGGATGTTTCTGAGTGAACTGCATCATTCAGCGTCTTCTTGTATTTCTTTAAATATTCAGCTTTGATGTAATGCAGATCAATCTCACTCCTTGTTACAATCACCCTCAAAAGTTTTGTGTCATCGGTCCCCAGACCTTTCATTGCTTTACGTAGGACCTGCATACATAGTGGCAAAAGTTAAGACATACTTGTTTCCTTAATTATTTTGGAAATAAGAAATTTTAAAAGGTTCCATCTATGCTTAAACACAACCAAACCAACTACCACCTAATTTTGTGCTAACATTACTAACAGATCTTTCAGTGAAAAAAGGAATGTCACTAGTATTATATATAGTATATCTCCAGCATTTTGTGGTACATTCAAAATGCATACTTTGTAAGCAACCTAGCTGTTTTACAGGGAAAATAAGTATACTACTTTCAAAGCAACCTAGCTGTTTTACAGGGAAAATAAATACTCTCCACAAATACAAAATGATTTTAACAATAAGCATCTGAAGCATCTTATTCTTCATCAGTTATCTTTATCTTTATGATGGGGAATTGTTGGAGAATGCAGATTTTTTTGTCTCAATCCAAGTTAATGGCATTACAAGGAGAAATCCCCTAAAATTAATGTCAAAGGGAATACCTTTGCAAAATACTTTGCAGGACTCTCGGCACATTGGACTATTGTCAAAAGTGCATGAGCAAAATTCCCTGATGTTTCATTCTTTATTGCCTGATATGAACTCAGCTTGGGTAAGCGCCAGAAAAACACCTTGATAAATACAAAGACTATGCTTAAGGGTATACAAAAGGGGTTAGAATACCTTTTTCAGTGAATGGCCATACTTGCCATGGTAAAAATGATTTATGGCAGCCAACTGTGCCGCACTCCGTTGACTAAATATTTGCACAAAAGTTTTCTCATCAGTTCCCAGTTTCTTTTCACCTGCTTTATACAGAACCATTGCATCATTCTCAGCCATTTCTCTATTAACCTCAGGGCCTTCATGGCGTGGTGTGCTTACATATGCAAGTAAAATCTGGACAATGTTTTTACATAAATTTATTAGTAACAACATCGTTGTTGTTTGAATATCTGGGAAGTAATTCATAGATGTGATTATGACCGAGATCAAATGGCGAAACGGGAAAGAAATTTTACATCCAATTGAAATCTATGACAAACAACTGAACACCGTTTCCCTCAAAAGACTTATGCAGCGAAACAAAGTCGCACATTGGAATAAAACAGAGAGACCAGAATTTTAGTCCACATCCAACCAAGTGAAGTGACCAACCCATATAGTTGGCTTGCAATTGAAATTTGTAGCTGGTAACAAGCATTCAATCTTGTCGGGATCCAAAAGTAACTTTCTTAGCTCTGGTATATTTTTGAATGGAGTAACTATAGACAACCTACTGTCCTACGCTCAAAAACTCAAATGACATAGTAGGAGTCATCCAGTTAAAAAATTCTAAGCAAGACACAAGAACAAGTAATTTGCAGAGATATTTAAAAGGGATTACTGGAAAAACACCATTCGCCACAGTAGAAGTATCCAAGAAGCAACACACCAACACATTCAGAGATATCACCATATAACTTTGATGAACATTTAGAATCCCATAGCAATTTTGAATCTTTCAAAAGCTTGAACACTTGTACAAAACTACAAATAAACAACAGAAAGTGCCGAACCCATGCTCTATAATTGGTAGGAGTACTAGGATACAAAATGATTATGAGGCTTTTTATCATCAGATGGAAGAAACCTTAGGGGCCATTTAATTTTGAAAAACCTTTTGAGTTTTCATCTGGTTATGTTCAGGATAGGATTGTGAGTTGCGACAGAGAAGAGGGATGACAAACAAGGGAGAATGCCTGTCCAGAAACACTGAAAATAGTGTTTTGGCATTTTCAAAATTTCAGGAAATACTGAGATGCATTCTCTAATGCTTTTGTTTTTATGAAAAAACAAAATATTTATTAAAACACTACTCAAAAAAGTGTATGTGATCTCCAAGTTGTCACAAAAATTAGACATAGTCACACCATTGAACAGGCACTGAGGCAGTACCCTATATCAAAGGTTGGCAACTACTACGCACCACTGATTTACAATATAAAGTTAAAGAAACCAACCACCTACCATCCTGTGGCCAATAGAATTCATGCAGTTCTGACAAGACATTTTTCCTTAATGTTGAGGAATATCATGCATTCATGCTAGACACTAACAAACCCTCTAGTGGATTTAAAAAATAAAATAATATTGCATTGGATTTAAAAAAAGAAAGAAAGAAAGACATTCATTTTGAAATGGAGGGAGTATTAACTAACTGTACTTTCAGGATAAAAAACATTAAACACCACTCCCGATTGTGATAGTTTACATGGAAGACTCAGAGAGGGAGAAAGAAGATTCACCTTTTTATGATCCCCAGAGGCATTTCTTTCAATATCATGGTCAAGATAAATTCCAAATTTAGTATGGTATATCTGTCTTAAATATTGCAGCTGGGATGGAGTTCGTGAACATATTACTTCAGTGGCAGCTTCAAGGTTTTTGGCCACAGTTAGAGTCTGCTTAAGTATTATTGCATCACGTCCGGCAGGGTCATGCATCCAAAGCAGAACTGCATTCTAACAAACAGAAAAATACAAGAGAAATCAGATTGCCTTCATTCTTCATATACTTAGGTTGATAATAGAAAGGCATGGGTTAGTTAGTGATGGATGGGTATATAATTGATGAACTACAAAGGAGTGGTAAAAAAGGACCTCCAATTTGCCAGAAAGCTCCGAAGATAATCGTTTGAGAAGGTCCTCAGAGTACATTGCACTATATTCTTGTTGGAGGTAGGCACGCTGAGTAGCATCTCTATGAGCAAGTATATTGATGATAGCACTAGTATCACACCCAAAGCCTATGAAAGCATCAAGTTAGTTATTATTAGAATAAAAGTATATGCAAATATGCAATGGGTGTTCTTATTCTTATTGTTAAGAGTCTTACAATGGACGAGAGATGCCCGGAAGATATGTTTATAAAGGTGTAATTGAAATATATTAAATACTACTAATCCCCTATACTAATCCATTAGCTCCTCCCACAATCACGAGTATAATAAAATACTATACTTAACAACAACAACAAAAATGCAAGAAATGTGATATTTGAGAGACCAAAATGGAGGGTTATTTTCAATAACATGATAAAATAGAGAAACCAAAAGTGCAATTGAGACAAAAGTGGGCATTGTTCTGAGAAATGATTTGGCATACATACTACACATCAAGACGATAGATTAGAAGTAGAATTGTTCTAAAAGAAGTGGTATACTCTGGGGTATTTGATTAGGTGTAAATATAGTAATTGTGTTGTTGTTGTGATCCATCATCCAAAGGAATTAAATGAAATACAGTTAAGCAGAATTGAATTAAAAAGGCAAATTGGCATGGCGTTAATAATAATAATAATAATAATAAATAATAATAATAATAATAATAATAATAATAATAATAATAATAATAATAATAATAATAATAATAATAATAATAACAGATTGACGACGATGTTGAAGGTGAAAGAGAGAATGGAATACGGAATAACCACCCTTGAAAGCACGGTGAAGTTGCATGGCGTCGTCTCTTGGGGAAAGAGGAATAGGGGGTACATTCAGGGTAGACATCTTCTTCTTCTTCTTCTTCTTCTTCTTTTCTATCCAAACTCCAAAAATTGGTACGTTTTGATCAAATCAAATTTTACAAGCACCCGATAATGCAGAGAGAGGGGGATCAAAAAGAAAGAAAGAGAGGCAACAAAATGCGTGAATTAAACGCAGCCAAAATAATACATTAAAAAAAAACAAAGGAATTTCATTTCTTTTATTTGAATTCATTTTCTTTTTTATTTTTATTTTTTTTACGATAATTAAAAAATGAAATTCTAAGCATTAGTCTACTTGACTAACATTCTTTGATCTTTGATTAATTTGGTGAATTTTTGAAATAATAGTAATTTATGAAGTATTTTAATTTTGTTTAAGCTAAATTAAAATAATTTTAAATAACACCTAAAAATTAGAAATTTAATTTTTTTTCCACCAATATATTTTTAAATTTTCAAATCGACCTCAATAAACTTTTTAAAAATTAGAAATTGATCCTTATTTTTTAAAAAAATATTGGAAATTGCCCCCTAAGTTTTCTAAATTGGTCCTTTAATTTTTTGAAAATTGCAAATTTGTCCTTATTTTTAAAAACTGACCCCTAAACTTTTCAAATTTATGAAAATGACCTAAACATTCACAATGAATTTTTTTTTATTACTCTACCCAAACATGCATTTAAGAATGAAAGTAATTCAAATAGAATCATTTGAATTGCTTAGAACTATAAAATTTATAAATACTTCATCCAAACATACTCTCAACATTTCAATAAAATAATTTAATGCTTACAAGTACGAATACACGTTTGTTGGATTCCATAGAAAGTGGGAGGAGAGAACAAATTTAAATTCCTTTTATATTTGGTTTAAAAGAAGAGAATGAATGAGAGGTAAGTTTTTTTTTTTTTTTGGTTACAGAGAGGTGAGATGTTTTATAACTAATTTATATATTTTTTCTTATAATATTACAATAATAGTACATAGCACAACATAAATAATAATGAGACGATATTTCAAAATGTTGTGTTGGCGTAGTGGAACAGAACATTGACACTTGAAGGAGGGGAAGATGAAGCATGGTGGAAGTGGAACGAGAGTCGTTTAATATGATGGAAAGAAAGTGAGAGAAATGAAAATTACGCATACCAATGCATGAACTTGGACTAGTTTGACAAATTAAAACTACCAAAAGAACCACCACCTTAAATTATATCTCCCTTAGCTAAACACCCTTCCATATTTACTAAATAACAAAAATCAAATCAAATGAAACTAATAACAAAAATCAAATCAAACTAATTAACCCATTAAAATTAAAATCACACAAAACCCATCTCAAATCAATCTTCCAACTCTTTTTCAATTCCACCTATTTAGATCTTCAAATGAAAACAATTCAATTTATGTTTTCTGTCTCCAAAATTCAATTTATGTTTTCTTCTCCAAAACCCAATTTCACAAACTAACAAATAAAAAGTTGGAACAACTCAAATGCTCGAAAGAAAAAGAACAAATCTTCAACACAAGTCAAAAAATAAGAAATTTTTTTTCTTTTTCCAGATACTCATCATCAATAAAAACGCTTCAAGCTTTGCTACTTATCTGATAATAATCTGCAGAAAATCTCACATAACCAGAAGCCAAGATTTAACACTCGTAGGCTTTTCTTCAATCTGCACTTGAAATCTAGATTTTGTTCTTTAGCTACAGTTTAACTATGTTTAGCCATGGTTTAACCGTAGCTAATCTTCTAGAACTCTTTTTCAAAGTAATCCGGTACCTATCTCCACCTTGTTATGGATTGTACATTCCAGATCTCTTTTTCTCAAGTATTCCGATATGAAATTTCGACTACCATTCATCCGAAAAAATTTGTAGGGTGAAGTCAAATGATAAAGAAAGGTAAAATTGGAAAAAATAGTTTGTACGGGTAAAGATATAAATGTTGGGGTAGAAAAAAAAATCCTTGAACTACGACACATATTTTGTAGACTTTTTCTTTTTCGCCAAGCCTCTCGCACCTTTTGATTTTCCATAAATACCCCACTCTAATTTTAGAACTCGAAACGTGTTTTTGATTGTTCAAGTTCTAGAATCCAAACTAGAGTCGGTGATTATGGTCTTGGCCATTGGCCATTCTAATTAGCCCTTGCAGAGGTGTTACCTCTTATCTGCCACGAATGAATTTCCTTATTCTATTCTATAAATATGTCTTCATTTTTTGCATCACTCATCCTTCTCTCTTATCTTCTCTCAACTATCTCATCTCGTCTCTCAACTAACTTGATGTTGGTTCTTTTTAAAAGTTAGTGGGTAAACAGTTGCGTAGTCTGCCGTTGACCAATCATAAAATTCTCATAGTTGTCCTTCGTGTAAGAATTAATAATTAGAGATCGATATATTATATGAAAACACACTTACTTGAGGCCGATATCGGAGCCACCGATATGTTAGACAAGGTCTTCCACCGCCTGATCACTTGCTCCATTCTCTTAGGTCTTTGATAAGGAAGACAACAAATGAGCGTGTGTTTTTTGCGTGTGACGGCAGAGGGGGCCTAACCAATCTTATATATAAAAGATTTCAACCCTAGTACCACCCATCATGGACCCTAGAGTTGGGCCTACACTTTATTCTACACAAATCAAAATCAGTGTTCAAAGCCCATTATTCTTCATCAAATGGATCACAACATCAACCCGTTTTTATTAAAACCAAAACCCACAATTGATTGCAGCCCACAAAATATTAGAAAATATTCTAACACTTCGATCATGATGTATGAAAACTCCTGAGTTACGGGTCGAGTTGGGTTGATTTTAGCCATATTCATTACTCGAGCAAAGTATATGTCATATTTTTATTTAAAATGTTTAATTATTTTGAATATTGCTATTAATCAGTTTCATTTTTTTTTATAAAATTTAATATTTAACAAGAAGCCAACAATTTGGTTCACAAATCGTAACTCAATTGGTAGAAATATCAAAATTGCTAGATCATATATCTATGAGTGGGATTCGAACCTCGGTCCTTCACTTTGTATGTGTTTTCAATAGTTAACCATTTCGTCTATTTGTCAGTTTGCCACACACACACAAATGCCGCATAGTCTGTTTTCATTCACACTATTCCAACTCTGTATTACACACTAAGAAAAACTAATAAGTCTTCGGATAAGGATTTACTGCTGTAACAAAGTCACACTGTTACACGCACTAGTAGATCTGAGCCATCCATTTCAAATCGGACGGCTCATATTGAATCTTAACAAAATCAATACAAAACAATTTCACCCCTTAATTTTGAATTGGACGGTCTTCATGAAAGACTGTTATTACTGCGGGATTTTTGTCAGCATGAAATCCAATTCCTAAATCTTAGGAAGGACTTAATTCAGCAGCAAAAACTTATGCATAAAGACCAATATTATAAGATATTTACAAATTATAAGAGTGGTGCTTGTGTCACTTTGGAACTGTTTACCTATACATCAGTTTCCTCCTACAGATTCAACGAGCTCAAAATCCATCATATTCCCCAACCACCACCCATGAAAGGAACCACTTCACTATTCCTCAGCAACATCTGATGGCAGCTTATATGTGCGGATGACTCGAATCTAAAGCAAAAACAAAGAACGAAAAATGGAAGTATCAGATAACTAGTGAGTCATAGCTAATAATGATTCTATGGCATTATCTCCAAAAGTTAAAACAAAACAGAACATACATAGACAGAAGGCAGCGATTCTGTCACATATATGATGATCCAGTAGAATAGGAAACAATCATATGCTATTATACATATTTTTTTATAGGTAGACGTTAGTGGTTAATTTGTTATGGGAGGGGGAATTTGTCAGTAGAAGAGTTTAAACCCTAGACATCTTACAAGCAAATCATATCAAATCAAGCAGGCAACTAAGAACAGAGCATATAAATATTGCCTGAGCCAAAGCATAAATTGTTCGCAAGATCCTAGCATAATCTGTTCCCAGCATTTGAATCACAAGATCAGCCAGAAATGTTCCCCAAAGCCTGTTGCAAATGCCAAATAAAACAAACAGAGCATAAATTGTTTTGTAATGCCTCAAACAGTAATAAAGCATGAGAGCAAAGAGGAAATAGATATGCAGCTGACAAATCTTAAACCGAGTTCACTGACACCTCAACAGAAGGCTGTCTAGCAGTTACTGATATTAAGTGCAAAAATGAAATTAAAAAATGGCTCCATTGGACAAGGATAGAAATAAAAAATGGCCTATTCCACAATCACACAGTGCTGCCCCATCCCGCACCGCACGTGACCCTCCTCTCCCAACACTGCTGCCATACTCACCGAACAGATGGTGTTATAATCCAAATTGTATATAAACCCTAAAGGGGCTAGGGTTCTAAATCTGTTCTTCACACACCACAATCATGGCATGCATGGTTGACTTTTGGTGCCTGGACGAGGGTTTTAGTGGCAAAGCCTGCAAGTACAAATGCAAATATGACCAAGAAAATGACAGCACTGGTGATGCTGAAAATGACATAATCTCTTTCATGGATATGACGATGTTCTCTTTCCGTCGATCAAGACATAGATGTTGCCGTCATTGTTTGATCTTGACATGACAACTTTTGGGAGGTTGAGCTACGACAAGGTGATTATGGGGATGATGTTGTGATGAAAAATGGAATAAGCTACAGCAATAGCAGGTGTCAGTGGTTTAGGTGAGCCAAAAGCGGATAAAGGCATACAAGGAGAGGATGATGGAGTTGAAAGAAGAAATTCATTTGAACAAGGTTGAATAGAAGGGGAAACAAGAATGATGTTGAGGTCACTGCAGTGTTCTTGATAATGTCATTGATTCATTGGTATTGAGGTTGTGGTGCCAGAGGAGGGGGGGTGATGTGTTAGGGTCAACAACAACGGGCCACCAATTATACCCCTCTGCTATCAATTACCGATTTTGACAAGGTGGGTTTAGGGAAATGAAGGACGAGGATGAGAGAGAGGTGGTGAGGGGTAAAGTTTTTCCGTATTTTACCCCTTTGGCCTCAGAACACAACTATAATTCACCTAAAAGAAAAATTTGAGATGCAAGAAAGTATGGTAAAACTTAATTGGTATAGAAGCATTTGACACTTGAGAAAGGAAAAACAAAACTAAATAGAAGCTTTAGAAGTTTTTTTTCCCTTCTTCCCAAGCACCACCAAAATCACCAAGGAAAAAACACAGAAAAATCAAATATTGCACACAAACACCTACGAAAAACGAGTATAGAGTCAGAGACAGTTTTTCCAATTCCCCACAGGAGACCATGTCCACTTTGAAAATTTGTCAGTTTCTGTTCAAGCAACCAAGAAATCAGACTCTGGGTTAGGTAGCAGGACAAAAAAGGGCACCAAATTAGACAAAGAAATGCTATATTTTACTCCGGGAGTTTTCTTCAACGCTACTTTCTATGATCAATCACCCAAAAAGGAACAGAGGTAAACTAAACTGATCACTAAACAAACTAGATAAACAAAATAAATTATGTTGATAGGACCCAACTCAGAAATAAGAGATAAGCACTAAGAAATAATTCTGCATAACTGAACCAGATGATATGTCCTCGCCCTCGGCTCTTCTTATGTTTAGGACTGAAGAATACAATAAAACAAAATTTAAATGAATGGAGGTCAACTCCTTGCAGAAGTGAATTACAGAGAACAATGGAAAATAACCTGATAGAAGGATCGGCTCCTCACTCTCTACATCATCCAAAACCCAAGATGCCAAAAACTACCCTCTAACGGTTACCCTTCCCAATAAAAACACACATCTCATGATTCTATCATATTCCCCACATTTTCTCTCTCTCCAATTATATTACCCCCCTTATATTACCCCCACTCACCCACACCACACACATTAACAATGGGCTTGTCATTAGATGTAAGGAAATGGTGTACAAATCTCAAATAAAAATTTTATTTCTGAGAACAGAGTGAAAAAATCTATTCATATCGTTAGTTGAAGAAATCCATCATAACAATTGATCTAATTCTCTTTACTGAAATAATACAACAGCCCCCTTTTATATATATCACAAAGTAACTACCAATGAGTAACTTTTTAATACGATCTAATTTCAATATCTGACATTTAATCATATATTTAACTATGGTAACATCCCCCTCAAGTTGGACTATGGATGTTAATGAGTCCTAACTTGGAAATACATTTATGAAATGGAGAAAGAAACAAGAGTTTGGTGAAGACATCTGCAAGCTGATTGGTAGAGGTGACATGCAGCAAATGAATTAAGCCTTTGGTGATCTTTTTCATGAATGACGTGATTGTCAATCTTTATGTGTTTTGTGCGCTCGTGAAAGGTGGGATTGTGGGCAAGAGATATGGCTGATTGGTTGTCATAGTATACGGAAGCAGAATAATTGAGGGGAATGTGAAGTTATGGATTCCGAAATAGATCGACGGATCCAAGCAAAAACCATGTTATTACATCTTTCATCTTCGCCATGCTCCATAGAGAGGATCAGAAGGCAGAGGTGATAAAAGAGAACCATCAACAAAACACATCTTATTTTTAGCCATGGGAGTGACTTTCATAGCCTTAGACCAGGTATGGTAGTTTGGTCCAGAAAGGAGGGGAAGACCAATGGCTGTGAAGGACTCTTATTGCCATGAAGAAAATATGGATTGAGGGGATTAATGACTAAATATGTTAGGATGTTCTGGTTTGCCATGGGGTTTTGACAAACATAAGCAAACGAGGCAAGTGGTTGCAAGATGAAAATGAACAATGTTTTGTAGAAACAAACACACACACACACACACACAACACAAAGTAACCACCAAAGATTAATTCATGCAAGGAAAGTTTAGTGTACAAAAATATAAAACTGCTAGATATTGAAATAATTAAAAGGAGGTGTGGGGCATACACAGGTCCAAGTAATGTGAGCATGCTTCTAAAACCCAGATATCTTGATGCAGCACCGAGAAACCCCTAGAACATATCAAACTTCAGATGATAAACATCACATAAAATCAACACAAACTGAAACACCAACTTATTTTTGAAAAAAATAAAATCTACTTAAGAGACAAAGTAACCAACTTTGTTGATATAACTACCACAAAGAACATTAACTTTATCGTGAAGTTCTATGATGACAATGTCTAAATTCAAACTCATTTCACGTTTTTCTATTTAACTGGTGCATAAGAAGTTGAAGCTGCAAAATATTGGATACAGCATAATAGGTTTAGCCATCTATAAGTCAATTTTACCTATGCATCTGCGAATATATTTAGTACATTCATGCCACTAAAATAGATTCCTATGAAATAAATTGACAACAAAAGAAGCATATCAAATTGGGATTTGGATTCCCTGACTTTTGGGCGCCAAAGTCGCTCTAACTTTCAACCTTTATGGACCATTAGATCAATCTTACACTTCATATTGCACCACGTGGCTTTGTTTTTCTGGAATTGTTTTTGAAACAACACAGAAACTTGTACGCTGCAGTTTCATCTCCTTCCCCAAGCACGCTTTTACCTGCGAACCCCCGCACACCATCATCCAAACCATTTCCGACCACTGTTGCCGTTTGATTCTATTCTAACCACTACAACCAGTTTGAACGAGATTATAGTAGGACTACTATGGTTGTAAATCCGACCACCACAACCATTTCAAATTTCCAGATCACAACACACAAGTCAATTGGGGGTGTTGGTTGTTAATTTAAACTGGTGTTGAACGGATTATTGACACTAAAGTATAAACATTTGAAGCATGACAATGGTGTTGAAGGTATTATGGATTTTTCAAATTGTAATGTGAAGATTTATGGCGCAATAAAAGCATAAATACAGGCAATTAGAAATGAGACAGCGGCGGTGTTGATCTAGTTGTGGCGGTTAGAAATGAGACAGTGGCGGTGGTCAGAGTCGATAGTGATGGTCGGGGCTATAAAGGTTGAAAGTCAGACTGACTTGGCGCTCTAAAGTCTTTTTTTTAGGTAAACTAAGAGTTTCACTTTGGCGCTCTAAAGTCAGTGGATCCTAATCCATCAAATTGTTTTGTAAGGCACCTGTTTTGCTGCAAGCAAAGCTACCCTGGATTCTAGATTGATCATAGCTAAATGTCCACCCTGTAAATCACATAGAGCAAAATACATGTACAAGTTATTGTTGAGAAATATTGATCATGTTACCAAAACAACCACCAGTAGCAATGTATACCTTCTTCACTAACTCTTTCTTAACCTGGTAGTTAGCAGCTTCTACAAGCATTTTCCCAGATAATTTCCTCGCAAACTACAAGTGATCGTCCAGTCATGAATAGGAGTGAAAAAAAGGAAGCCAAACTGGTTTCTTTTGGAGAAACATTGAACATAGACAACTAATAAAACAAAGATATATTCTCTTACCAATTGATATATCTTTGCCAAAGTAAATATACCACCTCCCTGGGGGTGTAAAAAGAAATGAAAAGAAAATATGAGCCAAAATATAGAATTGAAAAGATAGTGAGATGTAAAGTGAATGAGTTAAGCAAGAATTAAAAAAAGAAAGAAAAAAAAAAACCTTCAAAAGAATAGATTGAAAGTCTTGTGCTCCAACTTTTGACTGCATTTTCCATTGATCGAGTCCAAGTTGTAGAGTTCCCTGAGCATGAGACGCAGTGGATACATCCAATAAGCCTGTATGGTCTCCTCCTGATTCTTCACTGATTAAAGTATGTATATTGAAGCTTTAGATGATGAGGAGCAGTTAGAGAAGTAGAGTATAAAAAAAATTATTAATATAATTTTGATTTGGTTACATACGTTGAGTCGTAGTGTAAAAGGTGGAGGAATACTTCTAATTCAAGGTCGTGAGTTGAGAGTTGAGTTGAGCAAGGAATATCCAATTTTTTACTTAGATTAAGCAACACATTTCTGTAAGATGGCCTCCAACCCCTGAGAATGAACCGTTAGAAATAATATAAAACCATTGATGTGGCTCTATCCTAACAGCTTAAGAATTATTTAGTGTGACAAATGAATGACAATGATGATGGTGATAATAATAATAATAATGAAAAAGAAAAACCTTAATGTTGAACGGGCATCAGCTGCGAGGAAGAAAAAGCGGGACTCAAGAGTGGCTATAAATTGTTGGCGTAGTTGAATGTCATACCCAATCGTGGATGGATCGATTATTTCCACCTCCTCCTTCTTCAAGGTCCTACTAGTAGTTGTTGTTGTTGTGATGGATTTCAGCAAAGGACTCAAGTAGCTGATGGAATGGAATAGAATGGATGACATTTATTATTAATTAATTAATTAATAGAACGAGAAATGGATAAGAGAGAAACAACACAACACAATACCTTGGGCCGAAAAGGATTGTTTGAATTTCACAGAGCTCCGAGTCCGTTGCAAGTTCAAGCACCGATCGCAGATCAGGATCGAAGTCAAAGGCCCGTCGTTCTTCACTTACATCTACCTTTTTTTGACAAAGCACCTTCACATTCACATTCCGATTGCGATTGCGTTTGCTTTTGGGCGAAACCAATTCCTTTACAATTGAGTTGAGGATAGATAGATAGATACAGAGATATGATTTCAAGTTCTCAATTGAATTATTATTATTAAATTATAAATTAAATAAAAATAATGAGAAAGCTTACTGTTGTTGTTGTTGTTACTGGGTAAGTGTGACACAGTTTCCATTTCCAACAAGAACAAAACCATGATGATGATGATGGTAAGGCCACTCCACTTGTTGCACTTCCACACCACCTCATCCTCGCACGCCAATTTTTCTACCTATACCTTCCTTCCATTCACAACCCAACATACCACTTCTAAACTCTTTCTCTTAAATCATAACCCATCAAAACTAAGGGCTATTATGATATTACTCCCTGCGTCCATGATACAAGAGGAAGTTTGTTTTTTACATTAAATTTTCAATAAATCTAAAAAGCAAACTTTCTCTTATCCTAAGCATTTGAGGAAATATTACGCTTTTGTTAACTAGTAGTGTTGTGAAAATAATTTATTTAAAATATAAAATATTTTAATTTTTAATGTGTTAATTTCACAAATTTTCATAATTTTATTTTTGAAGTAATATTTCAATTAAACATTCCTTTTAGCATTTTTCTTATTATTATTGTAAGTTAAATTTCACTATAATCCTTCAAAATTATAATATGTTAGGTAAAATATATTTTTCTTTACTCCCTAATTATTTTTCATTCAAAATTTGATTCATAAGTTTCTATTTTCATTATTTTTATCTTAAATTTTTTACATTTAAAAATTCATAAATCAAATTTATATTTTTTGTGCCGAGAAACTTTTTATAATTTTTTAAAACTTCTTCGGTGCCATGGCAGTGTAGTAGATGACTAGAGGCATTTGTAATAGTAATTATTGTAGTGCAACCTAAGAGGAGGGGGTTGAATTAGGTTTTATAACTAATTGAATATTTTTAGGGATGTTATGGTAATTTTATTTTTCTTGAAGGTTTGTGGTGAATAATATGAATAAAGTGCAGAAAAATAAAGAGAGCGGGAAAGAGAAGAGATTTATAGTGGTTCCCCTAATGGTACGTTCACTCTCTTCACACCCTGTAAAAGATTTCACCATGATCTTTATAAAGTGAAACAAGAGAACAATCCTCTATTTTTTCACTTTTTTGCTTCCAACAATCGTGGACAACAAGGTGATTCCCGTTATACAAAGTGAAACAAGAGAACAATCCTCTCTTTTTCACTCTCTTGCTTCCAACAATTCTGGATAGCAAGGTGTTTACAGTCAAGTCGACTTATGAGATGGTTTCCAAGTTGTTAGTGGAAAGGGCGAATATTGCAACGGAACAAGCCACGCCACGACTTTCAAATCAATCTGGAAAATCTCAAGCATCGTCCAAAGCACAGGGATTTGCGTGGATGCTGCTTCTCGACAGGATCCCAACGAGAGATAATTTGTTCAGAAGGCAGATCATTCACGATACTGGTGACAAGATGTGTGTGCTGTGTCGCGACTGTGCAGAGACCTCAATTCATCTTTCATTTATTGCCGTTTTGCGACACAAGTCTGGGGAAAGATTCTATCTTGGCTAGGATTGGAATTCATGTTACCACATAATATGTTTTCTATGTTAAATTCTCTTGCGGCTACCCCTGGTTGTAAACAGAAGCGTCAAGGTTTGGTGATGAATTGGAACGTTGTTGTTTGGAATTTGTGGCGACAAAGGAATAAGATGATTTTTGAGAATTGCAGTACTGATATTACCGAACTGGTGGTAGAGGTTAAGGTAACTTCCTGGAAAATGGTGGATAAGCAAGTTGAATTCTGGCTCTTGCCTTTATTACGAATGGAATAGAGAACCATTGCTTTGTCTAGGAAGGTAAAGAAGAGAGGTCTGCTTTAGTGAGGGTGCTTTCATTCTTTCAATGTCGTGCCACTCCTTTTTGTTCTTGTATTTTCCTTTTAGCTCTTTATTCTATTTGTGTTTTTTTTTTCACTAGTGACTTTATGTACTCCTTGTGCATTGAAGCACTCTTTAATATTTAGGCTAAATTGCATTTTTGGCCCCCTAAGTTTCAGAAACTTGCGATTTTAACCCCCTATGTTTCAAAATAGCACTTCTGGCCCCTTATGTTTACCCCCCTTTGCAAAAGGTCAATTTTGACCAAGTCAATGCTGACGTGACAAGTCACTTAAGTGACTCAGCTGCCTTGTCAGCTTTTTTTCCATCTAATAATTAAAATAAAAAATAATAAAAATAAAAAAAGGAGAGGAAGAAGCCATGTGATTCCACTCATTCAACCTAATCAACTTCATCTTGATCAACCTCAACCTTCATCACCTCTCCCATTTTCATCTACATCTGCTCTAATTCCACTCATGTCCTGCTCTCCAATTTTTTCCTTCTCTTCCATTGCAGCCGTGTTTTCATTAGCTTGTTTTAGTGTTGGTTGTAGGCTTATGCCATGTTTGTTTTGTTGCTAAAATTTTGCCAGCAATTGATTCAGGATATATATGGTTTGACTAGCATCAAAATTTGACAACTTATACTCTGTTTCATTTTTTTATTAACGAAATTTTTTGCCGTTAAAGAAAAAATGTAATTGTTTGTTAGCCACTACACCGATGGAACAGGTTCTTTGATCCCTCACCAAAGTTATTTGTCTCAGTCACTATTCCTTCCCCTTCCTCTCCTTTTTATTTTTTTTTTATTTTAATTATTAGATAGAAAAAAAAAAACCGATGTGGCAGCCAAGTCACTTAAGTGACTTGCCACATCAGTGTTGACTTAGTCAAAATGAATTTTTTGCAAAAGGGGGTAAACATAGGGGGCCAAAAGTGATATTTTGAAACATAGGGGACCAAAATCGCAATTTTCTGAAACTTAGGGGACCAAAAGTGCAATTTAGCCTAATATTTAATACATATTTTGCTGATTCAAAAAAAAAATGTTCACACTAATCTGAATTTTATACAAGAGTTTGAGTACAAATTTTGATACAACAAAATTCCAATAATTTGTTTTCACTTTCAATATAACAATTCAGAATGATAAACTCTAAGTGCTCAGGAAATTTTTATCTGATATGAAATTATGTAGAACAGTTTCAGAGAGTTTTGTGAAAATATTTGCAGAGAATTGTTATGAAAAGTTAATGAAGTGATTCCTTGTTTTTGAGAAAATTCTGATGTATATTTATATAGAAAATGACATTTCTTTGAAAATACAATTGCAATAATTTGGAAGAGGTATAATAATGAAAGGAGAAAACTTACACACAGTTCCTTACCTCCTGTTTATACTATTCTCAAATCATAACATGACACCTGTTTTTTCTTTATTTTATTAAATAATAAATTACACCTCCTCTAAATGCGTTAACTCTTCTGTTGCTCTGTTTGACACCGTCTCTTGCAAATTAACACGACACACCATGAGATTGGACAATGGCTACAACATGGAGAACAATCTCCTTCTTCTGAGGCATAACAGATTCACGGATTGAAAAAAACATGAAACGATCCATAACTAAAAATCCAAACTTGTTATCCTTGAAAACTTCTATTTCTTAGCCTCCCCTATTTATATATGCTTGTTCTCGTTTCGTTCACACACCCAGAAAAAGCCACAACACATGCTTTCTTCCTGCGTGATACATCCCCACAATAATTTTGTCAAATGCAATGAAGGGTGAGTACCTGCGCATGACCATTGGAAAGATGTAGTAAGCACCAACCGGAGATGAGGTTTGCAAAGGTAATTTGGTACACTTGAATTTTGATAGATTGGAAAGGCTACAAAACGTGTGTGATGGCTATCATGTGGTGTTGATTGGAAAACGGATAGTGCGGTTTAACAGGGGTAACGGAAAAAATTTCACGCCGTTCAGTTTCTTAAGATGATGTGGATAAAGTGATACACGTGTCATGTTATGATTTGAGAATAGTAAAAACAGGAGGTAAGGAACTGTGTGTAAGTTTTCTCCATAATGAAAAGGTGTGTTTACGTATGAGAATTTTCAAATGGATGTAGAGGTAAATCGATTTTCATTACTAGGGAAATCGATTTCCCTTCCTTTTTTAAGGTTAAAAAAGTTTCAAAATTGCATTGGGTAAATCGATTTCCTTGTCAAAAATTCAACTTTGGTAAATCAATTTCTCTGTTAAGGTAAATCGATTTACCTGCTTAAAAACTTGAAAAAAATTCTAAGTTAAAAACCTTTTTTTGATGAAAATCATGCTTTAGATGAATGTTTGTGAGCAACTAAAGCTTATAACAATGAATTGCATATTGTACCTAAGATTATTCCCCATAACTTGATCAACATCTTCATTTGATAATTTGAATTTCTTCAACCTTGAGCATTTGAACATAATCAATCTTTTTCTTCTTTTCACATATTTGTCTTCATCAAAATAACTTTAATCTAAAAACTTGTCTTCACATTAATTCTCGGGCTTGAATCATCTCCTTCAATATTCTTCTACATCTCTCTCCTAACACTTAATCTCCCTCTTAATCTTGATCTCTCTTCAATAAAAAATAATAAAATTATCAACAGAGTGACATTAAGAGAAAAATAAAATGTTAGGAGAGAGATAGAGAAATGTTGAAGGTGAGAATCTAATTTCATAATTCTCTATATTGTTAATTTGTGATGTGATGCTCATTATCCACTCATATTTTTCCTTCCTCTTGCATATTTCACAACAAATAAAATATGCAACATCATACCAAATGATTAATGGATAATAAGATAAACAAAATATATAAAGAAAGGGATTAAATAGGGTCAATTTTTTTTTTACTGAAACAACCTTTGAAACCTAATTTTACTAAACAATTTTGTTTTCTCAGAGAAATTTATTTTTCTTCATAATACAAAAAAATATTTTTAATTCGGACGAACGCAATAATTATATTGGAGGATTTATATAAAGTCTTCAAATTTAGTCTATTGTTACAATACTTTTGAAATTTAAAATACATTAATAAAAAAATTATCATTTCCACCTATTATTTTTGTGCATTTTATTATCACATGTCAACTTCAGGATTCAGTGTGTTGGCACTGCAATAAAATTTAACTTATTTGGAGCAAGATATACAGAAATAGATGCTACCAATTTAAGTTTTTCTCTTTCTTTCTCTAGAACATCTTTCCAATTCCATCCTGCCTGGGAACAGATTCATTAACATCCATTCGTTCCCAATTCCCTACAAAAGAAGCCAGCTGATCGACCTTGTCATACAATCCTAAGAGGCCACCCGTATGTACGAAGAGGATCTTCCTCCCTTCCCATTTCTTTGGATTTTCATTCATATCTTTCAGCATTGCATAAGCAGCCTTACCGCTGAGAAGCAATAAACAATATTAAGTAAAATCAGCAAGATTCAATGGAAAACATCTAATTACGTTTAAGTCTCCTGATCAAACTTTTCTTTTCCCTTTTATCATAAGTTTGGTTCACATGCTAAGGAAACAATAAGAAGGAATTAATGATCACAAACCAAATACCTAAGAAAACTTTAGATAAAACCATTAAAGGTAAAGGTAAAGATCCATAAGTTTTAGTAATATAGAATGGATTTAAAGGACGGGTTAATGTAAAACAGTTAAAAAGTTTTACACTAACACCGAATGAAAACCAACTATTTTGCCACATCACCCACTTTTGTAAGGGTGATTAGAAGTTGGTAGGTTGGCATGGAAACTATTTTGCCACATCACCACTCAGTGTAGAAATGTTTTACACCAAGTTCACAACCTTTTCCACCAGACTTATTTTCCATAAATAAAGGTTAATGAATATTAGCCATAAACTGAAGATTGTAAACTGCCTGAGAACACAAACCAATACCTAAAAAACTGTAGATTAAACCATTAAGAGAGATATAAAGGTAACTAATCTATACGATAAAGTATTACAGTGTTGATTAATCCACTAAAAGAAAAGACTTCATCTTAGTTGTTGTAATTTATCCAGAAGGTTCGTCAATTTTCCACTGTTGCATCTTCACAACTTTTACATGATATACTACATGGCCTACTGGTTGCACTAACCAAGGAACTACTCATTTTACTAACTAAAGAATAGTATAATTAATAAGTAGAGCTAATCCTACTATAATAAGATGGAGGAAACTACCAAGTTTGTGAACAAGATATTTGTGTGATGCACAATGAATGGCCTTTTGTTTGTGGGGAAAAAAATGAGACAGGAGTTCTAAGTGATCCAAAAGAGCACTTCGGTAATATACAACGTGGGTCGAATAAATACCTGTATACCGGGTCAAGAACAACACCTGTAGCTTCAGCAACTTCTTTTACAAAATTAAGCTCCTCAGAAGTGTTCATTGCATAGCCAAGACCCTTGGCCTGTAAACAGTTAAATTTTCATCATAAGAAAATAATAGCTAAGCCAGATGATGAACTAAGTTTTTTAGACCATAGACATGTGTTCTAAGAACCTTCATGTTATGACTTGTCACACAAGCACATTATGTCTGCTGGAGTGTGATCATTGATTTTCTCAATAAGAACCAATATGTATATATTTTCACAAAAAGAACCATATACATCTTAGCAATCAAGGAAAACCTGTTCACTACTATTAGAATTTGGGAGGCCTATACTCAACCACAAAAGCTAGCTTGAGAGTTGAGGTTTGCACTATCCTTATGAAGGTTATCTATGCAATATCTTTAGCCAATGTGGGACTTCTAACACACCCCCTCACGTCCAGGACTGAACAAGCTGGAACGTGGAATCAACAACAACGGGTGGCCTAAATATGGGAGGTCTCCACAACAAACAACAAATAGATCTAGAATAGGCTCTCATACCATATTAGAATTTGGGAGGCCTATACTCAACCACAAAAGCTAGCTTGAGAGTTGAGGTTTGCACTACCCTTATAAAGGCTATCTATGCCATATCTCTAGCCAATGTGGGACTTCTAACAACTACCACTTTATTTTTACCGATACACTCACATTTTGTATGTGGACAATATCTCCAGAGTTAACACCAGCTTTAAGTCCATCAAGCAAGCCTTGAACAAAGTTGTGGAAGTAATCCGGGTCATCACAAACGGAGAATGCATGCACCTGCAGGAAACACATAAATGATATAAGCATCATGTGAAAAATTGGACCGTGAGTCTTCTAAGTAGAAGGGATACCCTTGCTTTCAAGGTACTCAATGATGAACCCAGTGCTAAACCAGCAATTGTGCCCCCACTAGAAATTAACAAAAGTAGGTTGTTAGTAGATGAAAATGCACTTCATGATTTAATAGATGATGTTCTTTCACCATATTACAGCTTAAGCTCACATTCACTGGGAAGTTTGGTAGTAAATTATGACATGAAAGCACAACCATACAATTTTTCACGGCCAAATCTTGAATTTTTATATTAAACTCACACTTTCAAAGGGAACTTGACAACTTGTTATTTTCTCTAGAATACATCATGCATACTATAAGATGCCTAAAAGTTGTTATAGAAACAAGCTCCTTCAACATAAAGAGAATTCAATCAAGAGGAAAAGGATGGTTGCTAAGGAAAATATAAATAATCCAGAAGATCAGAACCTGCCACATGCCACAACAATATCATCAAACTTGACATTGCTTGTTCCACTTTGAATTTGCAGCTCAATTTCCCTAATTGCCTCGATGTAGCCCCTGAATAGAATTTTAATCAATGGTAGAATCAAATTTTTTGTATTTATTGTAATAGGATTTGAATCACAGCAATATAGAATCCTAGATTGATGCTATTTGGATTAGAGTTGATGTATCATATCATTTAGCTTTAAATGTAATATTACTATATACTATAAATAGTGTCTACTTTTTTTGACAAAGAGAATAGTGTCTACTTAGACACACAGAACTACAAATTCTATATAAGAATAAGAATGTCAAATAAAACCAAAGTAAAATAACTAAACTCAAGGGGATCCCTCTTGTGGCAAGAAGCTTGGTTTCTATTCTGCAGTTCAAATTCAAAACTTCCAACCCCAGATCCTCACCAATTTCACGACAAATACTTTTCTAGTATAAAAATATTAAAATGTTGGATGAAGAGAGTATCTAGACCATGGTAAAAGAGTATCCTACTAACAAAACCTAACTACATATAATATGAAGAACAACAACTAGAATTTTAAGATCAATATTTCTATAAACACCGCAAGTATATGAAGAATTGGTTTTTGAAAGTTCATATCACAGTCTAACCTGACATTAAATTACAAAGATTTGGTTTTGTTCGCTGTTAGACTATTATTATTATTATTAATTAAATAAATATTATATTTTATGATAGCAGTTATTATTAATTAAATAAATATTATATTTTATGATAGCAGTTATGTGCAGTTTCTATTATGTGTGTTTTATGAATTGTAATAAATAGGGAAGTTGTAGGAAAGGGAGGGCATTCGGTTATTTGGGTAAAGGATTGGTAGGGAGAGACCAAGCTCTCTAATTCTTGAAGGGAGAAACCCAAGACTCTCGAACAAGAAATTCATAGTAAGGGGGAAAATGGACATAATGGACATGCTGCAATTTGATGGCAGTGGTGATGCGTATTGGTGGTTGATTTGTACACCGGAGGATGAGAAGTTGCAGGAGGCGGTGAAAGCCTTGAGAAACCATGCTCTCATATGGTGGAATTGGTGGAGTGGACGCCATCTACAAGGAAGTTGGCGAACGTTTCTGGTTGCACTACTTTGGCATTTTAAGCCAGAGTATAGAGACCTTCTACCTATATCCGATGAAGAAGAGGAACTTAAATTGGATCAGAGTTGTCGACGCTTCACATATTCAACCTTCAACAAGAAGAAACTGGCCAAGGAAATTCCGTTCTTATTCAGATAACAGAAGAGAAAAATGAGGAAAAGTTAGAAATCACAACAGTAGAAAAGGCTGCAGAAAATTCCCCTGTGAATGTCATCATGGTGGAAAATCAACAAGAGACCAAAGCAGATTTGTGCCAATTCTGTAGTACAGGCAAACACTTTGATGAACATGGTGTGAGTATTGTGTTTGAATCGAGGGCGAGACTGTCTAGAACAACAACTGGAGAGGGGTGGGTTTCACTCGAGTTGGATAGCCTACCGTTGCTGCCGCCCAAGCCTCCAGATCCAAACTCCTTCTTGGTGATGGGTAGATTGTCCTCTGGTTTGATCAAACTGGCGCTGTAAATGTCTACTGCTGCCATGGTTTGTTTTTGGGTCAAAAATACCAACCAAAACAATGTATATGATCCAGGCATAAGTTTTCATGTTTCACACAGTGCTCTCTCATTGTACTTCAAGTTATGGAATGGAACCCTGGAAGACACTTATTTAATCAATCACCTTGAGGACAAGGTGAATTTCAAAGGGGGGAGTATTGTTAGACTATTATTATTATTAAACAAATAAATAAATATTATATTTTATGAAAGCAGTTATGGCAGTTATGTGCTGTTTCTATTATGTGTGTTTTATGAATTGTAATAAATAGGGAAGTTGTAGGAAAGGAAGGGCATTCGGTTATTTGGGTAAAGGATTGGTAGGGAGAGACCAAGCTCTCTAATTCTTGGGAAGGGAGAGAACCAAGACTCTCGAATTTCTTGGTAATTCCATGTGTAATTCTATTCTATCATCAATAAAAGTCTATTATTAATATTAAATTTCTCCATTGGGTACCGGTTTCTATCAACTGGTATCAAAGCAGTTCTGATCTGGGCCAAGAAATTCATAGTAGGGGGAAAATGGACATAATGGAACCCTGGTGGACACTTATTTAATCCATCACCTTGAGGACAAGGTGAATTTCAAAGGGGGGAGTATTGTTAGACTATCATTATTAAATAAATTAAATAAATATTATATTTTATAATAGTAGTTATGGCAGTTATGTGCAGTTTTTATCATGTATTGACAGTTATGTGTGCAGTTTCTATTATGTGTTTTATGAATTGTAATAAATAGGGAAGTTGGAGGAAAGGGAGGGCATTCTGTTATTTGGGTAAAGGATTGGTAGGGAGAGACCAAGCTCTCTAATTCTTTGAGGGAGTTAAGAAGCCCCACATCGGTTGAGAGATGGCCTGACTAAGTGTTTATAAACTAGAAGCAATCCTCACCTTACAAGCCGGTTTTGTAGGGTTGAGTTAGGCTCAATACTCATTTTTAAGATGGTATCAGAGCCTCTCCAAGATCCGTTGGGCCACCCGATATCGGGCCACCTACCATTTATATCCGCGTACCAAGCCCAATAGCGCTGAACGCGAGGGTGTGTGTTAAGAAGTCCCACATCGGTTGAGAGATGGCCTGACTAAGTGTTTATAAACTAGAGGCAATCCTCACCTTACAAGCCGGTTTTGTAGGGTTGAGTTAGGCCCAATACTCATTTTTAAGAGAGGGAGAGACCCAAGACTCTCGAATATCTTGGAAATTCCTTGTGTAGTTCTATTTTGTCATCAATAAAAGTCTATTATTATTAGTAAATTTCTCTGTTGGGTACCAGTTTCTATCATTCGCTTGATTCGCTTGATTTGAAAACATAGTAAACAATGGTAAAAGAACCAGTGGCCGAGTATATATTCCTTTGATAATAGAACCATTGATTTGAAAGGAGTTTTGCCATATACTTAGCCTATGTCTGATTCTAATATCCCCCTTCCGACATACACACTGAACATAGGACATTTGGAGCGTGAAAGTTAGAGAATTCAACATTGTGATAGAATATGATATTCATGTGGTTATAAATAGACATATAGTCTATAATTATGTGTAATATTCTATTAGGCTCGTTAACCAGGCCCATTAAATGTAGAGTGGTCAATATATGCAAATTAGCATCTGTACTCTATTCGCAACTGAAATAATATCAGAAATATTTTTCCACGTGGTATCACAGGCTCCTGGTTTTGGGGTTGTGGCTTCTGAATAAAAATCCCAGCCGCCTTCATTATGATCTTTCTTTGTTGCCTTCTTGGTAGCCCTTTGAGACATTCCGTACCCATTTATTTCCAATTGGTCAAACAAGTTCTTGTTTGTTGCATAGAGCCACTGTTTACCGCCGTCAGCCGTTGCTTTCGTGCCGGCAACCACATCCAGAGCTTGCAACGCCCTGCTGTCCCCCACAAAGTTTTCCCAGTTTTCTCTTTGGCGCCTCCTCTTTGGAAGTCAAAATAGTATTCTGAGATGCTTTTTTGGGGCATTTTTTAACGGCTGTTATTCCTTTTTTTCGTAGCTAACGTGTTTCTGTTCTTTTTCAATGGCAGAACCAATTGTGGGTGAATGATGATTCTTCCTCTGAGTGCACCTCAAGGGTCTAAAATCCACATGTGAAAATCTTCAACACTAAGCAAGGAAGTCTTTCGATACAAAGTATTTTAAAATTATCGATGGACTCCGGCTTGAGTTGGATCAGTACCAAAACTTATAGATGGAGTGCAGCAAGGATACTTCCACTCTAAACACCTTCATTGACTGGGATAGGGTCTTTGAGTTCTTGTCTATCAGGGTTGAGCACCAAGGTTGACTCTTCCGGGTGCAGATTTTGGTAAAGTAAACTTTCTCACCCTTACTGCGGTATTTTACACTGTTCACAATGAGAATTTAAACCAACATGTCATGCTTGATGATAAGCACTCTAATGGGTCAGCATTAGCAGCAGGGAAAAGAAGTATACAAAGATCATATATTATCCAAGCCTAGTCACGAGAAATTCTCTTGTGAACACTGCAAAAGGATAGGGTGTTCAAAGCAAAAGTTCATTCAAATTACATGAGAAGGAGCATATTCTTAGCCAAGCTGGAGCGTTCAAGGATAAACATTAAAATCAAGCACATTTTACCACATTGGCTCATGATACCGAAGGCCCCAAAAAGGGAGAACTGACTCCCCGTCCCTCAGTAAGGAGGACTTGGGTCGTTTGAAGTCTCTATTTGACTGACTCTAGTAAGCCTTTTGTATCTTGTTCTCTAGCAATGATTCGTAAGAGTTTGTGCTATCAATACTTTACTGTTTGTGATTCTATCCCTAAGAATGTTCGGATTCTCGACTCTGATGCCACTGACCACGTGACATTTAATTCTATACTTTTCTTCCAAGTATTCATTATTTTGTTGTTGCTGGTGGTTCTCATGCTCTTGTTGTTGGCTCGTAACTATTGAGTTGCAACTTTCATTAAAATTACAAATTGTGTTACAAATCCCACACTCTCTAATAACCTAATATCTAGTTATCTACTCATAAGCTTACTTGTGATTAGAATTGCAGAGTAAAATTTTTCACTTCTCATTGTAATTGCTAACTTGTTTGACAAACAAGATGATTTGTAGGTGTTGTTTTCCTACTTCCCATCCGAGTCTTTCTCTCCTGCCTCACAAATTTGGCTTCAACACTAGCATCTTGAGCATCCTCCATTTCCTGTAATTATGTCTGCGTTTCCATCTTCGTTTTTACAAAAATTTGTTGAGTCTTCAAATGTCATATTTTTTCAAGTTGATAAACAACATGTGTTTATTTTCCTACTTGTTTTAATATAAGTGTTCAACCATTTGATATTATTCATTCTAATGTTTTGGATCCTATCCCTATATCTTACATTTGGGGCTTGAAATAGTTTGTTTCATCAAGTGATGATTATACTCGAGTAACTTAAATTTTCTTGATGATGGATAAATTCTGACAAATGATAAAGAATATGCAAATCATTGTCTTTCAAGCTTAACAATAAACATGACACCATTATGAAATCACATGTGTTGACAGCACACAACAAAGTTGAGTGACAGAGAAAAATAGCCGCCCTTAGTTTGAAGTTTCTTGAGCCATTCTCTTCCAAATCTCTGTCCCTAACTCAAACTAAGAAGAAACAACACTAAGTGCTGCTTATTGGATTAGTCAGATCCCATTTTGTATTTTAGGTAATGTTAGTCATGTTTAGTTTATGATCACATGTTTTTCTTTTGTTACTATCATGCAAAATCTCAAGTCCCAAGTGTTTGGTCGTGTCTCTTTCTTTGTTCATGTTCATAAGCAACATCATAGTAAATTGGTTGCTCTTGCTGTCTAATGTGTCATTTTTCAATTCCTACTCAGTTTTTGCTTCTGAACATGGGTCGCCTATTTATGATCTGATTCCTATTTTTGCTATGATTTCTCCTTTTCTTTTTTGGGATACTAAAATTTAGGGTGAGGGGATGGTACCCCCAGTCCAAGGCAGGGAAGACCTTAAGGCTCAAAGTGCACTAACAAAGATATTTACATTTACCTCCCTCCAAAGACACAAATAATTTATGAGCCATTGTGAATGAAGATTGTACTGAACGATTTGAAGATACAATCTAAAGGCCCTACAATTACAATGTGATTTGTGACAATAAATTGACTATAAATATTGCTTGTTCATTTGATAACTACAACTTACATTCCTTTTGAACAATCAGCTAGTAGATGTGTTAACAAAGAGCTTAGAATGGATTGGACCTAACTCAACCTAGAAGGCATGAGCAAGCATAACCTACAATATCAGGGCTTTGAAATCTAGAGTCGATACTACTATGGTACGAGGACAGCATGTAAAAGATAAAAATCATGTTTAATTAGGCAATACAAGAATAAATTGAGAAGAGGTTAATGATAGAGAGAGAGAGAGGGAGAGAGAGAGAGAGAGAGAGAGAGAGAGAGTGACCATGTTCCAAGAGAGTTTGATCCGCCAACGGGAATAACATATGGCCTCCTCCCTTCCTTGATCAACTTTTGTTTGAGGAGGTTGGCAAGTGTCTAACATAAAGGAAAGGAAAAGCAGTGAGTTAGTTAGTTGGAATGAATGAAAATTGAGAAAGGGAATGAAATGGAAGTAAGGAGGAGACGCACGACACTTCCAATTTGTGCGTATTCTTCTTTGGATATAAGTTGAAGGCTCGCTCCAACCAAACGCTCAACGAGTAGATTGCCTACGAGGGCCGGATCTTGGTCAACAAGCAGCTTAGAAGTGCGGAGGATAAGGAAAGGCTCTAGATTCAAATACTTAGCAGCAACGGCAGTGGCACGACAATGGTTGCTTTGGATGCCTCCAATTGTAATGACAGAGTCGGCACCTTCAGCAATTGCACCGGCCATCAAGAACTCCAATTTCCTTACTTTGTTTCCACTCAATTGCATTCCTGAAAGGTCGTCGCGCTTGAGCCACACTTCCGTATTGGGTGGCAGGTTGGGAAGGTTCCATCTGTGAATTGGAGTCGGAAGCTGATAACATCATATCACACAACAACAACAACAACAACAAAAACAAGAACTGTGTGATTGATTATTATTATTAGAGAAAGGAGGAAAACTATACTGAAAGGTTAGAAAATAATAGAAATTAATTACTTACATGGGCAAGAGAGACTAAACAACAACAACAAAAACAAGAACTGTGTGATTGATTATTATTATTAGAGAAAGGAGGAAAACTATACTGAAAGGTTAGAAAATAATAGAAATTAATTACTTACATGGGCAAGAGAGACTATATGAGAAGGTATAGGGTCGAGGTGGGATGCCCACGAAGGAGGCGTATAAGGCTTCAGGCTGAGAAAGTCAAAGTTTGATGCCATCAATGGCTCCAGGGTTGAGAGCTGCTTCCTCAGATGGATGTAGCGACCACACATTTAATTACATCACTTCACTCTCACTTCTCTATCCCTCACCACTTCTATTTAGGGGATGTATTGAATTTTCATAGGATTTTAAAATATTTTTTATGACAAAAATTAAATTTTTACAAAAGTTCAATAAATCTTGTGGTATCTAAGTAAGACAAACATGATTTTTTTTATTTTTTTTCGGTGCTTCAATTGGAATTTATTACTACTTTTAAAATGTCTATCGGTATTCAAAAGTCTATCGATTTTGATGGATTCTTCTTTGAAATGGATTTTGAGACACTTTTTAGTTGAAAATACATTTGATAGATTTTTTCAACAATCTCACCAAAAGGCTTCAGACTTTTTTGAACTCTCCAAGACTTACTGTATCAAATTTCTTCTTCTTTATTACTTTATAGGTTCATCATCACTGATTTTCTTCTTCTTTTCTTTTTGTTCACTTTTTCAACAATCTCACTAAAAGTCTTGAGACTTTTTCAAACTCTCCAAGACTTTTTACTTTCATCATCATTGTATCAGTTTTTTTTTTCTTTCTTCATTACCTATCAAATATGTTTTTTTGCAAAAAATATTTTAACAAATTCTACATTTTTTTTACAAACTTTTGATTCATTACAACTTTTTACGGCAAACGAATTTTTTTCGTCACATTCATCTGCTTCTGTTTCTCATCAATGGTGGTGACCTTTTTATTGGTGATCAGAAACATATACGTAAAAAAAAGTAAGGGTTTTTTATTTTTTTGTTTAAATATTTGCATTCCCAAAAAAATATAATTTCTTTTATTAAAATTTATTGATTCTTTTAAAATTTTCTAAATATACAAATTTTTCCTAATATATAAAGTATTATGAAATCTTGATTATAAAAAGTCTTTGGAAAAAAATCTCTCAAAATTCATTCAAATCATGTGTTAAAAATCTTGATCGTAAAAAAGTCTTGTAAAAAAAGTCTTTAAAATCTCACAAAATCAATATAGTCAAACAAAATTTCATAAAATCATCAATACTTTTTTTTGCCAAAATTGTCTCATAAAATCTCAATCTAATACTAGTTTGTTTGGTAAAAATTGTCAATGACGTTGTTAATAACAACTACGGGATTATTGACTTTTATTTTAATGATATAATTTTTTTCCTTCTATTTTTATGTAGGTCATCAAAGTTGTCTTGTGCCAGAGTCCGTAAAAGGTCCCACGAATCTCTTCTTCTCTCACAATCCGAGATTCCATAGAAACCCGTAAACCGCCAAGTTGGAATTTGTTGATGAAGAATTTCCATGTTGATAAAATAGGTTGAATAGTTGATCAAGTGTCATTCGAAAGGGGATTTTCACAGACAAGCTAGATCTCCACTTCGTCCAATCTTATCTACAACAAAAGATCCGTCAAAGCCCAAACGAACACGTACTTCCTCTATTTTATTTGCATGAACAAGAGTTTTACATAGAAAAATAGAAAAATGACATCCGATTTATACTTCCAAACGAGGTCACGTAAGGTAGGAACTGCACTCGGGTTGCCTAGGCCCCTACAGTTCCAACTGAGAATACTCATTTTTCTCGGCAGGCCTGCTTGCCAGGACCCGCCGATAATTTTTTTTTTCGTTTGAGAACCATCCATGTCAGCTGCCACATGCACTCCATGATTCTTGGTGGCTTCTACCCTTTCATTTCCGTCTACCATCATCCTCTCTTCTCCTTCAATGTTGCTGACTTGGCGTGGTAAATGTGAATTAGTAATTTTTCGTTGGCAAATTCTTAACTACTCATCCCAATGAATTGGGTAGAGTAGCCCATCTGACTTTTCAAAACCATGATGGTCAAACTTCATTCCACTTAAAAATTTGTGTAATTCTTAATATTAGTAATGTATTTTATGTAATTGTATTTTAACCTCTTTTACATTAATGTTCAATTTTTTTATTGACAACAAACTTTATGTTTCCAAAGCACTTTTTTTTTTTACGAAATGTTTCCAAAGCACTTATTCTCCCCAACATTATTTTTGCATAACACATTTTTTTTATAAGCTTTTTTCTTTTAATAAATTTAGCAGATCACAGTACAGTACTATTTATTTTATGAACAAACAAACGGGGCAACGCCCCTTTAGCATAAGACAACATTATTTAGTCCCCTACATTCTTCACCTTTCATTATTATTATTATTATTATTATTATTATTATTATTATTATTATTTTCCGGATCCTCTCGTTATATTATTGTTGCCGTAAGTAAGTTGCAATAATTCATTTAAAATTATTAAAACTATATAAAACAGGTTAATTGAAAGATAATTTTACGCCACCAAAAACAAGAAGATAATTTTAAATCCATGTATTTATTTATAATTTTTTTTTTAAAACTTAGTATCCAGACCTATGACCGACTAATTCAATGAGATCAATCCCACCGCTCACTTGCGGGAGTCCCTATTTAAAACTAGAGTTTTTTTTTCTGTATAGACTTAGCACCAGGGGAAATTGGCACCAGGGGAATCGAACCTGAGACCTTGAGAGGAGTATAGTACTTCAAGGACTCAAGCCAACACCACTAAACCAAACAAGTGGATTTTATAAAAGACAATATTATATTTAAATTCATTAAATCCATGTACAAACTTTCAATTACTATTGTGTTAAAAAAAACTTTCAATTACTATTATAAACAAAAAAAAAAATTATATTCACCGAATAATTTATTTTTTTGATGGTAAGATTCATTGTAAAATGTCAAAATGGGTTATTCAGATCGGCCCCAACTACCACATGACTTTTTAGGGTCGGGCTAAAAATTCTATTTAAAAACGGCTATAAATATACTACTCAAACTCGATCCAATACGGGCAGGGGCGTCTCCAAAAATTGACCAAATCTTTATTTTTTTAAATACTTTATTTTTCAGTCATTTACTTTCCTACAATTTACTTTTACCCGCACAACTATCTCTAAACAACAAAGCGAATGCAAAACTGTCTAAATTCCTAAGCGAAACTGGTAATTTTGGCACAATCCTTGTGGAGAACGATAACTTATCATTTTATTACTTGGTTGCGATTCTGTGCACTTGCAGAGCCACCATCAGTGTCGCAATAGCATATCAAATGATTTTGGAGTTTTCTGAAATTTTACATAAATGATCTATAGGATATAAACTTTCAATCCAACGGTGGATTTTATACAATTTATATCGGTTAAAACGTTATTGAAAGGTGTAACATTTGGTGTCAAACTAGTTGATGTCATTTGATCCCGACCCTTTAAAATTTTGTTATAAAATATTATTAAAATATAACTGAAACTATTGTGTTATTAAAAGTTATCAACTTAATGAAGTCTTTGTAGTTCTTTGTTTTTATTTAAACTATTTTTATTTCAGGCTAAAAAAAATTGTTTTATTAAAGCTATTGTCATTGTATATTTTTAAGTAAATTATAATTAGCTTATAAAAAAAAGTAAATTATAATTAATATATTTTGATTATGCGCATTTATATTTTTTAGGTTTGAGTCTAGCCTGCCAAAATAATGAACACCTAATAAACTGATGAGATTTAACTTCTTTTTGATATTTTTTAGTTAAGTAGTTTAGTGAATAGAAATTTCACCCTCAAGGGGTGAATAAGTGCGGTGTCCAGGATTCAAACTCCGACCCCTGCATATGGAGCTATCCCGGTTCGGCCCAACTCGACCCACTGGGCCTGCCTATATATATGGGTCAGTTTAGCCAGGCCCAAATATTATATATTGGGCTACACATTAACGAGCCCGACCCGGCTCGTATAGGCCATGTGGGCTAATGATTTTTTTTTTTAACGGTCGTGGGCTAATGGATCTCAACTCAATAAGAATTACCAGAAACAAAAAATCAATACCCCTTAGTCTTAAATATAACAAAAAAATAATTTTCATTCTTACAAAATTTGGTCTATAATATAAATGTGATATTTTCATTCTTACAAAATTTGGTCTATAATATAAATGTGATATTTGCATTCTTACTCAATGAATTTGGTCTATAATATAAATGTGATATTTTCATTCTTACAAAATTTTCTGTTTTGTTTTTAGTTCCTAATGACAAATTTATATTTATTTTAATGTCAATGTTATAATCTTTTAAATTTAAAATGTCTTTATGTTTTGTCTATATATTATGTTAAAAAAATTCAAAAATTTGTCCATTAAAAACTAAAAATAAGAACAATTTTTCTTGAAAACATCTCACTTTTATTTCTAAGATTTAAAATCAAAATTTGATTTATTTGTAGGGACGAAAAACTTATTTATATCTTTTTTGCAAAAATAAAATCCATTTCATTCCTTGTTACGATAGGAAAGTTTTTTGACTCCTTGTTATTTGTAAACAAAGTTTTTTTTTTTTTTTAAAAAGAAAGTTTGTTAATTTTTTTTACGATAGGAAAGTTTTTTCATTCCTTGTTTACGATAGAAAACTTTTGTTGTATCCTGTTTGATTTGAAACTAGTTATGAGACTGGACAAATTAGGTAGCAATGGACATGACAAAAACAAGATTTTTTTTGTCCCTCACTAAACCACATGCTCATCCAATTCCACAGTACAACAATAAAAAATACGAAAATACTCATTTTGTTTTTGAATATAAAAATAGTCCTATATCTCTATGGCACAATTTTGTCCCGTCTCGTATTATCTTGTTATGTTTTGTGTTGTTTTGTCAAGTTCTTGCTGTTTTACGAATCAAACACACCCTCAGATTTCAACATAATTTGTTACCAATAATAATGGATTGTTACGAGAGAAATGATGTATATATTTTTTTTGTATAACAATAAATTTATTTGAAAGAGTGCAAAAAAAATAAGAATTTATTGGTGAATTAAGATGATGGTATAATAGGAATATAAGGTGCAAAAATTCACTTTCTTAATTTGATGTTATCATTATAACTGGAGATTTATTCTTCTTTTTTAAAGAATTTGGAGTAGTTTTTTTTTTGACTAAGAATTTGGAGAAGATTTAATTTATGAAAATAAATGAATAGCAAAAAAAAAAAATTATATAAATTAACTATACTCTACTCCAAGTCCAACCATTAGTTTTTGGAAGCAATTTAACCAAAATATAATAATTGCGATAGTTTTTTTATGTAATCATATTCATATTTCATATTATACTAAAAGATGGTGGACTTTGTGAATCAAATCCAAAACCCTAATGAAACCCTAATTTGTTTGGCCAATAGATGAGTACCAACGATGCATATTGTCCAATGAAACTTTGCCAATTTCGTCCACTCATGTGCTGCCAATTTCTGTCCAATGATCATGTTCCATTTGTCTAGGTAGAAGGTCTCCATCACCATGCATCTCATGTATACATAGAGTACCATCCAAAGTCAACTAGGTTTCTTGGAAATTGTAGTCACAAAGTCAACTATGTTCTATTTGCCTAGGTAGAAGGTCTCCATCACCATGCATCTCATGTGTACATACAGTACCATCCAAAGTCAACTAGGTTTCTTGAAAATTGCATTCACAAAGACTGGTTTATGAAAACAATTGGCTGGATGTGTTACTGGTTTATATAGCACAGAAGAGAAGGTCTTCTCACTCATTTCTCTTTCTTCTTCTCTCTCTTTCTCTCTGTCCCTCTCGTCCGCCCAACCACACCAAACAACACCATACCTCACCTCCGCCACAATCACCACCGAACAAGACCTCACCTCCGCCTCAGTTCGCCGCCCAATCCATCACGGCTACCTAATCAACCCCCACCTCCAACGTGATATCTGGTCTCATCTCTTCACCTCAATCCTTCACATAAACCCTTCCCAATCCTCTGTCCTTCTCACTGAACCTCTCTCCACTCTCCCATCAATTCAACACTCCATTGACAGAAGAAGGAAGCACTTACTCAACACAGGACATGGAAAAAGAAATTGCACGGTTAGTAGTACGACAAAATCAATCCTTCTATTTCTGATCTTTGGTTAATATTATTGATTTTGGTGGTTTTGTTTTATGATTTCTATTTAGGTTTTCAATTTCTGTTTTGAATTTTTTTGTAAGATTTAGCTTCAGGAGCATATAAAAATACGTTTTTTTTTTTCTTTTCTTCTTCTGATTGATCAAAAATTGAATTTTTTTGGGGACAATTTGTGTGTATGTTGTGATTTTGATGTTTAAAACATGATTCCTAGCCATAACAAGGTTTCTTCATCACTTGATTATTAAAAATTGAAAATATTTTCTGCCACTTTTGTGTTGCAGGTTTCTGTGTTTGTTTTCCCTTTTTTGATCAATGTTGATGAATTTTTCATGTTGAGTTGCATGGTCAATTTTGTTATTTTTTTGAAGTTTAGGAATAATTTGAAGCTTGAAATTTGCTCAAGTTAACATGTTGATAAACAGGGCCAAAGAAATTGTATGACACTTGAGAATTTAATGTTTGTTGTACCGGTGGAACTTCAAATTGTTTATGGAAAATTGAGCATTCGTTCCGTGCGTAGTGCGTTTGAAGAGTCTGTTGGAAAAAGACTGCAAAAATATGGGGATCAGATAATAAAGAATTGCTTCAGAGGTGAAATATTTTCTTCAACTTGTGTTATCTTTTTTCATAGGTTGAGAATTATTCATTTAACTTTTGTTGAATTTGTTATTAAATTGTAAAAGTTTTCTGTTGAACAATAAGCATATACCATGTAATATCACTCACTATATATAACACTAGGGAAGTTTTTAAGTTGTCAATTGATTGTTGCAGGGAAGTTGGTTTTCGGTGGTTATTCAGTTTCAAATCAAAATCACCGGAAAAGCCAGTCGCGCCACCACCACAAAAGCTTTCTCTATGCGACAGACAGGTACAATTATTCTAAATCTATAATTTTTCTAGGTTTTAGGTTTTTGGAAAATTTTGATTTGTTTCTTTGATTGTTTGATTGAATAAATATAGATAATGGATATACTCAATCTTTTCTGTTGTTATGTTGAGTTAGAAAATTTTGATTGTTGAGTTAGAAAACTATGGTGTTGTTAACCTTAACTTACTATAGAAAATATGGTGTTGAGTTACTAAAACAATATATCATATTACCTCAGATAAGCAAACCTAATCCCTTAATTGATTCTGCTATTCCTATACTTTTGGATTATCTTAGTAGTTAGTTGAATTTTTTAGCAGTGACTAAAGTCCTTCAAAGTTTGGCATTGGATCTGAGGATGAGATATAGCAGAGGCACAAAAAAATAAGGCTTATTGGAAGCATCAACCATGAAACAAATTCTTGCAAGTCATTTGCGAGTTTTTCACGAAATTTGGTAAAATAGTTTCAGCTTTTAAAAATCTCTTTTTTAGGTTTGCAGAATGAAAAGGGTAGATATAGATTGTAAGATTTGAAATTTCTAGATTATTTGATGATTTATTTTTTAACATTTGATGAGATTGTGGTTTTTGCAGATAAAGGGTGGATTTTGATCTAGCTTGAAGGTTCATATGAACACAAGACTTGCTCTTCAAAGTAGATTTTTCAATTTTTTTAGAAATTTGTGAAGTTTAGTACTATATGTTAATGTTAATTTTGTTTTGATTCATGGAATGTGGATTAATCTTTTTTTCCCTTAGAGTTGTGCATATGATTTTGTGTAACACATGTATTATATGTTATGTTAATTTTAACTATGGTTTTGTTGATTGTGTTGTATTCTGCAGCATTTCCACTTGCAATGGGTTGTGGCTCCTCTTTTCCAGGTAATCAATTGCTTGCCATATTCTTTTTTTTACCTGCAGCTGAAAAGGGGTTGGGAAAAATTGGATTTTATGAAATCCATGATTGACAACACTGCGAGTAGTTCATTCTTGCATATGCTCTTATTTATGTATGTTACTGATATGCTTTCAACTTTAATCTCTCCGGGAAACTGTTGAAATATTTGGAAAGAAGCGTAAGTTTGATTCACCCTTTTTGACTTTTTTTTCTCTGGTATGATAGGCTGCTGAAGAATCAAGTTAAGGGAGGAATTTGAAAGTGAGGGCAGAAAGCTTACTCCTAAAGAAGAGTCACAGACTTTTGATTCAAATGTAATCACGCTGGAACTGAATTCATGGCTGTTTTATCAATTGCACTTCAGTACTATGTTCATCTTAGGCTGAACAATGACCCTGGTTGGAAAAATATCAAGGTAAGTTGTACTGTTATATAAATTGTATGGCTGCAGTATGTGTTTCTCATTTGAGTGTTAATTCTTAATACAGTGATTCATGTATATCTGAAGGTTATTCTTTCTGATGCAAATGTTCCTGGTGAAGGGGAGCATAAGATTATGTCCTATGGTGATTCCTGTATATCTGAAGGTTATTTTTATCAATTGATTTGAATTGTTAATTGCTTTGCACCACACGCCTAAGAATTTGGGATAAGCATATTAATTAACTAGCAATAGCAATTCTCATTGAGCCATATGTGCCTCCTTAAAAATAGCAATCTCATCATCCAATGCCTATTTTATAGGCTAATTAGATGGGATGGTCATAGTGCATTTAACAAAGTAACCCAAATCCCACTATCACACTGATTTTGCGGTTTGAGAAAGTGAAATTAAGTTGGGTAGATAATTTAGAATGGTTGGATTTATTGAATATCAAGTTGAATCTTATTAACACATTTTGTAGTGAAATTATTTTTCATGATATACTATATAGTTTATTATGTAATTATGTAAATATATGTAATTTATGATTAACTTAATATTCATGGAAATATGTTATCTGTTCCAAAAAATTGCAGACGAGCATTTTGGGACAAGAGGCTTTCACAAGAAGTCAGTGGAGATGCACTTGGTGAGGTATGTTCATTAACTTGAACCGCAAATTTCTGCTGCAAACTTTTGCAGAATATATTAGTGGCATTCACCATTGTATTGTCGGTGTTAATAGGAATTTAAAGGCTACGTGTTTAAAATTACTGGAGGATGCGACAAGCAAGGCTTTCCGATGAAGCAGGGAGTGCTGACCCCCGACCGTGTTCGCCTTTTGCTTCACATTGGATGATGCTCAACCACATCCCTCTACCTCTTCCATGTTCCAATGCATATCATCTCAACCCTTTCCAGGACATCTCATCTCAATCCTAACTTTCAAAGTCTCAAGAAAATAGAATCATCATGTATACTCTCATAGTCTCTCGAAAACTCATTGTTGTTCCTCTAAAAAAAAGTTATTTTTTATATTTAGATGATTCATCTTGATTGTTCCATTTTTTTTTTCTTTTCTTCATTTTTTACTCCTTATTAATTTGCAGAAGTATTCCTTATCTTTGGCGACGATCGAATGCTTGCAGTGGCTCATGGTCGCGGTGTATATTGTGATGGTAAAGATTATTACACTTTTTGATTCAACCTTTTCCTTCTATATAATTTGTACCTTCTCATTTGCCTCTTCAATTCATTTCTTGCTGCAAAATTATGATTACTAGATATCTTGTGTTGATTGTGACCAGAAGCCTCACGTCGGCTATAGTGATGGTTCGTGTGGTGGTGATTTTCCCAAGATGACGGTGTAGCTTACGGTGATGATTTATGCTGTGCATCTCTTTTGGAAGACCTTCCCTTAAGCTTTCTTTGAAGTTCTCCGCTCAAGACACTGTAGATTTAAGATTACAAGTTTTTGTTCATCTTCAAATCTTGATCTTAACGTTTCTGTAGGCAAAATTGCTGATGGTGAAGAGGGTTCTCAAGAAAAGCATGATGATATAGAAGATGATAATAAGGCTTAACCCTGCCTGAACCTTCATCTGGGAAGGAAAACATGATTATAGTGTATTCCAAAGTATCTTGAAAAATTATAATTCATTTTTTTATCCTATGCTTTATGTTTGTATTGATTTTGCTTGATTTTCTCCCGTATTGTTTACTTCCAGGGATGAAACTTAAACTCTCATTCAGTCATCCAAATTCATTATAGAAGAAGGCCATATATTTTCAAGGAGGGACGTTTAAGTTAAACCAGTTCTCTAAGCTAGCATTTGAAAATAAATTATCAGTTGAAGAGAATTCTATTATCCGACTAATTTGTAATTTGGAGATAGTTTGTATCAGAAAATCGATTACTTATTTGTACATTTCGTTTTGATTATGTAATTGGATATCTTATAATACTTAAATTGGGTCCAGAATATAGCTACACTTTTTTTTAATATAACATGCTATATACTTAATGTGTAATAGCAGCAAAACCTAAATGTGAAAGAGTTATAATTTGTCATGGTGTATAAGTGTGTAAAATTATGATCACTCTAATTTCATTTATGCAGTATTACTATGGTCAACAACATCCATGATTGATATATAAATGGTGTTCCGCTGAACCCGGTCATTATATCTATGTCAAGTTGAAAGATGATTGTCCCATACCTCCAACATGTATTCAGTGGAAGAGGTATTGTTCTTCGGATGCTATTGGTTGGGAGTCTTTTTTTGTTGCTCGACAAGCCAAGTTTGATAAACTCATGAAGGAAATAATAGTTGATAATAAGAAAAAGATTCGAGTTGGTTCTAACTCGGATGATCCAATTGAACTTTGATTTATATGTTAGTTAAATTATGTAATTCCCGTATGTTTATGAATATCCAATTGAACTTTGATTTGAATGGTAGTTAAATTACGCAATTCCCATATGTTTATGAATAATTCCTTTGCGGATAATATCCATGATTGGTATGTGTAATGATACTCTCTCTGATAATTTCCGTGTGCTTATGATTAATTTCACTACGAGGTTGCGTCCATGATTGATATACGAATGGTATTCCGCCAAACCCGTGCAACGCACGGGTGGCCATCTAGTACTAATACATAGTCATTGGAAATAGTAATACCACTAGAGTAAGCTGTAAGCGCTTTGGGAAGCTCGGTTTCTTAATTATTTAGGGTGGATTTGTAAATATTGAAAATCATATTACCACAATTGAAAACTGATCACAATTTATTAATATTATAAATGATACTTTTTTCAACCACTCTATTTAAGACACTAGGATGGGCTAGTGCACCCAGTTGTTCCTCCCATATTTTTTCATTTTGAAGCTTCCATATGCACCATAACATCATTGCAAAATCCTCTCCATTATGTTGTGTAAAATTGGACAAAGCATAAAAATATTGCAGCAGTAATACCCTTTACTCTTTGCATTACAACATATACTGCAGGTCCCAACCTTGACGATTCCCACACCTGTTGTGCTCTTTCACATCCAAGGAATAAGTGCCAGTCGTTCTCATAATTTTGCTCACAGTAGGAACACTGATCAGTACACGGTACTCCTTTGGATTGCAATTTATCTCGTGTCGAAAGACAACCATGTGTGTTCTGATATAATTATTCAAAGCATATGAGCACAAGTTCAATTAGACCAAGTATATTTTTGAAGAGGAGTTCTAGCAACACTTTATGTGAGATTCATGTTGGTCTTACACTTTGTGAGATCTATTCCCAAAGTGATAGACCCACATTGATTTCAACCAATGATAAAGTGAGTGTTCAAATGAGAGTATTGTTAGCAATCCTCTAAATTAAATTGTAGGAAAAGAAAGTGATATATAAAACATCATGGTCATATAAGCTTAAAATAAAATGATTTGTTTCAACATTGCTCTACATAATGAAAAATTCTACCTGATACATATAAGTGTATTGTATCTACAAGTTATAATGCAAATATTAGATTTTATATCAACCGATGCTACATTAATCTTTAAATATACTTTTCTGCAACCTTTTACGTATATTAGTTTTGCTGTTTGGTCCATGTACAGAGGGGATACCTCTGATTGTAAGGACCTGGTCTCTACACATGTCTATCTGCATAGTTCATATCAATATTTAGATAAAAATTGTAATTGAAGCCGTTAAGGATGCCATTAAGCTTGCATGTAGCATTGACACTTCACATTAAAGCTGTATCCGACATCGACACATGTGTTTACCGGTATCAACGCATCCATGTGTCCGGTGTCCGAGACTGTGTCAATGTTTCACAGACGTTAGTTATGTCCTTCTCAAATCTCCTTTTTCTACTTCTGGTTAGTGGATTTGGTTACTCTTGGCTCTTTCGTTTGATATGTGGCACGTGTGTAAACATTCTATTAACAGATCATGATTTAAAAAGCACAAGGACTTAATTTGAGAAATTTAAAATAGAGGGACCAAAATTATTCATTTCATAAACTAGAGGGACTTAAAATGTAATTAAGCCAAGATTTTATTCCATGTTGAAGTATTATACCTTAATAAGGGGGAAGTGGATAGGAAATTCATTGTGTTTTGCATAATCATTCAATCACGATTGATATGTTTTTTTTCCACTGTAAAGCTAGAAATCATCAAATGAAAACTTGTTGTTCAGAACTCCTTTACCAGTTACAAACTACAAACTTACAACGAACAAAATTGTATTGCAAATAACGTGATCACATAAAGAACTTGCACCCAATCCACTCTTTCATGGTATGGTTATCATATTCAATCAATCCTCCTTGATCGTGCAATAATCTGTGGTGATCTCATCCAGAAGTACACTAAGGATATGCTTTTCTGTATCCCTTATAACATCATATTTTTCGATAAATGCAAATGTCTCATCATTCCAACCCAAATCCCACATGCAGTCTATGTCTGGACATTTATCATAGACATCATGCTCAAGCATCTTAGGCAGGTAATCTTCTACATCAACTTGACTACTTTTTTTCCTTCCGTAGAATTTAAGCTTCTCCATGTCCTCATTCAACTTCCTAACCAAGTCATCTAGGGATCTTATTAAGTTAAAAGTACTAGTGATTGATGATATTTTTGAACAAGTATGAACTTTGAGTTCCTGCCGTATCCCCTTTCTTTTCATCACTTCATAGCCGCAATCTAATATGAGTTTGCTACTTTGGTCTTGACTGTCTTGACAACCACCTTGAAGAATACCAAACGGGATGTTTAGTCTGAAAAGTGCTTCTGCGGTGTTGACGAATAATTGACTCATGACCAAATTCCACTTGAGGCAGTTTTCACTTTCTGTTAGTGGTTGTTGGATGCTTATGTTTTGATCTTGTAGTTTCAGACCCATTCTGTCTTCCAGAACTCCTGTGATATTAAAAAAACTTGGTAAAATCTATAGAACTCAAATTGATTCCATTCATCTGTGTTCAATTGGTTATACTCACCGTTTGTTTTACTTTTATGGTATGCAACTTCACTAGTCTTGAATCCTTCATGTGGTGCCTCAGGAACAACTTGATCTTGCAAATTGATTGCTATCTGTTGCACAGCTTGATATTTCTATAAATCAAATTAAGTTCAACAAAGAAATATATGTTAGTTTGTGGAAGACATATCATGTCACTGTTTGATTTATATTCTGTTCACATGACATCAATTGGAATCCTACTCAGTCAGTACTTACCAAATCCTTGTCCGGTTCTTGCAAATCTCCACCACCGCTAGAATTGTATAATGTAGTAGGAGGAAGCAGGTCCTGTTCAACGAACATGCTAAACCTTTTTTGCTCTGCTCCGTTTAAGACATTGAGTTGGCCAGATACTCTATCACAAGCTTCCTGTCTATTTCTACTCAAAATTTGTTCAATCTTTTCAGGCTTTATTTTGTTGCTGGTCGCGAGTTTATGATCCTTGAGTGTTTGTCTCCCGTTAGCTCGTTCAAATTCTTGATATCTTGGGGAGGACTTCTTCCTATTAATAATTTCTTTTACTTTCTCATTGGATACGACTAGATCATGATCATCACTTGATTTCTTGGATGGTGTGGGTTGGTTTATGGATGATTTCTTTTTCTTCTTTTGAACATTATTGGTGGATTGTTTTGGTGAATTCTTGGGTCTCATTTTACTCCCTCCACCTGTGGAGAGTATTGACTTTTGAACTACGAGATGATCCCGTGACTTCTTTTCATTGTTCATCTGCATGTGCTTGTTTGTAACTGTATGTTCTTCTTTTGCAATTTGAATGGCAGGTTTAACTTGGGATCTTCTTTCTTGCAAATTATTTAGATTTTGACCCACATCATTGCCATCGGTGCTTCTTCCCTTCAACGTGCCACTGTTATGTGGGTGATCCTGTTTCCTTCCCATCATCACCTCAACATAATTTTGACAAGCAGAACCGTTGATGATGTTGGCCTTGTCAAAGCCCTTCAATGCTTTTATTCCAGCCACCTCAGACTCAGAATAATAGGTAGCCTTTTGGTTTTCGAGGACCAAATTTGTATCTGGACCACCAAACATCAGGTTTTTGAAGGATCCAACAGCCACTTTTTGGTTTTTGATCAAATTGTCTATTTGTTTGCTCTTCAGTGCAGTGCTGCTGCTTCCTTTGGCAGAGTGCTTGGATGATGCAATATTACTATTACCCGAGTCCTTATCGGGATGGTTTTCCAGCCCCATTAGTTTGGCTATTATGTTTGGAATCCTTCCCTTGCCGACCGTCTGGTTTGAAATGTCAGCAGTTCCATCAGTGTTAGTTGATATTCGTTTCTGCTGAGAATCTTTTATCTTTCTGGCTTCCTTAGAGTTAGTGATGGTAATTGGTCTCTGCATCTTGTTGTCAAACGAGAAAGTTGGATGTGCCAGTTGCATTTTCTCCATTCTCCTCTCACCCACTTCATTATCCTCCTCCTCCTTCTCTTCCAATAGCGTGATTCGATTCTTGTTCTGCGCTTGCGAGGTAATCATAAACTCTGAACTTTTCTGCAGGTCTACTAGCATCCTGAGGGATTCTTCCAAATCAATAGCTCCTTGTAATAGTTCCTTTGCAAAATTTAATGAATATGTATCCATGTTAACACCATTGGAGAAGCAAGCTCTCAATATGTGGTTTAGTTTGTGTGCACCTTTTGATATATCATTTATCCGCACACGAGAGAGGGTTTGGCTAGTTGAAGCTAGTTGCCTTTCCAAGTTGCCTCCTCTATCCATTGTTCCCCTCTGAATTTGGTGAAGGAAACCCAAAATTGAATTGGTGAAAGACAAATCGGCTCTTCTTAGTTTCCCTCCATTATGCTCAAAGGCTTTCCCGTATGGAATAATCTGATTTGACAAGTTTCCCCAGCTCTTTACAGATCTCGGCTTTCTGCTAGACATA